>NC_134589.1:48624714-48940339 GCF_037038515.1 Microtus pennsylvanicus | reverse complement strand
CTCCAAACATGTCTGTCATACACATGCACACACACACACACACACACACTCTCTCTCTCTCTCTCTCTCTCTCTCTCACATACACGCAATAAATAAAGTAGAAGAAAATAAGTAAAGGAACGTGTTAAATGGAATAAGAAGCCATGATTATCCAAGGGCTATTCTTTGCTTATTTCTTAAGCGGAAATTTCTAAGAGCAGGCCACTCTCCTGGGGCCCCTGGAATGGGAGCTGCTCCTCTCCTCTCCTCCCCTCATTCCACTTTCTCTCAGCCTATCCTCCCACCATCTGGCCCTAGCCACACTAGCCACTGAGAACTTTCCACGCTTCCCCCTCTTCCTCCAGGCCTTCAGTGGGGCCTCCATTCTCCACCCCATCCCTACTAGAGGAAGGGGAGGCACTTCCCTGCTCCCAGGCCAGACTAGCGCCAAATTACTCACCAGTGTCCCACCGAGTCAATGTCGGCATCCCTGCCATCCTACCCCTCTGGATCATGGGCTTTCCCAGAGGAGATACCTGGCAGGGGCCCCTCCCAGGCCCATAGCCTCTCCCTGCACGGAACTATGTGGTAAAGTTCTCTTGGGGCTCAGCATGCAACAGCACAGGAAGGACCTCAGAAGGTTGCTCTCAGGGAATATATCCTAAAGTGTGTCCTCAGGCCCCCTTTGTAGGTCAGGGTAAAATGGGGACCAGACAATCCAGGACCAACGATCTCATGCTTGGCCTTCAAGGGGCTGTGCGGACACCCTGGGAAGGATGAGAGGCCAGGAGAAGCTGCTTCCAGAAAAAGGCATTATTGAAGGAAACCAGTGCTGGTCGGGGGTTGGTTGCTATAGAAACAGTCCTAACTATCTCCTAAAATGCTAGATGTGCCACCGATGAGCTGTGTGCTGATCTCTTTCAGGGGACTGTCAGGAACACCAAAGGGGCTGTCTTGTTATGGTACCCCAGCTTCAGGAGCCAGCATCCTAAAGGACCCTGAAGGAGAGATCCAGTCCATGGGGAGCACACCCAAGGGCTGGCACTGAGACTTCACGATGCAGAATCATCACAACAAAAACTGGATTCCTTAACCCAACCATGGCCTAAACCTTGACCTCAACCATATCCTAAACCTTAGGTTCAGCTGTTAGCACAGACCAGCCTCAAACTCAACCCTGAGTCTGACCACAAGCCTACCCTTAATCCAGTCACATGACAAGTGGCAAGTATAGGCACAGGAGGAATCCAGTCATGGCACACAGTCTGGACCCAAGCCCACATCAAATAATTTTCAGGCATAGCTAACCTATGGTCTACAGCCCACCTGTGACTAGGGGGCAATATGACTAGGGTCTAACACAAAACTGTAAATTTATTTAACTTACTAAGATACTTTTATAAATTCCATTGCACAGATCTCAAGCATTAACTTTGTAGGTGACAACACCGAGCCACAATGTCATAAGGCTGTTTGTGTCTAAAGAATGTTTTCGTAGACCGGGTGTGGTGGCACACACCTTTAATCCCAGCACTTAGGAGGCAGAGGCAGGTGGATCTCTATGAGGCCAGCCTGATCTACAAAGCAGGTTCCAGGATATACAGAGAAATCTTATCTTGAAAAAGAAAGAAAGGAAGGAAGGAAGGAAGGAAGGAAGGAAGGAAGGAAGGAAGGAAGGAAAAAGAAAACCCTTTTTGCAGCACACTCTAGATACTGCAATGCATTTTATGCACTGCAGGGGTTTCTGTGACCTGTTGCCTTCCCAAGTGCAGGGATGTCCCTGCAGAGAAGAGTTTAGGGGGAAGGGGAGGGTGGGTACAAGGCAGGAACTAGAACCCCAGTCTCTGTGCCTGGCCCAGTTGGCCAAACCAGTTGCTTTGGGAAAGATGTGCTTTTGAAGACCTGCTGGTATCTTATAAATATGCCATTTAAATACCCCTTAATTACCTTATTTAGGAGATAATGAGTGATTAATAGCTTTGGCTATCTATTGTACTTCCATTTGCTCTGCCAATTAGGCTCCCAACAGTTCTGAATTCTTTGGAACAATTTCCCCAAGGCCCAGCTGTCCCCCCTATGTCCTACCAGACTCTTGCTATATAAGGCAGAAGCAGTCACCTCTACCCCATAGGAATCTCTCCATAGCACCTACCACTGTGCCACTTGTGAGAGGACAATGGGGCAGCCTGGGGTGTTGAGAGGATGACATTCTCCCTAATCATCCCAAGACCCTTTCATTGGGACCAGAGAATATGGACTTGACATCTATGCATCAAGCCAGTGGATTAGGAAGCCAGAGCATGGCTGGAGACTCCTCGGAGGATGCTGCACATTTTTGCAGGAGGTAGCTGGCTTTTGGTAAGGGCATCAAAGGCTGCCATCAGCAGGACCCTGCCACACCTCAGCAATGGCCAGTGTGACCCCATATGGACACCCCATTCCACCTGCAACTCCCAGGCTGTAAGGATGGGCTTCGAGGTGATCTCTGCCCTCAGGCTCCTCCATTTGGTGCCAAATCACAGTGCCAGCAATTGCCAGTGAACCAGCCGAGCCCCAGAGGCGGGCCGGATAATTCTGTCTTTCACTGCCCCAAATTATACTACACAAGAAGGAAACAAAACACAGCAAAGGATAAACACATTCCCCATACCAGGCCCTAATAGGAGGCTCAAAATAGCTATGCTGCCAGTGGCGACTCTAGAAGCACTCGGCTCCGACCAGGCTCATAAAGGGAAGCCGCAGCAGAGCGGAAGGGAGTTCTGATCCAGGAGGATGGCACTTGGGACCAATCTGGAACAATCCAGAAAAGGTCAAACGTGCGACCACGTATGCGTGAAGACAGGCTCCTGGAGCATGCTCAGAGCCTTCCAGCTGCCAGCCCACCTTGAGCTCATGGTCACAAAGTCTGTAGACCTAAGTCTGTCCCTAAGGAGGGCAGGAGGGCAATGACGTAGTCTGCAAATACCCAGAGCCGAACAAACACAGCGTCAGCAACAGCCGGCTCAGAAGAGGCCTCTCCAGCCACCAGAACTCAGCGCCTCAGCGCCCCTCCCAGACGGAGCCCAGTGCGTTTCTATTTCTGCCTTCAACCCTTGTTTGGCATCCCCAGCCAACAGACGGGCTACTTCTCCTTCCTCCAGAATAATGGGTCACGGGGAGGTGGCACACCTCCTCACTGACCTTGCCTGCCCTGACACACCTAGCCACAGCTCGACGCCAGGAGACCCCCATCAGCCCGACACACCTAGTTGTGTGGGCCAACCGCTCACCCCCAGTTCCTCAAGAGCACTCATACTGTGACCCACTCCAGCCTCAGACGGCCCCACCATGCCACCAAACACAGCTCCTCAGCCCCAAACTGAAAGCCGATTGTTACACTGGCTCAAAGCCTGGCCCCATCTGGGGTATGCCAAAGGAAGCAGGTCAGCTGACTAGGTCCTCCTGCAGGGACCCAGCTCTTACCCAGAGCAGAAACAAGCAGGAGAACCCTGTCACCCTACCCACATGCATACCCCAGTTGGGGGCTGTGGCCACACAGCTGTACAGGCCTCCGCAGGCACACGTGGGACCTTGGAGGTGGCATTTACCTCCGGAGTGACTCACTAAGGCTCCCATTCCTTGAGAAAGGGGGTGCAATTTAGCATTTTCTTTCTCTTTAGAAAACAAGAATTTTAAAAGAGAGCGAGTAGAGAGATTTGAGGGAGTGGGTGGGGAGCTCAGATCTCATTTGATTTCCAAACTTATTTGCTATGCATTCTCTCCTACCCCTCCCACCTCCAAACCTCTCCCGAGGGGAGTTCTGGCCACCCTCTTCAGTGAGGCTTGGTGACAAGCTAGAGTCAGAGACCCCTAGAAAGCTTAGGTTGTGAATGCCCTTGACTCTCCAGGGATTCTCAACCCTCAGCTCCCCCAAGTCCCATCTACATGAGGTGAGGCCCTTTCCTGGAGCAGTGAAGACAGATAGACCCCAAGACGAGGGTGTATAGAAAAGAAAGAGCACAGCGAGAGTTAAGTAGAACTTCCAGCCCTTCCTGAACCCACACTCTTCTTTCTCATTCCTTTTTACAGATGCAAAAGCTGAGGCTCAGAGGGAGCTGTTCAAGGTCAGCCCCGTGCCAGATTAGACAATATAATGTTGGAGGCAAGAATGAAAGAACTCTACTTTCTGGTTTCAGCCTGCCTCCAAGTCTGCGGGTGAGTCTAGAACCAGTTACTCAACCTCTCTGAGGTTCAGTTTCCCCATCTACAAGATAGGAACAACATTGTGATTGTATGTGTGCCCAGTCACCCATTCGTACACTTCCTAGCCCCCGACCTCACCTCTGCAAAGAGGTGCTGTCTGGCCATCAGACGGAAAATAATGCTAAGGGCTTCCATAAAAAAGGGCCAGATGCAAACCCCTGGTCTGTCTTCCTTTCTGCAAACCTGGCATCTCAGAGCACCCCTGGGAAGTGGCTGGTTCTTTCTCAGAAACCTCTCGAGTTCACATTCCTGCCCTTGATTCAGGGAGGGACCCTTTGCCTCTCTGGACTCTGCCTCCCATCATAATTTTTAAGTTAGATTAGTTTATCTTATTTTATGCATGAGTGTTTGGCGTGTGTGTGTGTGTGTGTGTGTGTGTGTGTGTGTGTGTGTGTATACCATGTGTGTGCTTGGTGCCCACAGCGCTTAGAGGCATCAGATCCTCTGGAACTGGAGTTATAGATGGTGGTTATTCCCTACGTGGGCCCATTTCAATAGCAACAAGTGCTCTTAGCCACCGAGCCATCTCTTTTACACTCCACTCCCCTCGTGAATTTTTAACAGGTGAACTAGAAGTCTCTAGACTTCTGACTGGGAACTATCACACTTTGCCAGCTGCAGACAGGGCTCCAGAGAGCAGTAGTGAGCACAGCTAACCACCTATAGTATGTCTCCCAAAGTAATACCCCCAAACAGACCAAGGAATAGGGACCTCTAATGGGAGTAAGGAGTAAGGGTCCCATGCTAACAGTTTCTGTTTGGGCTGTACCATCTTTGCTCATATAATAAACCACACCAGGATTAAGAGGTTGTGAAGGGTCTCAGACTACAGCCTATGTGTCAGCCGCTGTGACAAGAGATTTCACAGAGACTATGTTTTCACACAAGAACCTAAGCACTGCGGGACTGCAGCAGCCCAGGAAGGCTTCCTGGAGGCAGCATCTGAGGAAGTCCTGGAGTCTGACGGCAGGCCCTTTGCAGAAGTGGTAACTTTCCCAAGATACATATGGATATTGTCCTGGTGCCCTAGGTCTGGGACTTTCTCAGATGTGGCTCAGTTCTTCTGCCATCTTCCCAAAGTGCAAGACCAGCCTTTGTCCCTTCCCCAAACTTTGGGTTGTTTTCTCTCCTGGTCTGCTTCCCTGGTCCCTTTCAGAAGTGTGAGAACACACACCCACCTCCTAGAGCACTCCGGTCTGTTGTTACCTTTTCCTGTGACCTTGAGCACACACCTAAGCCTCCACATCCCCTTCTCAACCTGAGTATCTGCAAGCACCTCCCCCCAAGCCTCCATGTATGTATCCGATTGGTATTTTAGTGCCGTTGATGACTAGTCTTGCTGTCCTCCCTCAGCCAACACCTGGAAATGGCACAAACTGGTTCGTCCAGCCTGGAATGCCTGCCCAGCCCTGTGGCATGGGCTCTGGGCTCCCCAAACATTTCTGTCCTTCTCCTAGAGCTTCACAAACTCTATTGGCTACCTGATGTGCTCAGTCTGCCTAAGGACCCATGTCTCCAATTTGCACTAGCCTGGGGACAGACCAAGCCTGTTGGTGCACTGGGATAAGGGGGGGGGGGGGGGGAGGATAGCAAGGTTCACAGGAAGGGAGGGGCAGGACTGCTGGCAGAAGGCAGAGCAAGCCCTTCCCAACAGAGGCAGCTCCCATGCTGGCAGCTCTCCAGCCTCCAGAACCCTCACAGTGAGCCAGAGGGATTTGTCCAAACACACGAGGCTCAGCATCTCGCTGCTGGTCCCCATGCTCTCTGGAGTTCCTGCCAACCTCTGCACCAAGGCTTTAGGAACCCAGCACCCCAATCAGCTGGGTTTCTCTGTGGCAGCCCCTGTACACTTGCTCTTTCCCCCTTTATCCAACCTCCCAGCCTTTGCTGAAGCTTCTGCAGAACCAAGAAGCCTGGCCCTTACTACCATCCTGCTCAACCTCTGCTAGCCTCGAAGAGCCAACTAGAGAGTCCAGTCTTCACTGCTCCAACCTGCGGCCTCTTCCGGCCCACGGGTGGCTCTGTACAGAGAACCGTCATTTCCTTTATAGCCTTCCAGTCCTCTCCTCCTCCCCACCCTACCACTGGCTTTCATCCTGTCTTTCTTTTGTCCATGGAGCAAGACCAAGGAGTGTTCTTCCTTTCCAAGTATTGGGGCTGGCCAACTAAAATGATTCCTATGTGGCTGAGGTTGCCTGGAGGTTGAAAACTGGTAATAATCAAGTTGGATCCACTCTCTGCAAGTTAATCTCATCCTTTCTGGGATCTGCTTACATTTTCTCTTGTACCTGAATTCTCCTAGCTACACGAAAGTCCTTGAAGTGTTTTCCTTCCACTCCTGGCACAGCCATGGCTGGCTGCTCGGCTCAGGCTATACACTGTACAACTCAAGCACTGCCGTTTACCACGAGGTGATGACCTAGAATCAGGTACCACAACAGCCTCAGGACCCAAATCCCATCTCTTCCCTCGGTGGCTGGGCTATTGGCCAGTTTTCAGAACCCCACACAAATTGGGAAGCAGACCCTTCTCACATGGGCAAGATGTCCTACAACCTCTACACAAGACCTACAACCTCTCTTTATGCTAGCCTCACCTCTCAAAGCCAAGGCCTGATCCTTCTGCCTTTTGGTCTGCGTATCTCTTCCTTGGTCCTCCGTTTCCTTAGCTATGAGCAGAAGGACTTGGCTCTAAAGTCTGCCTATCTCGTTCAATATAAATGGGGTTGGTTCCCTCTCTACTGTGTATTTTTAAGTCACAGAGTTTAGGCAGCTAAAGAAGAGAAGAGATGTTAGCAAGCTGCCAGAGTTGCCTTAAAGAGCTGTGAAGGGCCGAGTAGTCAGATCTTGCCAGAGGTCATCTGCAGAGCTCCTTGGGGTGGCAGCTGAGTAAGGGATTGAGGCACCAGGCAGCAGGGTCACAGAGGAGGGAAGTCTGATTTGCCCTAAGGGAAAGGACTGAGTGTGAAATCACAAAGTTGTAAAGCAGCTCCAGGCAGCCGTGCTGGGAGGCCTGGCAATTTCTTCACCTTTCACCAGGGACTCATCCCCATGGACCTCAGCCAGGGACCAAAGGACCCACAAGCCACTGCAGAGGACCTGGGGCTGGCCCTCTCCCAGAATGGGAAGGGGAGTGGAAAGATTCGTTAGCATCCAAATAACTTGGTCTGACATCCAGGCTCTGCCTAGACCCCTCAGCCCCCAGCCACCTGGAGGGAGCTATTTGCTTCTGAAGGATTTAAAAAGGGGAGTGCCACCCTACCTCTCAGGATCACGGGGCAGTAAAAGGCTTTAGCACATTACCTGGTGCACAGTACAAGAAGGGATTGCTTTAACTGCTCTTGCTACTGTGGCGCCCTGGCAAGAGACCTGGATCCTGGCGTCCAGACCTCTGCACACACATGAGCACATGCAAAGTGGGCAAGAGACAGAAACACGAGCCCTCCCTTTGTGAAGAGCAGGGATAGGGAGGGACCAAGGCAGGAGAAAGAAGGGAGCAGAGCCTTTTCCAGCCTCCTGGTGTCATCTCACTGTGCCTCTCTCAGGAGGGCAGGGGAGGGAAGTGGGAAAGGGGGTGTTTAGATGCATTTGGTTCTTGCTGCCTCACACAACCAGCTTCTCCCTGACAAGATTTCACTGTAATAGCAGGGAGTATAGTCTCAGGCACCTGAGACACAAGGCCAGGGCAAGTCCAAGAACTGGGACCTGTCCCTGGGTCACAGGCTGCTCAGTGGCACTCACGTCCAGAGTGTGGACAGATGGCCATGTTCATTACATCCTTACCATGCCTTATGGGTGGAGAAGTGGCGTTCACACCAGGCCCCACGGGGATGGCATGGCACCTGCCAACGTCACAGGCTGGGTGTGAGTTCACGGTAGATTCTCACACGCCAGCTCCCAAGCTCAGGACTGCTGAGACCAGCCTTGCCTGCGTGTGACAAGCCCTATGAACACAGGCTTTCTTCAACTTGGCCTCCCAGGGTACGATGGGAGTCCAGGGTGCAGATTGGGAAATAGGGGACTGAATCTGATCCTGTCCAGGTCCCAGCCAACTCAGGGCCTGGCACCAGAGCAGATGCTGGTGAATGAACCCCTGGCTGGATGAATGAAGGAATGAATAACACCCACTCCTTGAGATCCTCGGGCTATAGCACAGAGCTTGTGAGAAAGCAGAGCCCATGGGACCCCAGCAGATGCCCCGCCTGCTTAACCTGGCACCTAGGCTCTACCTCCAGGTCGGGTGGGGGGCGGGGCGGCTCCCCAGCTGTGGAGTACTCCTCCTGCGGTCCGACCAGGAATCCGGGTCTCTTGACCCAGCTGTCAGCGGGGGGTGGGGGATTGTCGCATTCAGGATACACAGTGACAGGACAAGGGGGCGCGTCCTGGTTTGCGTAGCTGGGCGTGGGATGGATAGGCGGCCACGGGACATCCCCTTTGGGTCCCGGTGCCGGGGGTCTACTCCCGGGCAGAGACAGCTCCCAACTGCCGGACTGGACAGGGGAGGCGCAGACCTGACCCTCTGCTGCAGGGAGAGCATGATGCCGTGTCCCGCGAGGTGACCCGGGGCGCGGGAAGGACGCGGGGAGCGCGGAGCCCCTTATGAAAGCCCGGGGGTCCGGCCAGGTCGCCACGGTCTCTACCTCCGCCCACCTGGCGAGGGGCTCACCTGGGCCGGGATCCCTCCCGCCACCCACCGAGCGCCCCGCGCCGCGCTCACCTGCGCCGCCCGCCTTGGCCATGTCCCAGGCGGCGGGCTCCGCTGCGCTGCCGGCGCTGCTCGCTCCCGGCCGGGCCCCGGCACCTCCGGCCGGAGCGGACTCTCCGCGCGCGCCGCGCCCCGCGCCCCCGCCCCGCTTGCTCGGCCGCCGCCACCGCAGCCGCCGCCTCTCCGCTCCCTCCCGCTCCCTTAAAGGCGCCGAGCGGCGGCCGCGCCGCCCCCCCTCCGCGCCGCCGGGGAGGGACTGACGACGGAAGGCGCCCGACACCGCCCCCGCGGGCCCGCACTCCCGCCCAAGCCGCGCGGCCACCGCAGCGGGGAGGCGCATCCCACGGGCCGGGGCCACCGAGACCCCAAGGCGAGCTGCCGACGTAGACAGACTAGGGTTCACAGCTCAGAGACGCTGAAAGCTGGACAGGGATGGAGACAAGGTCTGCAAGCCTGGGGCGCAGTGACCCTGAGACACTGAGCCAGAAAGAGACACTCCTACGGCAAAAACACCCTTGGGAAAGAGAAATTCAAGGAAATCGGAGCTGGCTAGGGCCAGTGAGAAGGACAGGGCGAGAGCAAGAGAAACCAAGACTCAAGAGACGGAAAAACCTAGAACGAACGAAGTCTTACACAGATGAGAGACAGTGGGGACTTCATCAGTTCCTTGGTCCAAGAATTCACGGTGCTAGGATCTTCTTTAGCGCAGAAGAAAGGGTTTTTGTCCTTTTAGACTAAAGGACCCGTTAAACTTGCAAATCCCACCTGCCATCCAGGCTAAGCAGGTTGGGGTGGAGGGGGGGGACTGGTAGGAAGCAGTATTCCTTAACACTTTTCTCATGGAATTGCAGGCATTCTAGTTAACAGGTCTCCTGAAACATTTAAATAGTGGTTTCTGCCCGATGCAGTCAGAGGGCCCACAGGAGATGGCCAGACATTTTAGATGGAGTCTAGTGTCCAGGAGAGAATAGTCCTCTCCCTAGCTCAGTTCTAGGCCACCTCTGTGAGCCTAATGCCTAGCCAGCCTTCTGCCTAGCTCCCTGCTGTTGGATAGGGCGAGGGATAGGTTCTTCAGAAGCCTGCTGGGTCTCTCCTGAACCCTACGTTTCTCCCACAGTCTGCAGTCAAGCACCCACCCTGTGCACCAGATAGTTCCACCTGTGAGCCAGCCAGGACTTTAGTGTCGTATACAATGTCCCATGGAAACAGAGCACACAACAACGGTCCTCCATGGACCTTTAGCCCATCATACACACTGCCGCTCCTGTTAATCAGGAGTGGTCTTTTAGTTCCCTCTTGATTCTAAACGAAGGCGGTGAACTCAGTACCTCAGGCAAGAGCCTTTCCAAAACTTTTACACGGATCTAGCAGTAAAGTGTTCTTCACCTGAGTAGAAGTCTGAATCCTGCACCACCTACCCATGGTCTCTCTGCCTTCTGATGCCTCATCTACCAAACCAGGGCTTCCTAGGATCCTCTCTGCCACTATGCTTTGACAAGGATGGTTCTAGATTTAGCTATGAAAGTCTCACCTCTCAAGAAACCCTTTAGTCCCAAGGACTCCAGACTCAGGCAACAACACAGACTCCTGTCGACATAGAAGTTCAGAAGCCCTAAAGTTATAAATTCAGAGCTGCTCACCAGCTCATGCTATTGGCTACCAGAGAGAGGGTGTGGATACTCCCAACCCATCCCTAACCCTGGACTGCTCCCCCATACTGGAACTGCAGTGGATGTTACTGAACGAGCAGTCTGTGTGTGGCTTTCTGTATGGACTTTTGTTAAGTCCCAATGTACCCTCTGAAGGGTATTGTGTTATCCCCAGTTTACACTGAGGAAACAGGCTAAGAAACTTTAGGGCTCCATGACTCGTGGTCTTACAGAATTCCATTTCAGGCCTGTTATCTATCCCTCTGGGTCTCCTTGTCCTCAGACTCCCCTTCGACTGTGGGAGTTTCAGAGGCCTAGAAGCTTGTACAATGTCTCAATTTGGCCACCTGGTCTGTGGGTACATGAGCGGTGACAGTAGACACCACTGATTACAGAAGGCATAATAAACCAGTCACAGAGGGGGCACAGCTAGGCTCACACCAGGGACAGGAACCACGAATTGACAGCAGCCCTGTTTCCCGGCACAGCTGGGTGTGTGTGTGTGTCCATACACACACGTTTGTGCACACGCATATACATGAGTACACATGGATATGGATGGATACCCATGTGCACATTCATATACACAGAGACCCAGAAAAACACAGGAGCCCCCAAGACCCTCTTCTCTGGGAGTCTGGCCATCCCAAGCTCTAGACTACTGACCTTGGGCAGGGGTGGATCACACAGCTGAGGTGCCAAGCAGACGGGTACTTGCAAAGTCACTTCACAAGTCTACAGCTCCCCATTCCATTCCTCATATGGAATGACAATGGACCAGATTGGCCAGGTGAGAAAGCAGACTTCCTGACTCCCTTCTCTGCAACCCCAGCCAGCAAGAAGCTTCCTGAGGGGTGGGTGTGGAGCCCAGCAAAGGCTTGCACAGCCAGGCCTCTCAGGCAGCTTCTATGCATAGACCTGGAGTGACTGCCAAGGCAGTTTCTCAGCCCTGCCTTCAGACAGAGCAAACACATCGGATCTCAAGGCCATTAGATTAACTGGTGGGAGTCAACTTCCTGCATCAGAAGAATTGTCCTTAATTGAAGAAAGGAATAACTAGCAATTTGCAGCAGCTGACCTCCCTGCCTGGCAGAGGGAGGAGCCTGAGCCAGCGGTGTCTCATAGGCCTCCAGCTCCTAGTGGGAGAGTGACTGTGTCTGGGCTTCCTTCTCTGAGGTCACAGTGCTTTTGCCATCATGGTGGCCAGTCACTCTCCGGTCCAGGAAAATATTAAAATGTGGAGAAGTGGAGAAAGGAAAGGGCCCACCCCACGCTCAGGCACAGATGTGGTCCAATGGCAGAGTTCCAGGCAAATGGGCAGGGGGGTCTGGTGGCAGGATGATTCCCCATCAAGTCAGACCCCAGGCCTGAATATCAGTCCTGGAGAAACGGTATTCAGGCTTTTGGGATTATAAGCAAGAACTAGGAGCCAATGTGACTACAAGGAAAGTCAAGCTGGGTCCAGCTCATTCTCTTTCTGGACTTGGCTGTAAAGGCTGGTAGAGTTGGGCATTAGCACGCCATCTGGCCTAGGACGCAGCTCTGCTCAACTCTCCGCTGGCAACTCCATGAACAACACAGTGAGCCACGGCAAGATGATGACCTGATCACATAACATGCTTCTGTCACTCTGGGATGGGCTCCAGTGGAGGGTGGCCTTGGAGCCCGTCTTGCCAGTTAGCAGAAGTGTACTCAACCGAGAGGCAGAGAGCCATCTGGCAGGTGCACAGCGACTCACAGTGGTCTTCACAGCTGGGGCTCTGAGCCACAGTTAAGAGGATGAGCTAAACAAGAACAAACAAGCATATCTAGGCCTGGTAGCCTTTCTCCAAGTATTTCCCAAGCTCCCGCCTTGTGTTCCCACTTCCAGGCTTGCACAGCCCCACTCACTTCTCGTCTCCCTCTGCGACCTTGTCCTGAGAACATCATTATCCTTGGACCACTGGCAGCTCCTTTCCTTCCAGAGGGGTCTTCGGGCTGGCTTTTAGTCCTTGTCAGCCCCTTCTTCCTAGTTCTTTCCAAGTCCCTCAGTTGCCACCCATGCCTGTGGGGACCACCTCCAATCACAGAACAGCCCCAGACTGAGTTGCTCCTTGAGACTCCTAGCATAGCTCTGAGAGTAGCTACCTGCTCTCCTGCTCATATTCTCACTCCAAGCTGTCCTAGTTCTGCCTAGAGCTCAGGACAAGTGTAGTACGTCTCATCCTTGAGCCTTTTCTCCTCCCTCCTGGCAGCTAGGACTATTTGCTGTGTGTGTCCACCTTCATCCCAGGAAGAGTAGAACCACACCTGTCCTGATTTCCATGGTGGGGGCCATCTCTCTAGTTATGTGGGCATCCATGGCCTTACCCTCAAGGCACATGCTAAAAGGAAGGCCTGTAACACCCAGGGGCTCTTGAAGAAGCAAGAAGATTTCCTTAATGTCAACCCCAAGATCCCAGGGTGTGAGGATCAAAGAGAAGATGGGTCCCTACCACACAGACAAGGCCAAAAGCACTTTCTCATCAGTGGGTTTCTTCATGTTGTTCTTACTAGAGTGAGCTGTAGACACTAGAAGCTACATGGGCATGTTGTTCCTCGGTGTGTTCAAAAGATGGTGACAACAACCTGCTGAGTCTGTGGAACTGGCCAAATTGGGTATCAGCCTGAGAGTTTAAGGATAGCTTGAAGGAAGGAGGAAAGAAAGAAGAAAACAAGAAAGGAGGAAGGGAGGAAAGGAGGAAGGGAAGACCCCATTGAGCTGAACGACATCAGTGGGCTGGAGAGATGCTTCATCAGTTAGAAGCACCTGCTACTCTTCCAGCGCAGCACCCATACAGTGGCTCACAAACTACAATTCCAGTTCCAGGGAACCTGACGTCCTCGTCTGAGCAGCACACCCATGGTGCACATACATACCTGTAGACAAAAACACCTTAGACAAGTGACATAAAATAAACAAATGTAAAACACTTCAAATAATTTATTATTATTGTGGCATATGCCACACACACCACGGTGAGCCATTCTCTCCTTCTGCCTTCATGTGGGGTCCGAGGACCAAACTCAGGTCATCTGGCTTACACAGCCAGCATCTAGTACTGGTGAACCATCTTCACCTGCCGCTTTTTCAAAAACTGTGATTTGTTCCACCTCTGTGGACCATCATCTTACAGAGTGGGTGGTGCCAGCAGATAAGATTTTGGACAGCAGGTGTCAAGAGGTGATGAGTAGGTTTTTCAAGAAAAGAGGGTGTCGGTGGGGGGAGTCAGGAAACACAGCAGTTCTAAGCTGAAGGATGGAAAAAAGACAGCTTACTTCAGCTAGTCCAGTGGCTCTGCCAGGACCCCTTTCCCTGCCCATGGAAAGGACACCCACAGTTTTACTATCTTGGGTTCTTCTGTTTGTGGGCCTGTGTTTTGCATTTGTTTAAGGTCCAGACAGTTAGAATTGGCCCCAGGCAAGTCCGGTTATTTTCAAATCATACCTGGTATTGGGTAAAAATCTTTTTGACTTTTGGCTTTTGACTCTGCATTCCTGGGAGGTGCCTGGCAGCATGGAGTGCCGGAACCAGCACTTCCAGGTGCTCTGACATCACAATTCTCCCACTCCTGCCCCGTCACATACCACACTCACATACCACACCTCCACACACAGCCACCCCCCCACACCATTTATTTATTATGAATTCCAGAGTGCAGAAACTCAAATACAGTTGTAGATAATAAGGTACTGAAGAAACAATACATACGTGGAGGGGGAGAGGAGTGATTACTAATACAGCTCCATCGGCCAGCGCAGAATTCACTATCCGATTATGTACATAGATTGTGTAACAGACGGGCTTTATCAGCTTGTATTATGCCATCTACACATATTATGGCTCCTGTCCACCGCCTCAGATAAGGCTTGCTCTCTGGCTCTGCTGCTCTGGAATCCTTCAGTGTTTCTAGTTGACGGGGCACACAGGAGATCATGGAGGACCAAAGAACTGTTAGTCATTTTGTTTCTACCCAAGATAAGTGTAGTTGAGTAGAACAGGGTCTCTTGTGTTTTCTGGCAGCCTGGCACCTCCCACCAGTCTCTCATTTACCTCCAAATCCCCTCCTCCCTTCTGTGGAGCCTCTCTGAAATGTGCCTATTTTCTAGTCTGACTTCAAAAGCTTTCCCCACATATATGTATGCAGACACTATACAATCAAGTGTTAAGACATAGACAGTGGGGCATGGTGGCACATGCCTTTAATCAAAGCTCTGCAAGAGTCAGAGGCAGGCAGCGCTCCATGAGTTCCAGGCCAATCAGAGATATACAATGAGTCCTTGTCTCAAAAAAAAAATCATAGGGATACCATATCAGGTAGTGTCTGCCTTTTCCTTTTAATGTTACTAGAACGTTTTAATTTAGTGTGTGTGAGCATGCGCATGCTCGGATGCCACACCCAGAGTGTGGAAGTCAGGAGACGAGGTCCCAGAGTTGGTTCCCTCCTTCCACGTGTGAGTCGACAGGCTTGCCAGCAAACCCCTTTACTCCCTGAGCTATCTCACCGGCCCTCTTTTTCATATGATTTTTAAGGTTGTCTATTTTGACATTTATATAATGTTTTGAGACATGCGTACATTGTTCAGCGATTACATCAGGATAATCACACGCCCATCACCTTAACCACGTGGCACTTCTTTGTAGCGAGAATCTTCAACATCTTCCCGTGTAGATAACTTGAAGGAGGCCAACGCCACTCAGTCCCCGTTCTGGGACGTAAAATGCCAGCCGCAGGGACGTGTGGTTTGCCTTATTCCTTTTGTCGGCTGCATGGTATTTTGTTGCATAATGGACTTCATTTTATTTCTTTAATTTGCTCCAAATAACCTCTGGGGATTCTACACAGTAGCATAGTAAGGACAGTCATCTAATGACCATTCACACTGGATGATGGGCGAGGTGATGGGCGAGGAGACTGAGGCACAGGAAGATCAGGGATCACCTCAATCTCATACGCGATACTGCGTGAAATGCCTTCTGTCCTTGGGGTGTTCCCACGGGAAGGAACTCAGACAGGCACGGTTTATTTTCACAAGCAACAGGGGCATTCTACCAATGTCTGCATTTGGTTGTAAGATGATAAGACCCAGAGCCCAGGTGTTTTGACATGTAGCCCAGGACCCCACCGCCCTTCCCTCGAATCAGAGTTTCCTGTAGAGCTAGCTATGGCTGCAGCCTCATTGAGCCCGGGATAGAAATAACTTTGTTCTCTATGTTGGATACATAGTACCCACTAAAAACCTTTCCAGGAAGAGAGAGAACCATGGAAGGTCTGAACAGGAGTCATAACCCAACGATATCTTCCTCAATGGGTATAGCTGACCTAGCAGGTATGAGGGCCCAGGGTGTAATCCAGAGGTACAGGTAGGAGGATCAGAAGTTCAAGGTCATCCCTCCGCTACAGGTTAAATTCAAGGTCAACCTGAGATGGGAGACCCTGACTCAAAAAAAAAAAAAAACAACAGAAACCAAACATGAATCTTAGGGCGGGGTGTGTGTGTGTGTGGCAGAGTCCTGGCCTAGTGTGCAGAAGACAGAGAAGAGAGAGAGTGTCTTAAAGCATGTTAGGGAAAAAAATCCCTTCACCTATAGGGAGACTCCTGGCTCCCTAACACTGCCAGCTGGGAAGCTCGGGCTGTGTTTGCTCCACAATCTCCACTGTAACAACACATTTTTATGTAATAAAAACAGTATGAGTCCCAGGTGTCTGTGGGTGAGGAGATCATGTTTAGGAGTGCTCTGTTACCTGGTTAAATTTTTATATCAAAAGAATGAGACAGGCATTCTGACCACGCTCATTTTAGAGATAAGATAATCGAGGCCCAGAGGGGTGCTGCATCCTTCTTGAGGCCCCACAGCCTGTGATAAGCGACAGAACAAGAAAGCAAACTTAAAGTTTCCAATGCACACGCTCGTTTTTTTTTATTTAACCACAGAAGGGACAGAGACAAGGGGGCCAGTGAGACAGGCTCAGCGAATAAACGTGTTTGCAGCCCAATTACTCAAGCCTGAGTTCAAGCCTCAGAATCTGAAGTGGAAAGTTGCCCTCTGATCTCCACACCTTTGCCACGCACAGACACAGACAGACAAACACACACATGGACGCACGCGTACATACACACACACACATACACACACACATCCTGCAGGAAACCAAGACACTGGGGTTTTGCCACCAACTCCTCTGCAGCCTCAGCTGTTCTGTAGCCCACTGTATCTGCATGTTTCCTTGTCTGTGCTTGCTGTAAGCCCACTGGTCCCACGGGGTTCTCAGAGCTTTGGCTGCTGGGATACGATCCCTGTGGTTTTTCTGAATCCCCCAGGGAAGCGCTCTGACAGGTAGAGGCGCTGAGTCTGCAGGATTCTCTGGCGCACAGACGTGACTGCCTTTGTCTGGGCAGAGGCCTCCCAGGGCTATCAACGCAACTGCCAAGCTGGTCTCCCAGGCTGATCTCCTGGGCTGCAGGGCTATCTATTCATATTGCAATTTGAATGCTTCTGGTCAGAATGACTAAAAGGCTGAATTTTTACAAGGGTTTTGAAAGTGAATTGACTCCACTTATTAAAGATATACTAGATTACATGCCGAGGCAAAGGACACCCCAGGGACTCCTGGTATCGCGGAGATGGAAACAGCCCTTTCCCTGCCGCTCGGCAAGCCTCGATGGGAGACATTTCACCAAGCAGGTGCCAATTAAATTGCAGGCTGAAGGATCACAGTCCATCAAGGAAATATCTTGGCACAGAAAGGCTGCTGGGGAATAAAAATGTGGTTCTCGAAATCCCTCCTGGTTATTTTCTATAAATCTGTTTCTGAGGGTGGGAAGCAAAGGCTAAAAGGAAAGTGTTCGCCCGGCACTTCCGATTTCAGTCAGAATTTACAAGGGACACAAAGGGGAGGGGCCATGTGTGTTGATGGACAGGCTGAGAGCACCCAGTGGGGGAATTCCATTTAGGGGAGGCATCCTCTACAATAGTAAGGGAGCTGACTAGTTCGAAGGACAACCAGGACGCTGCCTACTGCATTCCACACCAGCCCAGCGTGCCCAGCACTGCGCTGTACAGTCGACAAGCTGGGATCCAGGTAATAAGGTAAACCTAGACAAAAACAAACCTGGTACTGGGAGATGGGGACCTGAGTTCCAAGCCTCAGCATCCTCTAGGGCGCAGAAGCACTAGGCAGGCAGAGACGGGAGGTTCGCTGGGGCTGCCAACTAGAATAGCCTAGTTCGTGAGTCCAGGTTCAGTGAAAGACAGGACTCACACGGTAAGGTAGTGCTGGGGAGATGGCTCAGTAGGAAAAGCATTTGCCATGAAAACAGGAGGACTGGACCTGATTCCCAGCGCTCACGTTGGGTGTGTTGGGCTGCCTGTAGCCCCAGCATTCAAGAAGCAGGAACAGGGGATCTCCTGAGCAAGCTGGCCAGCTAGACTAGCTGAATCAGAGAGCTCTATGTTCAATTAAGAGACTTTGCCTTGATATATAAGGTAGAGAATGTTGAGGAAGATACCAAAAGTTAGCCTTAGTCCTTTACATGCACAAGTACCTGAACCCCACATGTGTGCCCCCACATATGTGCAGACAACACACACACACACACAGTGGAGGAGGAGCAATTGTCTATCTGTTCCTCTCCCTCCTTCCTTTCTTCCTTCTCTATGCCCAAAAGAAAGTTTATTTTCTAGATCCTGCTGCCAGGAGAAGCCTCATGGGACTGTTCAGGCTGCATGGCTTGCAGCAGCCCTAGGAGATCCAGATGACAAGTGTTTGCCCCCATTGTAAGGAATAGACCCAAGGCCCGCAGGAGTCCAAAGGGTCTTCCAGTAAGTGGTCTGCCGGGAATCCCCAAGGAATGGCTTAGAAAGTAGACAGGAACTCAGGCAGCTTGAGAGGGCTGCGAGTTACAAGCGTAGCAGCCATCTTTTCTTTGAACAAAGATCTTGGCCAGACCTGAAATGATCTGAAAGTCAGTGGCTCAGAAAGGAACATCACTTGTACATTGCTCATTCCGGCCAGGTCTGTGTGGCCAACGCTAGACTGGATGAGTACAACCCAGGCTGGGGACCTGGAATATGAGCTGTAATATGGAAGGAGTGGTACAGCCATTGCCGATAAAAGTGCAATGGGAACGAGCACCATGAATTCCTGCTGGGGGCAGGGTCATCAAAGAGGCCCAACAACCCCCTAAAGCCCTGCCAAGGTTAAAGGTTACCTTGTGGGGGGGAGCTGTGAGTTGAGCCAGTTACTCTGAACCTGCAGTGGCTACTCAGCAGCGCCCCCTGCAGGAAGGGGTCTATTGCACCTCCACAGGAAACTGCAGCTAAGGGGTCCAGGCCTCCAAACATCCAGCACCTGTCACCCTAGGCAAGCCAGTAAAAGGATTGTGGGTGTTACTACAAGCTGTGAAGTTTTCAATATCAGGACATTGAAATAGTTCCTCTTTGGGAAATAAGAACACCTAGGATTTTCAGAGTCAAGCTGTCTGAAGTAGAGTTTAATCATAAGCATTAGGCCAAGATCCTGTGGACCTCAACTAGGAAATAGATTTCTCGTTCCTCCCTCCCACCCACCCCACTCCCGTCAGTGAAAGCATTATACATTCCTGGGGTGGGGGTAAGAAGTGGTTTTTGTTTTGTGCAGCATGGAGAATAAGCAATAGCTAACCAGTCAGAGGAAACGCTGGTGAGGCAGAACCAACCACAAGCTGGGAAGAAGGCTGGAGTGCTCTCTCTCTCTCTCTCTCTGTCTCTCTCTCTCTCTCTCTGTCTCTCTCTCTCTCTCTCTCTCTCTCACACACACACACACACACACACTGCTTTCTGTGATTTCCTGGGATTCCTGCCCCACTCTGGGCTTTCATCTGCAGACAAGAAAGTAGGATACTGAAAAATGCTTGGTGCAGAGGACATGCATAAATAATTTCCACATGTTGAAGGGGTGGGGCCAGGACTTGGAATCATTACCACCTGAGGCACCGCCTGCCTGGACCTAATCTTGACAGGAAATCTATGTGTACATGTATATGTACGTGCAAGGTCATATATCCATCCACGCATGTGTATGTATAAAGGAACACATGAGGGTTTGTGTTACACATATATTCATGCATGTGCTTGAGTATATATGTGGTTATTTCTATATGACTATCTGTATATGCATTTACATGTGTTTTCCTAAGGAGCCAGGGCTTTGGCCAGATTTCTGTCTGTTTCTCAGTCCTGCCATCCAACCCAGGACCATGCGCGGGCTAAATAATGGCTCTCCCACTGAGCTCTACCTCATCCCTTTCTTTACTTCTGAGACAGGGTCTCCCAAAGTTGTTCAGACTGGCTAGGACTCTGTGTTGCCTGAGCCTGCTCACACTTGTACCCCTAATGCCTTAGCCTCCCACGGAGCTGGGATTATAGGTGTGCCCCAGCCTGCCAGGCTCCATCGGGGTTTAAAGGAATCTTGACATTTCAGATTAGCAGTAACCCGTGCTTTGATCCCTTTGCTCAGATGGAAACAATCCCTTGAGTCCATGCGGGGGAATCTGAGGCTTGCTCCTGCCTAGGAGCTGAGAACAGGTACCAGTTAATTAAAAGCTTTAGTGAGCTCTCTGGCCAGCATCCTGTCTCCCAGGCTCGGGTGGCCTGTCACACATCCAGGTCATAAGACAATGCAGCAGCATCCTCCTGGTTATATCGGGCTCCAGCTCAGAACGGAAGGAGGGCCAGACACACTGTCAGAGAAAGAATAGGTCCCAAAGCCCCAGCCTGTTCGCGTGAAGCCCTGACAGTCCAGGAGGCCCTGCACTGAGCACACATGCCTGGAATTTCTGAAAGCAAACTCTGTCCAGAGAGCCACCTAAATGGGTGACAAAGGCTGGGAGGGCTGAGAGGCCATTAGGCAGGTCTGGTAATTGCCAAGACTCCTCCGTCACACAGAGCAGACACAAGCCAGAAAGCTGACAGGATCCTACAGGGGCTTTGTGGTGAGGCTCACCTGCCCCTGACATGGCCACTCAGCCCTCAGCATCTGCCCCTCTGTGCCGCCCTCCGCGCAGCTCCCATTGTTCTCAATCCATTTTCTCATTCACCATAAAAGCCAGGCGCCTACACTCCGCACGTTTATTGTGAGGCTGGAGTGTACACCGGATTGGGTTTCAGAGGGATTGATTAACACAGATGGAGCACTTGGCAAGGGCCCGGGGCTCCCAGTAGACTCCCCCATTTAGACCTGGAATAAAGACTGGAGAGCTGGAGGGCAATCTAGGGCAAACCTTGCTTTCAAGGGAAGGGAGGGACAGAGGTGGAAGAAGCTGCCTATTCCAGTTCAAGGGCATCTTCTTGAAGCTGGATGAAATTCCTTGCCAGAAGGAAAAAATGAATAAGGCTGAAGCCACTGCTGCCACCTCATACCCAGGCAGCCTCCCCGAGTCCAGGAAGCGCTCCTATTCACCTGCACTGAGATGATACGAAGAGGCCTCAGCCCTGAAGTCCGCCAGCACCCATGCTGTCTGAACCATGTGGTACATGCGCACCCGAGTCTACCTTCCTCGGGACATTAGAGCCCTGTCTGTGCAGTCCCCTCCGCTGGCAGGCCCTTTCCCTCTCTCTTGATGGACACAGTCTGAACCATCTACCATTCAAGGTCTTATTCAAACCATTCAAGGCCATTCCGACTGCTGCCCTCATTCAGTAGAACCGAGTCCCCCCTTTTCTTCCTTCTGCTTCAGCTCCGTTTTCCTTCTGCCTGCCTTTGTATTTCCACATACGCAGTGAACTTCAACATGACCACAAATTGCAATTTGTTACCACCTCATCTTGAGACAATGGTATGTTTGTTTTGCTTCCGTGTTGGGACCTGAACCTTGGGTCTTTGTGTGCCAAGTGCCTGCTCTAAATCTCCAGCACGGAGCTAGCATGCCTCTTTTATGTCTACTGGCTGTTTTTGCTTGGTTAGCATCAGTTCCTCCTGCCTCAGGGAACAGGGCCTGTTTCCCACCCAGGTACGGTCCATGTTATTGAGATGATGGTGAGGCATCCTCTGTTCCTGCAGATGGGTGTCTCTGACTTGACCAATCAGAGCAGAGGGATTAGATGGGATTGGGTCTCCTTATAGGAAGTGGCCAATGCCAATGAAATAGCCCAGGGGCCATCTTGGAAAGATGAAGGTCTTTGTGTCACGAATGCTAAATGGTCATGTGGCACTTTGAATTTCTGATCCTCCTGCCTCCAGCTCCTCTATGCTGGGATTACAGATATGCACCAATGTGCTATTTATTTGGTGCTGGGGATTGAACCTGAGGCTTTGAGCATGCTACCCACTGAGCAAGTACGTCACCCACTGAGTTACAGCTCTCAAGCAGATGACTCTTACATCACTAGCTGTCGAATGCAAGCGCTGTCTTCATCTTTAGTGGGAGCGAGTACTTACTGTGGCCCTGTTGCATGACTGTTGATGTGCTTGGCTGAGTAGATAACCGAGCCACATTGAGGCAGACAGCCATGAAGCCCAAACCATATTCTAGTCTAGCTGCCGGCACCATTTCATCCTCTTCACCCTAACCTGCCTTCTTTTCCCCCTACTTTCTTGCTCAGCCTGGACCCTGCCTGAAACTGGCCTCCATAACAGTCGTGACAACCAAGTCACCCCATCACCTGGGCGCAGCTAAGTGCTGTTCTCTACCGCCTTATTTGATTCTCACACTAACACTAATGATCCATGCTACAGATGAAACTGAAGCCACATGAGGTGGAGATTTTCCAACACAAAATAGTTATCACCAAGTCTGGCTTGAAATACCGAGTTCCTCCCCTTCTACTGTAGTGCCCTTTCCTGGACCCCGGCAACCGTGATAAAGCGGAAGGACACTGGAACCGGAGGTGACAGACAGAGATTGGCAGTTCTGGGTTTGCTACTCTGTCTAGCTGGCCCTAATCAAGTCCCTCATTTCCATAAGCTTTGATTTTTCCATCTGTAAAATGGGACAGCTAATACTGCATCTACTGTATATATCTACTGTGATCCAGTTTAGAAAGTTCTGGTGATCTTGAGGCCCCAGACAAGGATGTGGGTCTAGGGCAGGCCAGCAGACAGCTGGACAGGCCCCAGATATGATGCCCAGGGCAGAAAAAGAAAAAACTAGGAACGCACTGCCAGGTGTCCAGGCGGAAGGACACGGCAAGCATCCACACTGGACAGAGAATAGAGAAAACCAACACAAGAGATGAGAACATTCCAAGCTGCTTGATGCATGCCAAGGCTCTCTCCTAACAGGTTCTGTAAGAAACCTAACAGCGAATAGATATCAGAACTCACAGCCAGGTGCTGATCTCTGGATTTTCATGCCCATATCCTTTAATCGTCACAAAAACCTTGGGCAGGTATCATTTTTCGTCCACATTACAGACTTGGAAACTAAGGTATGGGAGTGACAGGAGAGTTTAACCACCTGAACTACTACTGGTACATAAAGGGGCTGTTACATGACCTAGAGGGAGAGCGGCATATACCTAAAGGCACCTGGGGATTTTAAGACAGTGGGTAGATGTGAGGTGGTGGTAAACCCAAGTACACACACAGTCTCTCTTACTCTGGATAACTCCATTAGGTATCAGTGACAATGAAAGCCCTCTGCTCTGAGTACCTTGGAGCTGTGGCTCTTCTGGGAGGTCTTAAAGGTGCTGAAGAATCCTGCAAACATTCTGGTAGCTGGCCCAGTCTCCATGCTCCCTCTTCCTTGTGTGCACCTGAGTAACCAGTGTTTGTCAGACTTTTCTAGGTCAAATAAAGCTTAGACTTGGTGACTTGGTGAATCTGAGGACTTGGGTACCCTTTCTCCCCTGGAACATAGATTCCTGAGCCAGAAGCTCCTAGGAATTCTCCCATGCCCAGGAACTCTCAGGCACTGAGAGCTAAACTGGAGGTACTGAAGGCCCCACCCAAGCAGAGGCAGGAACATACAGGGGGCTTCTCAGTAAGGCTACTGACCTGCAGCCCATGAATAGGAGACCTCACCAAGACCAGGAAGTTAGAGGAGTGGACACACATGGGCAGGATACTTGGGAAAGAAGCTGAGGAGAAAAAAATGCATGTCCAGGCTGAGGAGGAAGGCAGGGACTAGGAAAGAGATAGGGGGAGGGCGTCTGGCAGGTGTAGGTATGAACCCCGACAGGGTGGAGGGCTGCAGTGGAAGCAAAGAGCCCACGCGCCTGGGAGCAGAGGTCTGGTACATGAGAAGGGCGGTCAGAGCAGAAGAGGTGGAGGTGGGCAGCCGGCCGGCCGGCCTCTCAGCCCTGGCCCCCCAAAACTGCCATGGTACCTCACGGCTGGGCTGCAGATAATGCAAAGGGGCTTCAGAAACCACAGGCAGGGCTTCAGAGGCTCCCCACAGAGCACTTTATGGTACTGGAGTGGGACAGGGAGAGGCTAAAGCTGTGGGATCCAGGGTCAGGGAAATAAATGATTCTACCGGGCTGACAGGAACCCTTCCAACCCAAGCCTGCACTGTTGGCTACTGAAATAAACACCGGTGTTGAAACTGACCATAAACAGTTCTGGCACCAGCTAAGAGCTGACGGGAGGTCAGTACTGGTAAGGACATACATGATTAGATCGCTGCCTTCTGCTTTGCAGGGGCCCAAAGAAACAGGGGCTTGCTTTAACCCTTCAGAGTAGTGGTTCTCAACCTATGGGTTGCGACCCCCAAAGGACCATCAGAAAGCAAATACTTACATTATGATTTATAACAGTAGCAAAATTAGTTATGATGTAGAAATGAAAATAATGTTATGGTTGGGGGCGGGGTCACCACAACATAAGGAACTGTATTAAAGTGTCACAGCATCAGGAAAGTGGAGAACCATTGCTCCAGAGTACCTCCATGGTGACCAGGAGCCATGCTAAGGGTAGGGCTTGGTTTTCAGCTGTTGCAGGCAACAACCAGTGTCAAACTAAGGCAGTAACTGCACTCAGAAGAAATAGGAGCTTGAGTGTGGTCCTTCTGCTTCATCTGGACTCTTGCACCTGCAGCCTGTGGCCACTATGTCCCCTCCCAGCACTGCCTCCTCTGTTCACTCTTCTGGGGCCCCCCAATGCAGGGAGGCTGGCACCTGGAACTAGTTGGGAAGAGGAGGGTGAAAACTTCCTCTCATCTCCCTTGTTCCTCTTCCAGCACACCACCCTGGTGCAGGAAGGGCAACCACATCAAGAAGGGACAGAGGCCACCTTCCCACCTGCACCCCACTCACTTCTGTCAGCTCTCTAGCCCTAGGTCTGCCCCACATTCGGTTTACAGGGGCAGCCTGCAGGCCCAAGAGCAACTGGGGTACCCCTCCCCCAGTCTAGGTGGAGGGAGATAAGTTTTCGAGTTGAAAGCTAACAGCAGTAGATCCCTAGACCAATGTGCACCCTCCTAGATGGCCATATGCCAGGGCCATGCAAGGCCAACACATATCTGTGGACTATACGGGATGTGATCCACCCCCGGTACATTAATTCAAAAGAAACTGCAGAGCAAGAACCGTGTGCTAGGCAGAATCCCTGCCCGCAAGTCTTAACCGGAGACTAGGACCAAACAGGTGAGACAGCTGGCCTGGCAGTGAAAGCCGGCCTGTGGGAAGGAGCACCGAGGAGCACACAGGCATCTCAGCAAACTGTGGGGAGCTCAGGCAGCACAAACATCTTCAGCTCACGCATGGCCCTCTAAAACAGGTCATGAGAAAACCCAAGGGAATTAGAGAATGACTCACATGTGCTCAGCCCCTTTTCATGAAGCAAAAACTCTAGTGGTCTGGCTGCAAGGCTGTATGCAGGAGCATCTAAGTCAGAGGGTTTAATCCCCATTTCCAAATTCTTACTTCTTGTGGTTTACTTTTGTGTCTCACTGTCAAGAGCCACAAGGATCTGGGCTGTGAAGCAGAGCCTGGGCACAAGGCAGAGGTGAGGCTCATCCACCTGGTGGATGTCGCCTGGTGCAGGGGGGCCATCAGGAAGGACAGGCCTCCGTAGGAAGTACTTAGCAAAGGCACTGTTCCAGAAGCAGTGTCTAGGCCACTAGCTGGAGACAAGGAGAGGCAGGAGCACGCACACAGTGACACAGTAATCTTCATGGAAGTGAGTGACTCCATGACCACAGTGTAGCTGAGGAACACAGGCTAGATGGCCCCAACCCCCCTTCCTGCTCTCATCTGTTAGTGGGGTGTGACGGTACCTATCTCACAGAGTACACAGCATTAAGTTAGTGCAGGGAACACCATCAGAGCAACACTCCAGCATGTGCTCAATAAATGTTAGGTTTTATTAGCATTTATTTTTCTCTGAGGTGGCAAATAGTCTACTATGTTAACATCAAATACAAAAGTATTCTCAGGGGTTTCTGTAAATCCCATTTCACATTGCCTGTGGGAAAAGAAGATGTAAATTACTTCAAATAGACATGATCACAATTTAAAATACTGAGTTTATTTTTTAAATAAGCACAGTAAAAACAGTCACACAAATGACTTTACACCACCAACGACAAGTGCTTCTCGTGGCTCAAGTGCACGTTTACTCTCCAGACTGAAGACTACGATTCCCTTGATGCTCTTTACATTCTGAGGTTATGTAACAATAAGCGAGAAAATATTTAAAAAAAATCAATTTTGCACAAATAAGTGTGACAAAGCAGCTAAATCATCACCTGAACTTCTGGTACCTTGGAAACAATCCCAGGAGGCCATGCGGGCATCCGCAGTACCCATATTCACACAAATTCTCGAGTGTGTCTCTCCCTTTCTCTTCTATTTCTTTACCAAACCTCATGCAAATAACTGACCCAGGAAAACTTTTTTTTTTCAGGCAGTTGCCTTATTTTTACACACATTCCTTTTCTTTTTCTCAATTCAGAGTTTCTGAAAACCTTAGTACAAGGACGTATGAGCCTTCAAAAGGCCACAAGGGCATCTTGGTCCCCTGGAAAGTCCAAGACTTCCAGTCACCACTTGGCTCCCTCCTTCAGACGGGATGCTCTGTGGTATGGAGAGGACCTTCTGCCCTCAGGAAAAGTGAGCTGGCATGGGGAAGGCCTGCTCTCTCCTATCCTCAAACTTCTGCAGTCAGAGAAATGCTCTTCATATCAGCATGCGTCAAAACAGCAGTAAATGACTCCAAGGAACTGAAAACATGAAAAACTCCCTAGGGAGTGAGCTGAGGAGAAAGTGTTTGGTCTGTGTGCCAGGCTCCTACTGCTGCTCAGCAGAGGCTTGGTGACTCTGCATTCCATGTTGGTTGTCACTCAGAAGGGACAGGTGTCCTCACAGGCAGCACCAGTGACAATGTGAGGAACACATTTACCACAGGATCCAGGTGCTGGGAACAGATAGTGACTGCACTTGGGTTAGCACTGATCAGCCCTCCCCTGTGGTTCAACAGAGGCTGGGATTCCTATGTGAAATGTCTTTATCCATTACCTTTCAAAACATTTTGATCTCCAAACTGAGTCAGAGGAATGAACACACCATTTCAGTGGGAAAATTATACATTCTGAAAATATTGTATCATTATAATCCTTTCGTGTTCCTCGAGCACTGAGAAACATAACCCACCCTGTTATAACTTCCAGAACCACTGCTACAGCAAAGAGAGAATGCGGAGTGAGGATGACCTCACTGGCACTTCCCTTCAGTGGGAGGCTGAGGACAAAGGCTCCCCATGGGCTGACACAGGGTGCTGCTGTCTCTCCTGCAGAGCTATGAGGACCCTGCCTGGACAGCTTTCATGCAGCAGCCTCCAGGAACTCTGAGGTGAACACGGCTTCTGCATAGTCTTCACACACATCCTGCAGTTCCGCAGCCACAGCCCCCAGGGCTTCATCTACCAGCTCGTCTGAAAAGCTGGAAAACAAAGGACACAGCTGAAGGCGTGGGCAGTCAAACAGAGCTGTTCAGTATTCATGAAAACCTAGTAAATCAACTTGAAAATTGTGTGGAGATCCAAAAACCTAGAAGAGTGAAGATACTTCTGGAGAAGAAAAAGAAGGCAAGGGACCTGGCTCTCCCAGATATTAACATGGTAGCACCTAGTTCCCCAAGCCCTGCAAAAGTACTAAAACAGACAAACGGACCTCACCCTTGAGACGGCTGACATTAGAGGTGACTGGAAATGAAGGACCTGGCCACAGTCCAACCTTAGCTCAGCGAAGGTGCATGCTTTCTCTGTGGGAAAGGTCAAGGTCCTCTGAATCCCAGCTGTCTCTAAATAAACATGTGCATGCACACACAACACACAGACCTCTTCATTTAAACTGCTGGAGAGTATGCTGCAGACCTGGGATCCCTCAAGAACTTCAGTGTGTCCTAGAAAAGACACTGTGCAGACAGTTGCCATAACATCACTATAAACCATTATCTAATCTTACCTACAGACTTTATTCAATCCTTACTGACCTTCCAAATAATGCCATTAAAACTTTTCAGAGTTCAGGATCCAATCCACACTATTTAGTTGTCATGTCTCTTTAGACTAGTTTCATTCTCTCATTTAAAATAAGTTCCTCAGTCTCCCATCCACGACCTTAACATTTTTTTCTTTCTTATTTTTCTTTTTTTTCTTTTTGGTGAGGGGGGGATGGTTTGAGACAGGGTTTCCCAGTAGCTTTGGAGCCTGTCCTGGAACTCACTCTGTAGACCAGGCTGGCTTCCAACTCACAGAGATCCGCCTGCCTCTGCCTCCCGAGTGCTGGGATTAAAGGTGTGTGCCACCACTGCCCAGTGACCATGACATTTCTTGAGAAGTTTTTTTTTTTTAATCTTCTACTATCCTTGTCTCTGGGGTTATCTAGTATTCCCTTACAATCACGCTCTGCTACATATTTCTGGAACAGATGCCAAAAGAGGGCTCCTGTGTCCCCTAGTGCTTGCCCCTTTCCTGACAACTGCTGATTTTACCACTCAGTTGTGATGTCTTCAGGCGTCTTCCTTATAATCCACCATTTTCCTCTATAATTAATGATAGAGATATTTTCAGACTTACCTGGGGTTTGTTTTCCTGTGTCTTTGTGACTTGTTCCTTGTCACCTTGGGGGTGACAGCCATTATCTCTCTGGATATTGTCTCAGACCCACTGTCTTACTCTCCTCTCCTTCTCAGACCATACCCTTACATATATTAGACCACACTGCTTGCTCTTCTGTGTTCCAACCCTCCTGTCTTTACCTTTCACCTTTAATGCTGCCTTTCTATACTGCTCTGGAGATAAATATGTATTTCCACATTCCAAGCCTCCAAGTTTCTCTTCTGTATCTAATTTGCTATCAAGCCTATCCCGTACATTCCTCATTTCAGAAAGTCTCCTTTTTATCCTTGGATGTATATTCGGATTTTGACTAGCTCCCAGTCTTCTGGCAAAATTCTAAGTTGTGTCTTTTATGTCCGTGACCACACAGGCAATTATTTGAGTCTGTCAACAGCTTTGCTATTTGGAGCTGTTGTGGATGAGCTGCTGCTATTGTCTCTCTCTTGCCTGGCTATTTCCACTATAAGCTAGACACTGTTTTGAAAACTATAGAATAAATTAAGTCTCCCATAAAGATATGATTTTTTCCAAAGAAAAATTTATGTTTGTTTACATCTGGAGCCTCAGGAACAAGAGTATCTGGAATCACTTCAGCAACTGGGGAGATATGGCTGTGAGTAAAGTCCGGAAGAAGACCTATATATCCAGGTCACCTAAACTTACAGAGAATGCAACCTTCCAAGGTCTCAATCCCAAGTAATACAAGGTCTGGGGATGTAGCTCAGCAGAAGAGGGTTGGCCTAGAATCTATAAGGTCCTGGGTTCAAAACCAGCACCACAAACAACGAAGTAGAGAAACTTTCCTAAGGCAGTAGCTTGGCACCACCGGGTTCCACCTCTGTCTCCTGACATGAGGAGGCTGTGGACGTGCTGCCCTCCACAACGAACCATCCAGCACCATATGTGGACTGAGCACCTGTCTTCTCCACGGTCCTGACCTAGTTATTCTTCATTACCTAGTTGGTATCTAGATGCCTTCAAGAGTATACATTTTATTTTTAATCCAGCTTTTCTATTAACAGTTATCCTCAGGGGAGAAGTGGTTCAATCACCAGGCGTGTCATTTCTGGAAGCAGAAATATGGTATTTCTGGAAGTGACCAGTCTTTGTATCTGTTTCTGTCTATATTCCTATCCTGCTTCTCCACTAAACCATGAGGGGAACACAGGGCACTTCTCATTCACAGCACAGCAGGTCACATATGACATGGGATTTCCTTCCAACTCTCTTCACTCTGCCTCAGAGTAACATCCTTTCTGACCTGTCTTCCACTACCAATCTGGACTGGCTGCTTCCTATACTCAAAGGCAATTCTTTTTGAATGGCTTTCCCATATTTCTGGATGTGCTATGTTGGAATCCAGGTTCCCTGAAGCCCTAAGTCTCCTTCCTTAGCACACACCTTGCCCAGGGCAGCACATGGGCTCTAACTACCTAAAGAGAAGCAGTACATGATGTCAAAAGCTCATGAATGAAAATAAAATGATTAAAATTTAAGAAAATACAGGTAATCTACTATTTTGCTCAATGATAAAAAATGCCTTGCATTTTGTTATACAGCAGTACTTAGAGGAGGTACCTGGAGGCCAAGAAGAGAGGCGCAGGAAGAATAGTGCAGTCAGAAGCTAGCTGTTCATCAAGGCCCATATGTCTCAGTCAGGAGCATTTGATAATGGCCATTTCTTGCCCAGCAATACTTGTACTCTCTTATGGAGTGCAATCCTCAACAACGGCATCAAGAAATCAGCCCTAACTTGAGTATTTGTATTCATACATTGACGCCCTAACTCTCAGTATGATAGCCTCAGCCAGGAAGGTAATGATGTCCATATGAGGTCACAAGGGTAGAGTCCTCATGATGGGAATAGTGCCCCAAGAGGAAGAGATAGAGGACCTCTGTCACTAGAGGACAGAGTAAGAAGGCAGCTGTCAGCCAGTCAGGAAGGGGACACCCATCAGATACTTTGATCTTAGATAACTCCCAGCCTCCAGACTGTGAAAAGACATTCTTGTTGTTTCAAGTCAGCCTACAACATTTTATGGCACCCTGGTCTCAGACTGATAGTCTGCCCGAGAGGAGACTGCAGGGCACATCTGAAGAAGAGCGGTTCACAGAGGAGGCTGCACGCCACCCATGAGAGGCCACTACAACCCCAAAGCAAAGATTAAGACCTCAGCTAAGTCCTTTCTCCAGATCCTCTTCAAGTCTAAAATTTGGTCCTTGGCCTGTAAGCAGAGACAGAAATTTTACTAACCTTTCAGCTATTAGCCATGGGTTGAAGGAGCCTATAGCCTCATGAGATATAATTCGTAGGAATTGCTCAAATCGGCTACAGTAATCACCAATGCTATGCCGCATCCGTGGTGGAACAAAGAGGGGAGTCCAGCCTTCCTTCTGTTGTAGATCTTCTCCAGCGGAGGGAAAGCGGGCCTCCCTTCTCTCTGATTCCTCCTCTGTCCCCACACTTTCATCCAGTGAGCTGAGAACACGTGAGAGGGACGAAAGCATTCACATGTAAGCAAGAGCGAGCTGTTCCTGCACCACAATGGCCTGCCCTCCTCACACTGAACAAAATCCAGCATCGTGCCATCGCTTCCCACTTCTTTCTACCACACTAGTTCTCAACACTGCAGGCATTCCTGCTGTGCATGAAATAAAGCTCACACTGAGTGTCAGCACAATCGTATATGCCAGAGTGAAAGCCAGCTAAACTGCCAGGTGCCGGAGGCTTCCTTACAATGCTAGCATTCAATGCCAACCACAGAACCATCGTCTTACTGATCCATCGGAGTTTGCAAGAACTTGCTCCAAACAACTTTTGTCACATGCGAACCACACCCAATGCCACCAACTAGAAAAGCCACAGTGTCACTGTCACTTACTTGGCATTGCAGGGTCTCTCTAACAAGATGTTTACGGCTGGGTCCTTGGGAGTTGCTGTCTTAGTGATCTTGATTGGATGGGGAGCCAAAGGTCTTTCACTTACTGTTGGGTTGTTCTGGCCTAGAAGGGACAGGTATAAAATGACTGATGTCAAAAATGTGTGGTAGTAGCTAACGAACTCTGAGGATATCATAGCCATCTTTCTCACACATTAAGACACAGGCCGGGGTTGGTGCAGAGGGGCTTCAAACACAAGGGTGGATTTTTAAGTTCTAGAGAAAGAAAACACTGCAGTCAGTCTTCAGAAAGCAGTACTGCTCCCCAGCGCCACGTCAGAGTCCTTGTCCGTTCTGTGAAAGGCCTCAGGAGACACCATTTTACTGGGACCCAGCTGCCAGTCAAGGAGTCTGAAGTCAAGAAGTTTGTTTCTTAACCTTTAAATGCTTTGATTACTGAAGAAGGAGAAAGCCATCCAAAAGACCTGAACACTTAATTAGCAGATATAACTTGTCTCTGAACATTGTTGCAAAAAAATCTGCATGAGAGTCAAGACACTAATTTATTAACTACAACTTGCAGACCTGAGAGCTCTCCTGAGTTTCAGATGATTTCTAGTTTTAAATGTGTTTCAAGCGGAAGAAAGAAACCCGTCCCTCAGGTAAAGTTGCTCCAGCAAGACACTTTCTCTGATGCACATACATGCTCATGATCACTCACTGTCAGGAACAAACACTGCCAAGATCAGCTCCTGTAAAAATGTTACCACTGCTGAGTAAAAGCAATTTTCAGTTATTCACAGAGTTGCAAGTAAAGAATTAGACATCACATAACCCTAATATCACTTTAAATTTGGTTCTAAGCATGGTTCTGGATCCTACAGTGTTCTCATGATGCTGGAATTACAAGTGTCCAACACTCACTTAGTTCTTAGTGCTTTAAAAAGCTCCTCTTTTTAAAAAACTATTTAGTTATGTGTGTTTGTGTGTGGGTATATGCACTGGAGTGTAGGTACCTAGAGATACCAGAAGAGGGCAATGGGGGCCCTGAAGCTACATTTACAAGCAGTTGAGAGCTGCCTAATGTGAGTGCTGGGAATCAAACTCCAGTCCTTTGCAAGAGTAGTGTGCTTTCTTTATTGCTAAGCAACTTCTCCAGACTCTAAAAAGCTCCTCTGAAATGTAAATGAAGCCTTCTACACAGATACCTATATAACAACTAATAATTAAAGGTTGTCCTATCGAAAGGAAAAGACACTAAGTCCCTCTTAAAACTTTCTTTCACAGTATGTAACCTATCTTTGTGGTCCATGGTCAAACCATCAGTAAAACACATCCCTTTCCTTTGCCTCCAACTCAAAAAATCCCAACTGTCCATTGTCTGACTACACAATCAGCACAATCATTAAAAGGGTCCTGCATTGGTAGCCGCAATGGGGGCGTGACTGACTGACAAACTCTCAAGGCCTCAGGGAACCTGGGGCTTAGTTGGGAAAGCTAAACATCTTGGCAAATAGCTGTAGCCTGTTAGAACAGGCTGTGGGAGTTTACAAGCAAGAACTGGGCAAAGGGAGAGCTCTATAATAAAGGTTGAGTATCCCTATTTGTTTATGGTTGTTCAGCCTGTACAAGAAAAGTACTGCACAGGTAGGATTGATCACACAAGCCAGGCCCAGAAGAATAATTCAGTTGCTAGCCCATGAGACAGAAGCCAGGGGCTGTCGCCATGAGTAACAACAAAATGCATAAAAACTGCAGAAAGCACAGAAAGAGTACATGCATGCTCTGTTAGATGGCCCATATTTCAAAATTTAACATGGAGAATACTTTTTTAAAAATGATGCAAATTTGTATCTTGAAAGAATTCCATGTGATATAAGCTGGTATCAAGCATCTACGTGCAACTTCCTACAAATCTCTAAGTAAATGTAATAAGCACTGGATTTAAGTTTCACTAGGGTAATGCTCAACCACAGCTATTCTTTCATGAGGAAGCAGAATTTGATTAATGCTTCCCAGACAAACTGTGGCAGGAGTCTAGCAATTGCAGCCACAATGTAAATAAATGTACGAGTTTTGAAAAGTGGAAGAGAAAACCAAGTCTCTTTCTTCAAATAGAGCTAAAACAAATGAATATCAGCAGCTTTTCCTCAAACCACAAACTTTTACCTAAGACAGACCATAGTGCTAAACATTAAAGCTAAAACCAACCAACCAACCTTATTCTAGAAGAAAATAGTAAACTCTCACCTCAGTGGCAGGCAAAGATTCTCTGGGCCACACAAAAAAAAAAAGATATACAAAGTTGACTGAGGTTTTATTAGAATTAAAACTTTAACATCATTGAGAGAGGAAGTAGTTAAGCTACACATAAGAAACATATGACTGCAAAACATCCACTTGAGTAGGGTGGTGGCTGCCACCAAGTGGTGTGGGGGGGGATTGGAAGTAACCACTGATACACACATAGGGTTGTTTTGTGGGGGTGTCAAAATAAACATTTTGGAATTGAGGAAGAAGCAGCCAATAGTGGTCAGACAACTATGAATATAGCAGTTATTTTAAAAAACACAAAACAAAAGGCAGTGCTGAGAAGATAGCTCAAAGGTACAGTGTCTGCTGAGCATATGCAAGGTTCTGGTTTCGATCCTCAGCATGGCAAAATACGAAAAACAGAAACAAAATAAACCAACCCAAAACATATATTTGACAAGAACTTATGCCTAGAACACACAAATAATCTGTATAATTAAAAAAAATAAAAGGGCAACCCAATTAAAAAGCTGCAAAACGATTTTGAACATCTCATAAAGAATTATATACCCCACTGGCTACTAATCACTTGAAAAGGTTCAAAGTATTACTCATCAAGAAAGAGAAATTGCCAGGCGGTGGTGGCGGATGCCTTTACTCCTGGCACTTGAGAAGCAGAGAGAGGTGGATCTTTGAGTTTGAGGCCAGCCTGTTCTACAAAGTGAGTTCCACAATAGTCGGGGCTGTTACACAGAGAAACATTAAAAGAAGAAGAAGAAGGAGGAGGAGGAGGAGGAGGAGGGAGGGAGGGAGAGAGATGGCTCGATAGTAAGAGCATAAACAGCTCTTGTAGAGAACCTGAGCTCAGTTCCCAGCACATCTGGCAGGTACCCAACGGAAATTCAGCATCTTTGGGCACCCCCACCTCCCATCCCTGCAGGCACACACCCACAATTAAAGGTAATAATAAAGCTTAAAATGTATTAAAAGATGGTGAAAATGAAATACCAAGAAATACCAATCCTCCTGCCAGATCCATTACGAGGACGCAGTGTAAAAGGCTGACACTGCTGGAGGCAAGCAAGCACAGGCAGCTCAATGGACACAGGAGTGGACATGGCTCAGCTCCTTGGCAACAGTCTGGCAGGTTTTTATAAAGTTTGATACACCTAGCACATGATCTGGCAAGTCTACTTCTTAGGTATTTATCCAAGAGAAATAAAAACTGATGGTCCAAATATTAATATGTTTATGGCAGATTTACTTAAGACAGGGTCTGTGCAGGGCTAGCCTGGAATTCATATGCCACCCAAGATAGAACTCTTGATTTTCCTGCCTCAGTTTTGGATTATAGAAATCTGTCACCAGGCTTTTTTTTTTAGATTCATTATTTGCTTTATTAAAATAAATTTTAGATGTATTTACTTCTATTTAAGGGTTTGCCTGCCTGTAGGTATGTATACTGTGAGCCCGCTGCCTCAGTGGTCAGAGAGACCCAGATCTCCAGGAACTGGAGTTACAGACTACTGTCAGCCATCACATGGGTGCTGGGAACTGAACCCAGGTCCTCTGCAAGAGCACCATATGCTCTAAACCACTGAGCCATCTCTCCAGCACCTTCACTTTATTCTTACTAGCCTCAAACTAGATGAAAACAAATACCCTGGCAAATATGCAAATTAGATGTAGTATGGACATTCCAAGGAATACGTCTCAGGAAGAAAGGGGGAGGGGGATAAGGAGAGGGAGGAGGCATAGCTAGTAAGGTAAATGGACCCCAAGATGTTCACAATCAATAGTTGGATTCTGTGTTACCTCCATTGCAGAAGGGACTTTAAGATCTTGAGATGAGTAGGCAGAGTAATCTGTATATGTGATTACAGGTGTCTTTATAATAGGCAAACAAAGGAAGGCCTGACTACTGGAGGAAAGGCGGCTGAAACATACCATAGAAAAAGACCCTGGATAACAAGGCCAGTCTGGGGAATGGAGGCAGCCGTAGAAACTGGGAGAGCAGTACAGAAGAGACCATCATCTAGGCGTCTAGAAGGAACCAGCCCTGCCAGAATCTTCACTTCTCTTTGAGACTCATTTCCAGCTTTCTGACTCAAGCTATAGAGACTAAATGTGTTCTGATTCAGTAAGTTGTGGGTGAGAAGTGTTCTAAGCTTCTATTTGCTATAGTAGCAACAGAAAATCAGCAACAATGGACTATAACATGCTTTTTTAACTAGAAGAGTCTAGACAAGAACACATTTTCCAACAAGAGCTTGCACTTACTCAAACCTCTAGATAGTCAAAAAGGCTGAAAAGTAGTATTGCCTAAAGTGACTGGGAAGGACATAGGAGATATTTCTGCGGCAACCATGTGTGCTCCATCTAGACAGGAGTTTGGGTAAGAAACAGATCTGTCAGAACTCCTCAAAAGACACAGTTAAGATCTGTGTGTTACATGCAAATATTTTTCCAGTTAATAAATTTGTGAATTTGTGTGTGCGTGTGAGAGAGGGAGAGAGACAGACAGACAGAGATGGGGAAGGTGCAAGAATGCAGGCACTGGCATGGCATGGAACATGCCTGGTGGTCAGGACAACACTAGATGCCAGTCAGGGCCTTCCACTTTGTATTTATTATGTATACAATATTCTTTCTGCTTGTTTGCCTAAAGGTCACAAGAGGGCACCAGACCTCATTACAGATGGTTGTGAGCCACCACGTGGTTGCTGGGAATTGAACTCAGGACCTTTGGAAGAGCAGGCAATGCTCTTAACCACTGAGCCATCTCTCCAGCCCACCAGGGTCTCTCTTGTTGCCTATGCCAGGCTAGCTGGCCCTGGGAGTTCCTGTCAATTCTCCTGTTTCAATCTCTCACTAAGCCATCTCCCTGTTCCTTAAATAAATCTGACCTCAGAAAAGCAAAACAAAACCATAAATAAGTAAGAACCTCAAGCTGATGTCGCATATGTGGAGTCAAACGCATGGTTATCTGGTGGTTTCCTTTGAAATACTTTACAGTTTACCTTGAATTACATCTGAAATGCAAAACTGGGATGAACTGGGTGCAGAGGCTCAACAGTGGCATGGTAACCTTACAGTTACAAGTCAGGGTTCTGGTCATTATTGGCAGCTTTTCTCAACCTTTCAGTATGTTTGAAATTTTTCAGAGTAAAATATTGAGGGTTGGGGAAAAACACCTACCATTTCTCTCTTCGTGCATCCATAAGTGAGGGTCAGCGTAAACAATTTTATTATATCTTTGGCGAACTGTCTCCTGGTATTTCTTTAAAAAAGAAAGTTTTATTTATGAGAAAAAGTAAGTTTCATTATAAACCAGAAGTAGTAAGTGTGGGAACGGCTCGGCAGACGGACACTGACGAGAACAGGTGTCTACTGGGCCAGGCAGTGAGCAGCTCATGAGGGAAGCCTAGGAGACAGGATGACTAACACGACTGCAGCTTGGCTAGCTTGTCCCTAGAGCCTGCTGTGATGGCAGACACATGTCCCCTGTCCTTCTACGGACCACCTGTGTTTCAGCAGACATATGCTGGCTCTTTCTACTGCTGAGGATAGCTCAGGTCTAGGCAGTTACTCCAAGAGAGGGGAAGCGATTTAAGAATAGGACAAACAGTATGTCTTTAAATTTTCAAAAACCACCAAAAATTATCTTCTTTATAATTTCCTATTTAGTAATGAGGAAGAACTGAGTTAATCATGACGTAACTAAGGCAAAAATGCTGAGTGTGGGGTCAGACCCAAACAGGGTGCTCCAGCTCTCTCAGCATTTATGACCTTGACCACACCATTTGATCACTGCACTTTGGTTTCCTGTTCTTGAATAATCCAGCGGGATGGTTCCTATCTGAGGTCTAAAAGTTTGTAAGAAAAGGGAGTCATTCTAAAAGTACTAGTCTGGAAATTAAAGAGGGTAAGGACACCTGTGCTTGACAGGGTCACTACAGCAAGGTAGAAGAGGCAACTGAATGGTGTCTATAAATTATGGATGCAAAAGTCAATGGCCCAAACTGTGGGAGCAAGTCCTGGAATCTATGGTTTTGGAATTACAAGACTCTGTTAACAGAGTGGTAACAGTATGGACCACTTATTGGGTTATGTTTGCTAAATACTTTATATCTTCTTCTACTCTCAAAAAACCTACTTATTAGACAGGGTAAGTGACTGAACCAAGGTACACTCAGTTGGCAAAGAGAGCTTGGATTTAAAAGTAGGACCCTGTGGCTCTGTCATACTGAGTGTCAGCAGCACGATCAGGAGCAGAGGTGAACCCCCACTGGCAAAACAGACCAGCAGGCCCAGACCTTACTTCCATTTCCTCCATCCGGAGCATCATGGTCTCTAGATCAGGGCTGTCCTTTCTGTTCCCCAATGTGGCTGAAGTTTCTAACCCCAAGGTCTTATTCTGAGTCATGGCCCTTAGCTCATGAGCAGCATCTTCCAAACAGTCGTCCAGCTGATGAACATTTCTGGACGCATAACTGACACCCGAAGCCTACAAAATGAAGGTAGAAAGGGTGAAAAGGTAATAAAAGAGGACCAAAAAATTAAAGATTATTATTAGTCATTAGAACTCCAAAGCACAGTGATTCAAATGGCAGAGATCCTATGCCAGAACAACTTCTCGGTCAGCACGTAACAAAAGCACAAGCCAACACAATTCTTCTCAGCCGCTTAAGTGACTGCATGACCAAGCGGTGCCTTATTGACAACCAACCATTTCACCTGCCCTGCTGACTGGGAGAGCACGTATCTCTTCGGCCACGTTTAGGGAAATGTACCCTATTTTATACATCACACATTCTAGGTGGTAGAGAACATTCTCTCCTGACTTTGTGTGCTTTAAATGAACAAAGTACTTTACAGTGTGCAAAGCATTTCTCCAATGTGCGCTCTCTCTCTCTCTTCTTTCGAGACAGGGTCTCTACATAGCCCTGGCTGTCCTGGAACTCATTTTATAGAGCCAAGCCAGCTTCAAACTCACAGAGATCCTGCCTCTCCCTACCAAGTGCTGGGATTAAAGGCTTCTCTCATCACACCCAACTATTTTTCTTGATCCTAATATAGATCTATAATCTGATCTGCATTTTAGAAAAAAACCTATTATCTTCTGGGTAAAGAATGAGACATTCCTGGGAGTAAAGACTGGTTCTGCCCTTCAACTCTGGATAAGTTTACTCAGCCTCTCTGGGCTTGTCTTCTTTCTCTTCTTTGTTTTTCAAGACAGGGTTTCTCTGTACAGTCCTGACTATCTGAACTCACTTTGTAGACCAGGCTGGCCTCAAACTCTAATTTTTAAAAAATGTTTTCATTAAAATACAATTACATAACTTGCCCCATCCCTTTTCTCCATCCAATCCCTCCCACACTCCCCTCTTACTCTCTCTCTCTCAAAGTGCTAGCCTTTATTTCTTTATTATTGTTACACACATACACCTATATAAACACAACCTGCTGAAGACTCTTAGTGTTGCTTGTGTGAATATGACTTCAGGGCTGACCATTTTGTATTGTGAGGACCCACAGAGTTGTGAGCCTGTTCCACCTTGACTGGAGGTCAGAGAGTTTGAACTTACTTTTGCTCTCTCAAAGTTGCTGTCAACAGGTGTAGACAAGAGATGCTGACCTAGAGTGTGGTTACTTAGTATTTTGGGTTAGAGGTGGATCTGCTCCACCTGAACCAAAGATCAGAGAATTCAAGTCTATTCCTTATATCATGTCAATAAAGTCTGTTGCCTCCTTCCTCCCACTTCGGTGTGAAATATGTAATCATGTAAAAAATAAACATTTACTGACTGGCCCTCCCAAGGCTGTACTGTGTTTCTGTCTCTTATTTCTCATATCTCTCTGTTCCTCTTGCTTAATAATTCTAATCCTCACGCTCCTACCCTGGAATGAGTTTTGTCGAAGCTGGTCTTCAACAGATTATCAGTTACGGTGCTCATCCCTGGGAAAGACTAATTCTCCCTCTCTCAGCAGTCATTAGCTGTCTGATTATTTTTAACACTGGTTATTGATGTATAGCCTGAAAAACTCCTTGCAATGAGAATGTTTCCAACATCCCAGAATTCTAAACAAGAGCTGGATTTTATCTTTCAAACAATTGTATTAAAGATAATTTAATTTGCACATAAAAGCCTGTTTTACTCATAATATTTATATATGTCTGCTTTACTGTTAGTAATCCATTTCATTTTCCTTTCATATTGAAATGCTTTATAGAGCGGCTTTCCTAGGTTAGGTGTTAGCCCACTACTTCAATGGGAGTCTAAAAGGGGCTTTTAGTGGCCATGAGACACAAAAACCACCAAGCCATCGACACAGCTGAGACTATGATGAACAATGATGGCTTAGTTCCTATCCTAGTAGCTTGACCTCACATGGGACTCCAACACAAAATAATAACATAAAAAATGGCAACAATGAAATACAGCTAAAACCCTGCTCAATAATGACGTTGGTTGAACAGTCTTGACCTACAGTCTTCTTGCTCCCAAGGCCACTCCAGCTTCCTTCTAACTCCTTTATACTCTCTGCCTGGGGCCTGTCTGCAACGTTTAGAGGACTAAAGGAATGCAACTTGCACCTTCTACTCTAAAGTCCCTAAGGTCAGGCAGACAGGGACAGTCCCCTAAACATTAACAGGAAATCCTCCAGAGGAAGATTAGCCTGAACAACAGCAAAAGAGGTTTTTATTTTCCTCAAATGCTTTCATTTCTTCCTTGGACCTTCTTTCTTTTCTGTTGGACCATGGTCATGTACTGGGTACTCAAAACTTGCTTGCTTAACAAAAACATTAAGCCTTAAAAAGAAAGGAAATTAGGCCAGTAATGAGCCAAAGTAGGCTGGATGAGAAAGAAATGAAGGAGCTAGTCTTCTGCCTTAGGCCATTAACATTCAGGGCCACAGTTTATCTACACTCTGTCATTATGGGGAGAGATAAAAGTGCACCAACAAAAACCTGTGGCTCTAGAGATGTCTGTGAGCTGTGTGCAAGGCCCCTTCAGACACAGAACTAAACATACACTCTAAAAATTAACATGTCACATATGAAAAAGAATTTTCACTCTCCTTGAGTAGGATAATGTAGTGTTTGCAAAGTAATCTGCATATCATTTTCCTTTGACTGGAGACATTAGCATGTAAGAATCCCAACACCACACACCTGTTCGGCAGGCTGGGATGCTGCTGCTGCTGCGCTTGGTGACAGACGATCCTTCAAATGACTATTTGTTTCCACAGAAGAATTAACTCTCTATTAAAAAGGACAAATGCATTCACAGATTATAACAATGTACAACTCAGAATAAGTCATGTTGCAAAATAACCTGTGTGGAACTATTCAGCTATAATATGCTTTTGGCAGCAATTAGAGCACTTGGTCCTCGGGGAAAACAAATGCCATGTGTTGTCCTTGGTGCTCCAGGCAGTTTGTAATCACTCAACTTTGTAAACACTGCCAGAGTAGCTATGTGCTGCTTTGCAAGTCATTCAACCTGCCTGTGCTGTATTTTCTTTCAGGAGTCAAATGAGGGCATTGCACAACTCCATCTCTAGGAGCCCTCTGAGGTCAATAATCCTATAACTTCCTACACTCAGAATTCCATTCAACCAACTACGATCATAATATTCTTACATGACCTCATCTAGAAGCCTGAAAACAGCATGGCTTCTATTTCCAGGGTAGGTCCATCCAGGTGTCACTATTGAATCCCTACTGCTTACAGAGGGTGACATGAAATCGTGGTATGCTGTAAGTCGCTTCATCTTTGAGAAACTTCTAGCTTGTACAGAGAAGTGTACCAAATCCCCCTCTCCTACTGTAAAATAGCCAATAATTCTAAGTTACCAAGGTCACAGAGACCAGCATCCAGGGGATGATTAAGTAAACACCATCATTATCAATAGATTGAATAGAAAAGAATGGAAAATTCACTCTAAACTCCTTCCCCAAGTAAAAATGTCACCCTTCTCAAAAACAGTGCTTGCTTCTCTTCCCCTTGCCTATACCCTCTCATTGCCTCCCTCCCCCCAATCCACACAGAGGATGTGTGTGGTCTGGAGGTTGTGAAGGGCCCTAGCAGTGAAACCCTGTTCTGTACTGCAGGTTCCCATCATTGAAGACACTTGGCCCTCTAAAAAAGGGTCAGTGTGACCTAAGTAACAAACTCCTTTCATTTCAGAACTGCCAAAGGCAAGGAAATGAGATGAATCAGTTACCTGGGCCTTGATCAAGAGGGGCTTCAACCGCTCCCGAACTGTCGCTTCTACCTTGTCAGCTAACTGGGTGGCAGAAACACTGTTTAGAAGTAAAGTTGAAAATTCAGAAGCCAGAATGCCCTATTGTGCACATTTTTCTAATTCCTCAAGGTGAAGGCAAACCAAGTGATGACAAACCACAGTGCTCCTCCAACCACAATGACTGCATGCATCCCCTGGGGTCTTGTGAAAGGCAGATCTGAATTCAATTGCTCTGAGTTAGACCAAAATCCTACCTCCCCAACTCTCTCTGTCTCCCTTCCTCCCTCCCCACCCTGCTTACAGATCAGCATGTAGCTCTCAGCTACACCTCCCACTCCACACCTGCCTACCACCATGCTCTCTGCCATGATAATAATGGACTAAGCCTTTGAAACTGTAAGCAAGCCCCCAGTTAAATATTTTCTTTTATAACAGTCATATTAATCACGGTGTCTCTTCACAGCAATAGACTTCACAGTGACTAAGACAGAAACCAAAACATACAAGAAGCATACAATGCCCATCAAAATCCCAGCAAAATTCTTCAAAGACTTCGAAAGACCCGTATTCAGCTTCATTTGGAAAAGCAAAAAACCCAGGATAGCGAAAACAATCCTGTACAATAAAAAAACTTCTGGAGGCATCACAATCCCTGACTTCAAACTCTACTACAGAGCTACAGTTCTGAAAACAGCCTGGTACTGTTATAAGAACAGACAGGAGGACCAATGGAACTGAATAGAAGACCCAGGTATCAATCCACACATCTTTGAACACCTGATCTTTGATAAGGAAGCAAAAAATATCAAATGGAAAAAAGAAAGCATATTTAACAAGTGGTGCTGGCATAACTGGATGTGAACATGTAGAAAAATGAAAATAGACCCATATATATTACCATGCACAAAACTCTCAAGTTCAAATGGATCAAAGACCTCAACATAAAGTCAGCCACACTGAACCTCATAGAAGAGAAAGTGGGAAGTACACTTGAATGCATTGGCACAGGGAACCACTTCCTAAATATAACCCCAGAAGCACAGACACTGAAGAAACAATTAAAAATGGGACCTCCTGAAACTCAAAAGCTTCTGTAAAGCAAAGGACAAGATCAACAAGACAAAACGACAGCCTACAGAATGGGAAAAGATCTTCACTAACCCCATATCAGACAGAAGTCTGATCTCCAAAATATACAAAGAACTCAAGAAATTGGACACCAAAAGATCACATAATCCAATAAAAAAAAATGGAGTACAGACCTAAACAGAGAACTTTCAACAGAGGAATCTAAAATGGCTGAAAGACACTTAAGGAAATGTTCAACATCCTTAGTCATCAGAGAAATGCAAATCAAAACAACTCTGAGATTCCATCTAACACCTGTAAGAATGGCCAAGATCAAAAACCCAGATGACAACTTATGCTGGAGAGGTTGTGGGAAAAAGGGAACACTTCTACATTGCTAGTGGGAATGCAAGCTGGTACAACCCCTTTGGATGTCAGTGTGGCAATTTCTCAGAAAATTAGAAAACAACCTTCCTCAAGACCCAATAATACCACTTTTGGGTATATATCCAAAGGATGCTCAATCGTGCCACAAAGACATGTGCTCAACTATGTTCATAGCAGCTTTGTTTATCATAGCTAGAACCTAGAAACAACCTAAATGCCCCTGATCAAAGAATGGATTTTAAAAAAAGCAAACAATGGAGTACTACACAGCAGAAAAAAATAACGACATCTTGAATTTCGCAGGAAAATGGATGGAACTAGAAAATATCATCGTCAGTGAGGTGACCCAGACACAGAAAGACAATCATCACATGTACTTACTCATAGGTGGTTTTTAAAAATAAAGCAAAGAAAGCCAGCCTACAAATCACAATCCCAGAGAACTTAGACAACACTCCCTTAGATACCAAGAGAGACTTACATAGACCTAATCTACATGGGAAGTAGAAAGTAAAAAAGACAAGATCTCCTGAGTAAATTGGGAGCATGGGGACCTTGGGGGAGGATTGAAGGGGGGAGAGGAGAGGCAGGGAGGGGAGCAGAGAAAAATGTAGAGCTCAATAAATACCATGGGAAAAAAATTTAAAAAAAATACAAATTAAAACTTTTTTATTTAAGCTTTGAAAAAGAAGAAGCAGCATACAACCCAACAAATTCACTCTGGGAGCTTACGGCAGTAAAATAAAAACACATCACATAATACATGCGTGTTTATACAATCTTTAGTCATAATTATGCCATACTAATGACAACCCGATGTCCCTCAGCTGTTTACTAAGATGAGTGGTCACCATGAAACCCAACTCACCAACAGAAAGAATGAACAAACAATACATGGAGTGACCAGAATGACTCTCCAGAGAATTACTTCAGGAAAAAACGGCCAATTCTATGGCAGGTATGATGACTCAAAGGCTAACGTCATTTGCTGTCAAGCTTGATGATAAGAGTTTGATCCCCATAATCTAGTAAGAACTGACTTCTGCAAGTTGGCCTCTGATGTCCATATGTACACTATGTACACAATGATACAATACTCCCCTCCCATTGGAATAAACAAACATTTAAAAAGCCAATTCCAGAAAGTTATACACTGCAGAATAACAATCTTGAAACAAAATTATAAAAAGAGAAAGCAGATTAGTGGCTGCCACACTTTCTGAGTCAAAAGGTGGCTGGGGGCAGTAAAGAAGTCTGTGTGGCTATATAAACATGGGGGATGTTGTAGTGATGGACAATGCCTGCTAATCACATGTACCCTCATTATGTCAATAAATATCTACATCCTGATTATATGTAGTCAGCAGTTTAAGATGCTACAGTAGTAGCTGAGAAATGATTTCCCAAGATTTTTCTGTATTATTACAACATTGTGTGAATGCATAATTACCTAATAATAAAAGTTTAATATTAACAAATTTTCCACTAAAAGTCATTTCCAAATAAAAATTCTATAATAAGACTGATAATGAGTGAGTATGCAAAATTAGCAAATATAAGCATAGAAAAGGCATTTTTAAATTTGAAAGTCTGGAAAAAGGACTGCTTTCCCTCTAATTAGTTATTGTTGTTGTTGTTATTATTATTATTATTTTGAGACAAGGTCAGGATACTATAAAATGGGTTGGCCTCACAGCAATCTTCCTGCTTCAGTCTTCCAAGTGCTGGGATCACAGGAATCCACCACCCTGCCTAGCTCACCCTCTCAAAGAAGCTAAATTAGAGGACCTGGACTAATAGCTTCTGCAGAAGGTAAAGAAGGCCATTTTGCCCTCACTGAGGTGGCTGTGGTGGTTGAATGAGAAGGGTCTCCATAGGTACACATGTTTGAACACTTGGTTCCCAGTTGGTGGAACTGTTTTGTTTGGGAAGGATTAGGAGGTGTTGACCTTGTTGCAGGAGGTGTGTCATTGGGTAAGGGTTTTGAAGTTATCAAAGCCGGTTTAAGAATGTGAGAGTGTGTGTGTGTGTGTGTGTGTGTGTGTGTGTGTGTGTGGCATGTATCTGTCTCCTACTTGTGGAACAAGATGTGAGTTCTTAGCCATTCCTTCATACTGCCATCATTTCTAATTTTTGGAAACTGTAAGCCAATTAGATGCTTTCTTTCATAAGTTGCCTTGTTCATGGTGTTTCATTACAGCAACAGAAAAGTAACCAAGACTGTGGTGAGCTAAGAATACATCAACATTCACAACGGTACCCACAGTGTGGGCTTCAGAAAATGTGCTGGCTGGACACTCAGAAAAATCTGAAATCTGCCATAAAGGAGGCGGGAACTCCAGATGTGCATACTAATAGCAGGCTCAATAAAGTCGTCTGAGTCAAATGTATGTTCCTATTATATCTGCATGCATTTGTCCAGATAATAAGGATGTGGAGTCAGCAAACAAGCTCTATACTTTGGTAATCTATATCCTTGTTACCACATTTAAAACCCTACAGACAGAGCTGGAGAGATGGCTCAGTGGTTAAGAGCATTGCCTGCTCTTCCAAAGGTCCTGAGTTCAATTCCCGGCAACCACATGGTGGCTCACAACCATCTGTAATGGGGTCTGGTGCCCTCTTCTGGCCTGCAGACATACACACAGGCAGAATATTGTATATATATATATATATAAAACAAATAAATAAATAAATAAATAAATAAAAAACCCTACAGACAAAAAGAAAAAACCAAAATAAAACAAAAACATTAAGAACCAAACCACTACCCCCTGCATCCCCCCCAAAAAACCTATAGACAATCAATGTGAATGAGAACTATCTACAGTATCAAATAAAGTTATAAAATTGCAGTTAGAAGAAGCTGAATTAGGCTGTGCTTGATCAAAACAAGCACACAAACAGCAAGAGGACATGACAAGGAAATCCATGAAGCAAGTCTAGCCTAGACGCTGGTCTTGTCTTTCCTGATGCTGATGAAGCTTATCTCTAGGACCTATGTGCTGAGGGTCCTCACCTCATCCCCACAGGCTGCCCAGAGGAGCTGAGAAAGCAGAGCACAACCAGGCAGCTCACTCTCCAGACAAGGTTTCCAGAAGTTTAGTAGAGCTGGTTCACCTACAGCCCAGGTGGTAAACCCTGTCTTGTCTGCCATGGCTCACTCCTGCTCTTGCTCTCTGATTCCTGGGATAGGACTGTTGAGGACAGCTCAATGTCAGGTTATAACCCAGATCCTGCAACCGAGTCTCCCGAGTCTTCCTCTAGCACTAGCAAACTGCCCTTCCTATACTCTGCTAATTGGCACTTCTGTTTCCAAAATTAAGGTTGTTGACAGAAACGCATACATCAGTAGTAGATTTGTGAACAAGGGTAGTGAAAAGATTAACTCAGCAATCAGGACAGTAGGTTTCTATCTCTAGGGGAAGGAGGCATAGCTTCCACAACAGTATTACCTGATTTCAGAGGCAATGCACAGGTGCTCATTTATAATATTCTGAACCATACATGTGAATTTAGTGTGCTTTTCTACGTGTATGCTATATTTACTTTTTCAGAAAAAAATACATATGAAGGAATAAATGAGATGTGAAAAGTCAAGTGGATCGGAGTTAAAGACAATCAGCCTTATAACAGAGATCACCAAGGCAGATTCCCTCCCACTGCTGTCATCATCCCATCACAGAGCTATGGATACACATGCTGGCCACTTCTTAGAGACAGCAGAAGTCTGGAAATATCAGTTATGTGTGTGTGTGTGTGTGGGGGGGGTCCTTCAAATCCTAAGATTCTGTGATTGTTTAACTGAAATCTTAACTTTAGTCACCTTGGCCTCTAATGAAAGAACCACAGCCCTGAACTGGGACCAAATGCCATCACGGATAGTGATAAAATGTACAGATGTTTCAATCAGTGCTTTGTTCATTTGACTATAGAGTGAAGATTACTAGAGCTGGAAATGTCAGCCAGCTGTGGCAGTGGCATCAGCCCCACTACATGGTAAATGTATTTCTTCATTGCCTGTTAGGTGGCAGCACTCTAAGGGGATAAATGAGGGGGAGCAACCTCCCCTGAAAACCTGAGACCACATTCAGGCTAACATGAGAAACAAAGCATCTACACACTCATCGTTCACACTCACCTGCACACCCACTCACTCTCTGTCAGTCTTCATTCATTTACTCATCTTGAATGAGGTGAGGTCAAGAAAGTCCAGGACGGCTGTTCAAACTATAAGGATCAATCAGCTAGAAACACACACCCTCTCACTCCCCAGTGGCAAACTATACCTTAATTTTTGAAGTCTATCCATTTCTTCAGCTTTCAGTTCATCCAGCTCTTTGGTTCTTCGAGAAGTCTCAGCCTCAAGCCACTCAAGCCTAGAGGGAGGTAAAGGCACGACAACTCTCTTTAAAGTAGAGTCAGAGCTTCCTGGGCTTCTCTCTTTGGCGCTCCCACAGGCTTCACAGGTAGCTTTCCAGTCTTCAGGAGGCAGCAAGCCAGGAAGCAGAAGTGTGGCTGACGTCACCAATCCTGACTCACTGTCAAAGGAGTGAGATGCAGAGCAAGCTGCCTTCTTGTTTACCTCAGAAACAAATATTTACCTCTGTTTTTGCATCCTTTCTACTTCTTTGGCTTCCAAGTCTTCTAGTTCCTTCAATCTTTTGGAAGACTCGGCATCTGGCCAAGGAAGCCTAACAGAAGAGTCAAGGTAACCATGCCTCAATGCCACAGGGTATCACTACCACAGAAACAGAGCAGAAATGAGCGCCCTCCCACAGCCCAGCACCAATCCTGGCTCTATGAAAGGATTCAAATAGTAATGTATCCTCCATATACCCATGAAAGCATCCACAGTATATTCCTACAAAAGGACAGTCATACCCAATTGGTACATACACAAGAAGCTGCCGACAAGAAAGCCAACCATCACTGTTCTCAGCATAGTTAACTCGTTTAACAAACAGACCCCAGTGAAGGTATAATAAAATCAAATAAAAACAAAACGGGAGCTGGAGAGATGGCTCAGAGGTTAAGAGCACTGGCTGCTCTTCCAGAGGTCCTGAGTTCAATTCCCAGCAACCACATGGGGGCTCACAACCATCTGTACTGAGATCTGGCGCCCTCCTCTGGCCTGCGGGCATACATCGAGGCAGAATGTTGTATACATAATAAATAAATAAATAAATCTTTAAAAAAAAACATATTTAAAAAAAAATGGGCTGGAGAGATGGCTCAGAAGTTAAGAGCATTGCCTGCTCTTCCAAAGGTCCTGAGTTCAATTCCCAGCAACCACATGGTGCCTCACAACCATCTGTAATGGGGTCTGGTGCCCTCTTCTGGCCTGCAGGCATACACACAGACAGAATATTGTATACATAATAAATAAATAAATAAATATTTAAAAAAAAACGGGAAAGTTAACTCTAAACAATTTTATTGCATGTGTATGTCAAAGAGCTTTGATTCTTCTGACTTAGCTATGTGATTATCACCAAATTATCAAATGGCCCATTCTGTTTTTCAGAGCGATACTGGAGCACAGTGCACTTCACACACACTGGAGCCGTGCTGCACTCCCGAGCTACCCCCCAGCCCTAATACCCATTTCCACTTTTGCTTTCCCTAACTGCCAGGGTAATTTCAGCCAAACAAATGGAGAGCAAGCTGTTTTCCCTTGGAACATTCTCATTAAACCCCTCACATTTATTCCTGCCCATGCAAGACCTGGTTTAGTTCCTACCTCCCTGCATGAAACTTCATTCTCTATAGCAAAAGGTAAACACTCCACATTCTGGACTTGCCCAGATCTTAGGGTGCATACCATGTTCTGTCTTAAATCACAGCTAATTACACGTATTTTCCACTGACTTATTTTCTCTTTTTTTAAAACGTGCACATAGCGCACAACTGTGCCATTTACAAATTGGCAAATGACACACATAGAAGTTTCGAATGAACGAAATAAGAAAGAATAAAAGAGTGGTGGGCCTGAGGTAAGCTGGAGAGTGTAATAGAAAAGTTTAGCAATCTGTTTTATCTTTTTTTTTTTGGTTTTTTTTTTTTTTTTTTTTTTTTGGTTTTTCAAGACAGGGTTTCTCTGTGGCTTTGGAGCCTGTCCTGGAACTAGCTCGTATAGACCAGGCTGGTCTCGAACTCACAGACATCTGCCTGCCTCTGCCTCCCGAGTGCTGGGATTAAAGGCGTGCGCTACCACCGCCCGGCTAGCAATCTGTTTTAAATAATCATCTTGAGATACAGAAAAGACAAGGGCTTTGCTTCAGAGCCATATATATATAAATACATACAATGTAATATATACACATTACAAACCTGGTTGCTTCTTGCTCGGCAGCACCTCCCAGCTGACTTTCCTCGGGGGCATCCTCTTGCTGGAGAGATTGTCCCTTTGCAGCATCTCTGGGGCTGGACTTCACCTTTAGCCATGCAGCACTGCACCAAATGGAAAGCATGGCGTTGGCAATCATTTGTCCACTTGTGACTCATCCTAAGAGCACCATGGCAATGCTGATCTACAGCTCAGTGCCTGGCGCCTGATGGCAGAACGAATGTGGTGGGGAAAGGTCCTCTAGCTCTCATGCCCAATGTCAAAGGGAGAAGGTTCTTTTGCCTCAAAGAAGCAGTCATTATTTTAATTTAAAAAAACTGTCATAGAATATAGAATGTACTTCAACAAAACATGCTTTAAATATATGAGTCCCTAATAATATCCCAAGTCCTCTAAATGTCTGTGTTAGGTTTCACACAGCACTGTGATCTAGGAAGTCTTATCTGCCCCATGTCTCCCCCACCATGATACTGTCTAGAGCAGTGGTCCCCAACCTTCCTAAAGCTGCAACCCCTTAATACAGTTCTTCGTGCTGTGGTGACCCCAACCCTAAAATCATTTCCATTGCTACTGTTAAACATTACAATGTAAATATCTGGTATGCAGAATAACTGATATGTGACTCCTGTAGAAAGGGTTATTTGACCCCCAAAGGGGTAGAGACCCATAGGTTGAGAACTGCTGGTATAGAAGCTAGTATATTGTGTACTTGTTTAGCAGTGCATTGTATTGACATGTATAAAACAAAGAAATCAGAACAAACTCATGAAAGCAAACAACAACAAACAAAAATACACAATCAGTCAGGCGATGGTGGCACACACCTTTAATCCCAGTACTCAGGAGGCAGAGGTGCGCGGATTTCTTTGAGTTCAAGGCTAGCCTGGTCTACAGAGCAAGTTCCAGGACAGCCAGGGCTGTTAAACAAAACCAACAACAAAAAGCCCCACACAGTCAGGTCAGAAGGCCCAGCTGTGACACAGTGGAACAGAAGCTTCTGGTCCTCTTCCTTTTTCTCAAGGCTAAGGGTGCACATTGCCATGGAGTCACACCAGGCGTGCACATAAGAAGTCCCCGCTGTTTGCTTCCCCTTTAGCACTGCTAGACCTTCTAGCTTTTTCCAATGTGCCGTCAAGGATTCCCAAACCCACAAACAAGCTCCCCTTTATCTTTAGCCACCATGCTCCCGTGAGCCTACTTCAAACTGGACCCTGCTCCCCCTGAGAACAGTACCTCCTCTCTATCCCTGTGGAGAGTAGATCCACACAGTTGTCCTGATGAGTGTAGGTAACAGGACAGTAATGTTAGCAGAGTCAGGGAATATGGATGAGCTCAGAGTTCATAGCTATCTTGACTTGGAATTAAATTATTTAAAAATATTCACTCAGCCGAGATTAAGTGAGTGCCTATTATGTGTAGGCATTGGACATTAAGACATAAGAGAGATACAATGCCCAGCCTCAGGTGAGCACAATCTATTCACGGAGCAGGCAACAGTCACAATCCTTCCTACAATGACACATACCCACTGGGCATCGAGGTACTCCATTGACAGGTACAAAAAGGAACCAACAGGCTTCCAGACAAAAAACTCATGTATTACTCACCCAAATAAGCATTTTTGCCCAAGGGGAAGAATGAAGCCTATTATTATTTGTTTTAAATGTGTGTCATCTGTGGAAGAAAAATAAAGTCATGGGAACTCAGTCCTTGAATTCTTGCATACCATTTCGGAGAGGCTGGTGGAGACGTGGGGTTCGGAGGTATCCAAGGAGCCCTGCGGTCTTTCACAGGCTGTCGGTTCATTTTTAATCTGGACGACACTGTTGTCTGTTGCAACCTGCTTTTGCTGTAAGGTTGGTTTGGTTGATTTCTTTCAGACATGTGGAGTCCCTGTAAGAAGCGCACATGCATTACAAAGACAAACAAGTATTAAGGACACTCTAGCTTCAACCTCTGACCCCCAGGAAATTCCATGTGACTCTTTGCATTCGTTCTACAAGCTAACAGAAAGTACTCCGAGGGAAACGTGGGAAGCATAGAGATAATACTGAACTAAAACTGGGCAAGGGTGGGTCTGGAATCCTTGGCTTTTCCATTTTCCACATTTATATGTATGAAATAGTTATTATCTTTTTCCTTAATTAAATCTCACCTTTTAAAAGTCCATTTTTGTTTACAGGTAAATTGCAAAATATTCTTGGCTAAAATAACCTTTTGAACCTTAGTCTAACCACAATGAACCACACAATTTCAAGTACCATCAGGCATGAGGCTGAGAAGAACCTCCAAGTAGACTCACTCCTGACTTCCCAGTGACCTCATTACAAGTTTATCTGGGAAGAAATAAAGACTTGATCCCAATCCATGACCTGTTGGTTACTGGCTGTGCTGATTAGTGTTTTAATCTTCTGCAAAGGGGGAATTTCAAATGATAAAGTACCTACACCAGACTGGCTTGGAGGCAAGTCTGTGGGGCATTTTCTTGATTAATGAGTGATATGAAAAGCCAATTTGCTGTATGCAGTACCACTGTAGGCATACAAGTTGTATAATGAAGTAGGCTGAGGAATTCATGAGGAAGGAGCAAATCAGTAAAAAGGATTCCTACATGGTCTCTGCTTCAGTTCCTGCCTTCACTTTCCTACCTTGAACTAGTGCACACACACACAAAACAATAACTAAAACCCTTTCCTCCCAATTTGATGATTTTTCCACAGCAAGAGAAAGGAAACTACAACACTAGTAAACTGCCAGATTTCCTTTTCCAAGGTCATGTGATAACACCCAGGCTTGCTGCAGAAGCCTCTGGATAGTACTACTAGAATGGCAGCCACAGCAGAAGTGCACTCGGACCAGAGGTGCTCATCTGGCCAGTTTTCCACTGTAGGACCATAGGAAGCTTTGTGTTGTTGCTGTCAAATTTTTTTATTAGTTAATTAATTGTATGTGTATGGATGTTTTGCCTGCATGTATATCTGTGTACTATACGTATATGCCTAGTGCCTATGGAGACAAGAAGAGGACACTAGATATCCTGTAATTGGAGTTACAGATGGTTGTGGGCTACCATGTGACTGCTTGGAATCAAACCTAGGTCTGGAAGAGCAATGAGTGCTAACCACTGAGCCATCAGAATTGTAAGGAAGTTTTGGACAGAAGTCTAAAATATAAGGTAGTTTCAGGCCACACGCTCTAACTACCCAGCTAGTTCCCAAAGTCATACTAAAAAGCACTTACCCACCATGTGCGTCTTCTAGAAAGGCAGCAAGTACTCTTAAAACCACTGAGCCATCAGTGGAACAGCATTCCCACTGACCACTCATAACAGAATCTAAATCCTCTCAACTCTCGCACTTTCAAATATTGAATTTTTTTTATTAAATATACAGTATTCTGTCTGCTTGTATGCCTGCAGGTCAGAAGAGGGCACCAGACCTCATTACAGATGGTTGTGAGCCACCATGTGGTTGCTGGGAATTGAACTCAGGACCTGTGGAAGAGCAGGCAGTGCTCTTAACCTCTGAACCATATCTCCAGCCCCTCAAATATTGAATTTTAAGACAAGCTTTCTAATTATGATGATGGTATTGAATAGATTAGGATCTTCCTGAATCAGGGAAGGATGGAATGCTATACCCTATACTACCATTACAAACTGGCTTTTGTTAAAATAAAAAGCAAAACCTGGACTTAAGTAAGCCGACTTAGATTGCTGGACCCAGAGTTGAGGCAACCATCTGCCCCCAAACAAATGCTGGTCCTACCCTTTAGTAGCTTGTAGGGCCTTGGAAAACATCAGATGCATATAAATGGGTCACAGGAAAGGAAAGGCTTCACACCTGCTGTAGTCTGGCTGACTCCGAAGTGTCTTTCTTCCTAAATGGCACGTGCTCCATTGCAGTCTTCTTTCTCACTGATCGTGTTTTTGCTGGAGTTAGTGTTTCATCCTTGATGCCTGAACCGTGGTCCGATATAAAAGGGGCTTCTGGAAGAGTGTCCTCGTCTACCACACCAAGTTCACTCTCCAACCTTTGAGTCACTGGAAGCTCCACATCAGGCTGGCAGACATCTAGAGATTTCAGGAGAAATTTCTACTTAGCCACACAAGCAGAATGAGTGGATAGCACAGAGGCTGTCACCGCCAGCCTAGCTCTGTGAAAAGCAGGGAGCTCTGCTGCCACACCGTCTATAGACAGAATTTTTATCCTGCCTGGTCCCGCAGCTGTTCAGTACCAAACAAACACACAGAGGTTTATATTAAATCTGTTTGCCAGGGCTGGAGAGATGGCTCAGCAGTTAAGAGCACTGCCTTAATTGTCCTGAGTTCAATTCCCGGCAACCACATGGTGGCTCACAACCATCTGTAATGAGGTCTGGTGCCCTCTTCTGGCCTGCAGGCATATACACAGACAGAATATTGTATACAGTATAAGTAATATTTAAAAAATATTTAATAAATAAATATGAAAAAACACTTTAAAAGAATAAAAAACTAAAATAAAACTGTGTGCCTATCAGTTCAGGCCTATTACTAACTAGCTCTTACAACTTAAATTAACCTATAATTCTTGTCTATGCTTAGCCACATGGTTTGGTACCTTTTCTCTGTAAAGCATTCTCATCTTGCTTCCTCTGCATCTGGCTGATGACTGATTCTCTGCCTTTCCCAGAATTTTCTTAGTCTGGTTGCTCTGCCTATAGTTCCTGCCTGGCTACTGGTCAATAAGCGTTTTATTAAACTAATACAAGTAACAAATCTTTACAGTGTACAAGAGCATTATCCTACAGCAACTGGCTGCCTCCCTTACCAGTACCACCAAAGTTGAAATTACCAATGCCCAAGCACCATGGCTGGAGCCCCCTCAATGTCAGGACCCATATTTACTGATTTCCAGTTCTTATCTATGGTCCTAATTCTGCAATATGTCTTGCTCCTACCCAGGTTGGCCTCTCAAGGGCCTCTTGACTATAAAATACTCCCCAAACTGGCTCCCTGCTGATTGTAATCATATTTTCACTGGGTTGCCAAATTGTGCTGACTAGATTTATGTTAACTTGACACAAACTAGAGTCATTCAAAAGGAGGGAACCTCAACTGAAAGAAAATATCTTCATAAGGTCCAGCTGTAGGGTATTTCTTAATTAGTGATTAATGAGGGACAGTCCAGCCCATTGTGGGTGGTGCTATTCCTAGGTTGGTGGGCCTGGGTTCTATAAGAAAGCAGGCTGAGCAAGCCATGATGAGCAAACGAGTAAGCAGCACTCCTCCCTGGCCTCTGTATCAGCTCCTGCCTCCAGATTCTTGCCCTGTATTTCTTACCCTCAGGGCTTTTCATGATGAACTGTTAAGTGGAACTATGAGAAAGTTGCTCCCCAAGTTGCTTTGGTCATGGTGTTTCAATCCCAGCAATAGTAACCTTAACTAAGACATTGTATTTCTAAAATGGAAATATTGGAGCCAGAGATGGCTCAGTGTCTAAAAGCACTTAATGCTCTTGTACAGGACTTGGGTTCAGTTCCCAGCAGCCACACAGTGGTTCACAATCATGCATAACCTCAGTTCCAGGGCTTCCAATGCTACTTTCTAAACTCCATGAGCACTACGTGTAAAGGTGCACAAATATACATACAAATGAATGATAAAACACTTTATTTTTGTAGATTTATTTATTTTATGTGGATGAGTGTTTTGCTTACAAATATGTCTGTGCATGCATATGTATGCCTGGTACCCTCAGATCTGGAACTGGAGTTAAAGACAGCTGTGAGTGCCCATGTGGTTGCTGGGAATCAAACCCAGGTCCTCTGGAAGAGCAGCTAGTGCTCTTAACCACTACGCCATCTCTCTTCCTCAGATTAAAAACTTTTAAAAATGAAAACACTTGAAAATTTCTTTCCCTACTCGACATCTTTGAAAGCTAATTTGATATCGAATATAGTATGAAGTGTATTCTGCATACATGGTATCCCATTGCAATAAAAAAGAAAATAAAATAAACCTTTTTTTTAAATGAGAGAAAGGTTTATATAGACAATTCAGGAAAATTGGAATACAGACTAACTCTTATTAATGAGACTTCTCAGTCAAGTTTCTATACATAAGAGCAACATACAAAAGTCACAGAATAAACTACTCAGGAAACGTAATAGGAACAATATCCCATTAACATTAACAAAGACTGAGGTGGGGCTGGGTGATGGCTCAGTGCCAGAGTGTCAGCATGAGTGAGGCCCTGGGTTCCAGTTCTGGAACAAGCAACAGCAAACACAGATATACAAATACAAGAACACCAAGAAAATGAGGAGGAAACCTAACGAGAAGCTCATAGGAATTTCATACAAAACATTTCAAAGCTTTTATTTTATTTATTTTTGTAGTGTTGGGCTATGTACCTGGCTGTTGAAATGATACAAATGAAAATCTGAATCAAGTTTTTATTTACAGACTTGAACATTGTAAAGATGTCAATTCTCCACTAAGAGATCTATAATTTCAAATTTATATCAAAGTATAATGTGTGTGTGTGCGTGTGTATGTGTGTGTCTAAACAGACTGATCTAGTTGGGTGCGGTGGCACACACCTTTATTCCCAGCACTTAGGAGGCAAAGGCAGGTGGGATCTCTTTGAGTTTGAGGTGAGTCAGGACAACACAGCAAGTCCCAAGTCAGCCAGAGCTACAATGGTAAGACTACCAAAACACAAAGCAAACAGATGAAACCTAAATATATTGATCCTAAAATCTGTGTGAAGGGACTGAAGGGACGGCTTAGCATTTAAGAGCACTTGTTCTTTTAGAAGGCCCAGGTTAGGTTCCCAGTACCAACAGAATGATTCACAACAATTCGTAATTCCAGTTCCTGGGAATCCATGCCTTCTTCTGACTTCTGAGGGCACCAGGCATGCACATGGTACACATATGTACATGCAGGCAAAACATTCACACATAAAATAATAAATCTAATTTTAAACATTCATGCGAAGTGTAAAAGCCTGGAGGCAGAGGCAGGCGGATCTTTGTGAGTTCGAGGCCAGCCTGGTCTACAAGAGCTAGTTCCAGGACAAGCTCCAAAGCTACAGAGAAACCCTGTCTCGAAAATAAAAAAAAAAAAAAAAAAAAGAAAGAAAAGAAAATTTGAATAGTAACAACAAAATGGGGATTGAAGTAGAGGTGGGGCCTTTCTTGACCAGAGATCAGAACCTTAGCAGGAGCTGCAATGGTCAAAGCAATGTGGAGGGAACATAGGAACCAATGGCACAGGATAGGAGCTACAGATCAGCAGGTATGACCTAAAGATTTGATACTGTCCACATATCAAATATCAGAGTAGAAGGCCCCTGAACAGCAGCTCACAAAAGCATGAAATCCTAAAGCAGTGGTGATGGAGGAAGGTCATTGGTTAAGTAATAAATAAACTGCTTGGCCCTCATAGGTTAAAACATAGGTGGGTGGAGTAAACATAACAAAATGCTGGGATGAAGAGGAAGTGAGCTCAGAGACGCCATGCTCCCCTCTCCCAGGCAGACGCGATAGCTCTGCTCTCTGAGGCAGATGCAATGAACTCTGACCCAGCATGGACGTAGGCTAGAATCTTCCCAGTAAGACTGATGCTACACAGATTATTAGAGATGGGTTCCGGGATATGAGAATTAGCCTGTAAGGGCTAGAGTTAATGGGCCAAGCAGTGTTTAAATGAATGTGTTGTTATTTTGGGGCATAAGCTAGCGAGGCGGCTGGGAATTGGGTGGCAAAAAGTGGCCCGCAGCTCCTACTACACAGTGGTTCTCAACCTGTGGGTTGGAGTGGGTCACATATCGAATATCCTGAATATCAGATATTTATATTAGGATTCATAACAGTAGCAAAATTACAGTTATTAAGTACAACAAAATAATTTTATGACTGGGGGCACCACAACATGGGAAGCTGTATTAAAGGGTCACAGCATCACAGTCCTAAAGGGAGTGGTTTTTTATTCTCTGAGAATATCATCACATCATCAGGACAGAAAAGACTTTCTTAAGCTCAAGTATGATGTTGCCTTATTAGGGCTTATTTACACTGAACTACAGCTTTTGATCAAAAGTCACCATAACAAATCAGTCAAATTTAGAAAGAGACCCCTGAAATATATATAATTAACCTGGGATCAATGCTCCAATGATAGGAAGGAAATAAGCAGTCCAACAGAGAATGTTAACAAGTATAGAGACTACAATTTATGCAAAAAACAAGTGGCCAATAAAAGCATGAAAAAACAACAAACTTCATTTAGTAATCAGGAAAATTGAGGCATAAGCTAGCATTCGCAGCCATTAGTCTGGGAAAATGCAAATATGATCCAAACATAAATGAGGAGTGAGGGAACCCAGAAGCCACTAGCACAGGAGTCAACTGGTTAACTCCTCTGAAGGGTGGCTGAGGATTTGCAGTGCAGCAGCTGCAACACAGGCACACTCGGCCCAGGGAACTCGCATATATGAACACAAAGGGGAGAGGCACAGGCTTTTACTTCACCCTGTCACTGTTTCTGAAAGCAGAAGCAGCCAGCACAGTGGCATCGTGGCATCTGTGTATACTCTCAGCTACTCAGGAATTCTGGGCCATCCTGTCAACACAGTGAGACCTTACATCACATACACAGATCTATGACAGAAATTGAGAACAACCCAAGTGCTCATTAATAAGTCTGAAGAGATGAAAAATTATCTATGGTTTATTTATACAAGGGAAACCCACACAATACTTAAGAAAGTTAGAATTCTCTGAACTGGGGAATTTAGCTTTCCTGCTATGTAAGGCCCGGAGTTTCAATTGGGAAAAAATAGATTTCACCTATTAATATGAACAAGTCTACTAATTTAAATAAGAGGGAAGCAGACTATAGGCTGATACATACTGTATGTATCATACGATACATACATGTATAATACATGTGAGAAGCAATATATTATGGACACATACATGAGCAGCTCAGACATAAAAACAGGACAGGGTCCTAACGGTATGAGGGAAATACTTAAGGGGCTTTAACAGAACTTGTCATGATTTTTGAAAAAAAAAATTTCAGACTAAAATATTTAAAACTGCATAGTAAATACATGGTATTATTTTCATTCCTTTCTGTTTAGAATATTTAAGAGCCAAAGGAAAGCTTATTCAAATTCTTCCTTAGCAGCAGTAAGTCAGGACCTGGACTCCCCCAAGCACTGCTTTCCTCAGATGTTCTCAAAAGGAACATAAACCAGAGCAGAAGAACGCCAGGATTGACTGCGAGGCTGCAGCTCAGGAACCTCCGAGATTACATCTATTGAAGCAACGCTGGCTGCTGGGTCCTGACACCTTTTCAGTTATGAATGGCATCAATCAGATGGCAAATGCAGCGCAAATTCCTGGGGAGCTGAGTCTGAAGACACTGCTGCCAGCAGAGCGGCAGCCACCAGCCTTACAGCTCCTTACATCCTCACACAGTATACTAATGCAATCAGTAGGCACAGCCTCTCAGAACCGCACCAGTCAACAATTCTTAAATCACAAGGTAGTTGATCCAATCAGGCCCAATCATAAATACCAAATGACACAGAGGCAGTTTCCCTCCCTTGGGGCTCCCTGTGACATTTTAGAGGTACAGGGTAGGGAAGAGGAATCCAGGAAATTAGAATGAAGAATTAGGAAGAGGAAGAGGTATCTAAAACAGAAAGAAAAACATGACCTTCTGAAAGATCATAAGAACAAGAAAAATAATACTAAAGATTACTACATTGCTCTCCAGGAGCAAATGCACGAAACTTGCAAACCAGCTACCTATAGGCAAGCTTCACTCCACAGCAAAGGTGACAATGTGGCTGTTACCATGCCTCATGTTTGCTACAACACCACCTGAGTCCCACCATGCAGACAGAACAGGTTTCCTAAGATTCTTTAGGTGAGGAAATAAATGGAGCATTTCAAAAGAAATTCAACATGCCATTACTCTCAGTAAATCTAAGGTTAAATATAGAGATCTACGACAGTGTTAAAAAAGAAACAGCAATAACAGTCTAGAGTGGTGGTGCACACTCAGGGAGCAGAGGCAGGTGGATCTCTGTGAGCTCAAGACAAACTGGTCTATACAGTGAGATTCTGTCTCAAAAAAAAAAAATTAACTTCTGTGCTAGAGATAGCTCAAAAGGTAGGAGCATGTGCTCACTCAGACCCATACCAGGCCACTCACTCCAGCTCTAGGGGTCCACTGTCACTTCTCTATGGGAACTGTACGTACACAATCAAAAACAAAAATGAGATCTTTTTAAGAATCAGAAATATACAAGAGACAGAGTGAGGGAGGAGGGTGAAGGGCATTTCTGAGTTACAGTCGCTTTGTTCTTAGTGCAGTTTATAAAGTACATGCAGTCTCTTTCCTGGTATTACGTCAGCAGTGAGCTGACACCTTGTACACTTCTCTATCTATATGTTCTACTTCAATTTAAAAAATGAAGACAAGGGCCAGGAAGATGGCTCAGAGGATAAAAAGGACTTACTGTGAACCGACAACCTGAGTTCAATCCTTGGAACCCACGGCAGATGAAGAGAACTGATCCCTCAAAGTTGTCCTCTGACCTACACATATACCTAACACCCCTCCCTTCTCTCTAACTATAATTATAAATACTATAGAACTTTTAAAAAATTATTTTCATTTTATGTACATTGGTGTATTGTTTGCATGTTTGTCTGCATGAGGATGTCAGCTCTGGAACTGAAGTTTATAGACAGTTGTGAGCTGTCATGTGGGTACTAGGAATTGAACCTGGGTCCTTTGGGAGAGCAGCCAGTGCTCTTAACTATGGAGTCATCTCTCCAGTCCCAAAATAGAACTTTTTTTTAGAAAGAAAAATTAATTTACTGGTTTTACCCATGTTTATAGGTTATCTCAACTATCTGGAAAATGACAAAAAAAATAAGCAACAAAACCTTTATTTCATCAAATCTGAAGCATCAACTTATAACACACATTGCTATTGGGTCCTTGGGAACTTTAAATATTGGAAAATTTAAATGTTACAATTAATTACCAAGCACATCCCTTAGCAGGATATTGTGGCTCATACCTGTAATCCTAGCACCAAGAAGCCTACGACATGAGGTTTGCAAAGTTACAGGTCAGCCTCAGTTATAAGGCTCAGCAGGATGGCTCTACCTCAGGGCTTGGGGGATGCCCTCTGCTGGCTGTGTAGCTCAGAGGTGCTGCAACTTGCTGATGTGCAAAGGCTCGCTCTCTAGACTATAATAAGGCAAGCGGTTTCAGAAGTCCCCAGCTGTGCAGGCCTAATAAGACACAGGATCACAATAGACTTCAAGGCACTGCCAGATATGAGGCCAATACACAAACCCAGGAGCTTCCCTTCAAGTCGTGACAGCCAATTTCTTAATTAACAAAAAATGTCATTCACAACAGCAGTGGAAACTAGGGAATTTATAAACCCCTATATAGAGGCCTCTCCACTGGACTGAAGGTCTAGAAAAAAGGCCACAAGAAGTGATCACAGTGCATAGCCGCCTCTTCCCCACAAGCTGACACACTGCCAGCAGCACTCCCACACACAAGAAGCTCACTCTCAGTTTCTCAGAGTGAGCAATGACCAGCAAAGTTTTGAATAATAACAAAGGAAAATCAGTTGTCAAGTATTAAAATATGAGTAAGATCAATAGCTACACTATCCACAGAACTTTTATATTCATAAGTAAAAGAAGTGGAACTCAACAAAGAGAAGGATAAAGAATACAAAAGGGAAAATCAGCACAGAAGAAATAAGCATGGGTAAGGAAGCCATGAACAGCCCTCAAGAGGACAGAACTACAACATGCAACTGTAAGATACCTGGTCTACAGAGTGAGTTCCATGAGAGCCAAGACTACACAGAAAACCCTGTCTCGGTGGGGCGTGTGGGGGGGTAATTCCCCACTGAAGCTGGAAAAATTCAGATCTTCTTATATAAAATACTGCTCATTAAAACATGATCATATACCTACTTTTAAGGGGTAAATTGGCAGCATCTGCTCAAATGTGCATACCACACAACCTAATAATCCGTTTCCTAGGATGAGGATCCAGAAATACACAACACACACCAGTTAGTACAATACAATCAGTGTGGCACCATGATAGAGCAAAGGGATCTGACTTGCTCACAGTCTTCTGGGGCAGCATATTCCAGCCTCCAGTCCTAGGACATGTACTTGCTGCTACTTCCTGATCCTAGCTGCAAGGCAGTTCTCATGGACAGAGCCACAAATTCTAACACCTCCCCCCATCCCTCCTCCATACCCCTCCCCCAGTAACTGTTGCAGCCACTCTTACAGAGTAACATTTGAGACACATACCATCAAGGAGCCTCTTTGCCACAGAAGGTCGACTGAATTCCTGTGGAAATGTCTCCTTTGTGACCAAGGGTCTCCTCTCATTCTTGGGCAGTATAGTTGGCCCTTTCTCTACGATTCTTTGGCTACCAACAGGGAATCTGCTCCACACTTCTGTGAAACATTTCTTTACCTTTTTAGGTGACAGTTTCTTTTCCAGGAGAGACTCCAAAGCCTGTCATGAAAACAGTCATTATTCTATTAGTTTATCTCACTAAAGTAAGACTTTAGTCATAACATTGAAAATAACACCTGGCTATCTCTAGTGGTTAACAAGGTGTTTCATTTAATTTAAAATCAGTATTATTTCAACAAGTGATCAACTTATAAAAATAACTTTTACAAGTTCTTTTACTAGTTTAGCTCATTTAAATCAACAGCAAAGATGTTCTGAGTATGACTATTTTTTTTTTTCCAAGACAAGGTTTCTCTGTAGCTTCAATGCCTGTCCTGGAATTAGCTCTTGTAGACTAGGTTGGCCTCGAACTCACAGAGATCCGCCTGCCTCTGCCTCCTGAGTGCTGGGATTAAAGACATGCGCCACCACTGCCTGGCAAGTATGACTATTTTTAATAGGTGCCCTAACCTTAAAATTCAGAATCATCACTTTGGAAACTAACCAGTCTTCAAACACAGCTGTATGTGTTCATTTTCAACAAAATCCCATAAACTCAAGCAGTGCTTTACGTGGGTAAACACACTGTACTGAACATACATTTCCATAAACTAACAGAACTTAGCAGTCCAGTGTCTGTCTATGGCAGTAATGGCAGGTGCATGTCTCTAAGGCACACCCAGGCAGTACTGGTCAGTACAATTAAAGTCAACAGAGCACAGTCAGGGAGGGTGAATTCGCAGGATCATACGGAAACAAGATAGTAAGGCAGGCAAGGAATCAACAAGAATTTAATTTCCTACATTGCTGAATATTTTCAAAACTAGAGGAGATCTACATTATGCTTGAGATACACTGTTCCAGGTGCTCTTGCTCAGGAGATGGGGCAACCTCTTGAGATCCTTTCTGGGGTTTGGAAGACAGGTCCTCTAAATGAAATTATTTTGTTCAGTAATGTGTCACGTAGGTAAGCTGAAAGAGCGTGAATGACACGGAATGATGTGCTGTCAAAGTTCTAAGACCTGCCCTTGACTTTTACACTCCTGATAGAGCGCCGTGTCTACACAGATGTAACCAAAGTTCATCACAGACATCTGCTAAACAGGACTGCAATAGCAAAACATGATTTAATGACCACCAGAGCCAGTTAGTGGTAGACGGAATTCTCCCTACTATGCCACTCTTCCACAAGGGCCAACAGCTTATTAATAAATCTATCTTTTCCTATTTTTTGGATGAAAATGCAGGACAGAAGTAACACTGGCATAGGTGGCTTGTTAGTTCCTGCCCTCAAGAGCACACTCTGACCTTTGCTTTAGAAACAGCAACAATGTAAGTTAGTAATAGCAAATGCACTTGCAAGCCAGAAACAGCAACAATATAAATTAGTAGTAACAAATGCATCTGCAAGGCAGGGTACTGCGGGAAGAGTGAAAGGCTACATTGTGTTGCAGGGCTCCACAAACCTATGAAACTATAAAACTAGAGCTCATTGTTAATGCTGTCTTTGTTACTAATGAGAAGGAAGAAGACTGTCCCTTCCTGACTAGAACACACCATTTGAGGAATGTCAGATGTCTCCAGTCATCCCAGATCCTGAGGCTCTCACTTGCATGTATCCTAAGTGTTTCTTTCCTAGAAGCTATCTAGGTCAAATATTGGTAAGTAAGTACTAATCTGAGAATTTCTTGCCATTTTCCTTTCCTTTTTACTCTTTCATTACTCTGAGTATAGATGATGTGTGGGCATGTGTGCCACAGTATGTGTTCTTTGACATATCATATCATGCCTATATCAAAGAAGAGAAAAATAATAAAATGTGTAAAAATAATAAAAATGCAAACTTATGTTCTCTGAAAAGTATCAAGTTACCAGGCAGCAGTTTTGTCTTGTATTCTCATTGACTGGACCTAAAGAGATTCAGTATTATTTCCCTGCCTTGAAACAACACTCTTCCTAACAAAAACTGTAGTCTATTTCATACCTCGATTTGCTGCAAGATGTCTATGACCACATCTGGCACAGAAGGATCAGTATCCAGCTTGGCAGAACACAGCGAAAGCTGACGAATAAGGCTGCCCAGTTCCTTACACCGAGCAGGAACTGGGTGCTCTCCTCGGTCAGTAAACTGAGTGACAAACATCTGTAAGGCCCGGATGGCTCCTCGATGAGCAGCTGCCAGCCTAGACATTGCCCACGACTGGCAACAAACAAAAAGCGAGAGGTTATTTCAGGTTTTGACTTCCTAACACCACAGAAACCTTTAAAAATATCTGGAGTCCTAGCAATAAGGGACAGTAGCCTGAACTGACCATCTCCTGTGACCAGACAAGACTTCTGATGGAGGGACTGGTACACTAACCCAGCCACATAACCTTTGACCTACTGTCTCTCCTACCTATAGGATGTGTTGGGGTAAGGGTGGTGCAGAGATTGTGGGAGTGGCCAGTCAATAATTTGTTCAGCCTCAGACCCAATCAATAAGAGTGAGATCACCCCTGACACTGCCTGGAGCACCAGGACCCAGAAGCTGAATGGCCCAGAGACCTAGGATAACTAAGCACGACTGTGGAAAAAAAAGTCAATGTAATGATGCCTAACAATATTCCACTGTACTCATAGATTGGTGCCTAGCCCAGCTGTCATCAGAGAGGCTTCATCCAGCAATTGATGGAAACAGATTTAGAATCCCATAGCCAAACATTAGGCCAAACTCAGGGAATCTTGCTGAAGAGAGGGAGGAAGGTCTGTAGGAGCCTAAGGGATCAAGGACATCACAAGAAAACTCACAGAATCAAGTAACCTGGGCTCATCGGAGCCCACAGAGACTGAACTGACCACCAGGGAACCTGCATGGGACTGACCTAGGCCCTCTGAATGTATGTGACAGTGTGTAGCTTGGTCTTCTTGTAGGATCCATAATAGTGGGAGCAGGCACTATCTTTGACTCTTTTGCTGTTTTTTGGGACCCTAGTCTTCATATTGGGTAGCCTTGCCCAGCCTTAATACAAGGGAGGTGCTTAGTCTGACTGCAAACTTGATATGCCATATTTCGTTGATGTCTATAGGAGGTCTGCCTTTTTCTGAATCAAAATGGAGAAGTGGAATTGGGGACAAAAAAGAAGTAGGGGAAAGAGGCTGGGAGAAGAGGGAGGGGAAACTATGGCCAGGATGTAAAATAAATAAATTAAAAAAATATCTGGAGTCAATCTGCTATACAAAGTGCTCCCTGTTGTAAAAACCTTTCCCAATGAGAAGTGAATTTAAAAACCTCAAGTTCACTGAGTGATGATAGCACACACCTTAAATCCCAGCACTCAGGAGGCAGAGGCAGGCAGATGGCTCTCTGTGAATTTGAGGCCAGCCTAGCCTACAGAGCAAGTTCCAGAACAGGCTCCAAAGCTAGAAATCATGTCTCAAAAAATTAAATAATAACAGTAAAAACAACTTCAAGTTCTCTAGAAACAGGATCTTTTCTTTCCTGTTGTCTGTGAAGGGACTCTGGCCAGCTCGAGCATGGTGAGCATGGCTCTGGCAGGACTTGCCCTTCTCCCCCATCCCTTCTGCCTTGCTTAAAAAAACTATTAAATTACATTCCTAAAGCTAACCACCAAAATCTACTCCATTATTTGGCCACTTTCTTCTCCTGAGGCTGAGTACCAAGGTTCAGCTACCAAAGTACTGAGGTCCAGGAATCAAAAGCCCCCTTTAGTTCACTTAAATAACATGCCCAATTAAAATTATGCACCTCATTCTAACACGGGGTTTCCCATTTCACCTTTATAAACTGCCATTTGCCTATGGGCCACGTCTGTCTCCTCTCTATCCAGAGGCAGTTCTTTGTCTTCCAGGGCAAATATCCCTTTCCCCCATTCCCTTGTACCCTTCTCCTTCTTCCTCATCCTCTATCTCCTGTCTTAGTCTCTTATTCCATGCCCTCAGTCTCTCTGGGGCAAATAAATATCCTTTGTGTTGAGAACTTGGTCTTGGGGTTCCTGAGCAGATGACCATACAGTGACCTGTTGCTATACCAGGAGTGACCTGACCTGTCTTTATACCAGGAGTGACCAAACAGTGGCCTGTCTCTATACTAGGAGTGACCAAACAGTGGCCTGTCTCTATACCAGGAGTGACCATACAGTGGCCTGGCGCTATACCAGGAGTGACCATACAGTGGCCTGGCGCTATACCAGGAGTGACCATACAGTGGCCTGGCGCTATACCAGGAGTGACCAAACAGTGGCCTGTCTCTATACTAGGAGTGACCATACAATGGCCTGGCGCTATACCAGGAGTGACCATACAGTGGCCTGGCGCTATACCAGGAGTGACCTGTTTCAGATCCTTTTCCTTGGGAGGCAGTTTCACATTCAAGACACTTAGCAGTTTAGTCCCCAACAGGTGTACATAAACACAGATAAAACACTGTAAAATGCACTCTATTAATAACCACTCATCAGAATTATAACATACCTTCTTAGTATGTTTAATTTTATGTGGACTCAATTTATCCAATTCTTCCTGAATTTCTTTTACCTGTTTTATGAAAAGGTGGAAATGAAATTTTTATACATATCCATTGATCTTTCTATAGAAAAAACAGACTCATTTTGTCCATATATAACCAAATATTAACTTAAATCACATAAAAATAAGAAAAGGCTTCTCATTCATTACCTACACTCCCAAAACACTGACTGGTTTCTAGTTCAAAATGGCTAATAGAGCTATCCTCAGGTTCCCAGTGTAAGGAGAACTAAACATGAATAGCAGAAGGGCAAACTCACTAAGTCTTAAGTGCTACACTAAAGAGTTTTGCTTTCTGCTGGGTGTAGAGACATATATCTTTGATCTCAGCACTAGGAGGCAGAAAGAGGAGGTTATCTGAGTTCTAAGTCAGCCAGAGTTACACAGTAAGGCTCTTTCACACACAATATATACACATACACACTGGGGGTGGGTTGGGAGGTTATCAGGCAACACTAAAGTCTTTAAGTAAAAATCTGACATGGTAGATTCATGTTTCAGAACAATCTCAGCTAGAAATATATGGTCCGTGGTATAGCACCTGTCTAGAACAATCTCTGTGGCAATGGTGTAGAACAAGAACCAACATAGGATTCAAAAAGAATACACAAGACAATTTAACTATGTCATTTGCCTTTAAACAAAATAACAAAAGTATAGCTTTTGGTTCAAGCTATAAAAACCAACAGGTAACTTGACCAGAAAAGATTTAAAGTTTTATTAACAAATAAAAAGTTGCCAGGTGGTGGTGGTGCACAACTTTAATCCCAGCACTTGAGAGGCAGAGGCAGGAGGATCTCTGTGAGTTCTAGGCCAGCTTGGTCTACAGAGCAAGTTCAAGGACAGCCAGAGCTAAACAGAGAAACCCTCCCTGGAAAAAAAAAAACAGAATTAATGTTAAATTTTAAAAAAATATCTTTCACAGACACACACAGGAAAAAAAAATCCAGTGCAAACACCTGTTTATCAACGGTTAAATACTTCCTGAAAGCCAACAGTCTTCACTCTCTAGCACGAACTGAAGAATAACCCATGGTATTTTCTAAGACACATGGAAAAGTGTCTCTAAGACTCAGGTGCACATGTGCAAGCACTTTTTCAGAAGGAAAAAATGGCTTTTGGTAGATTCAGTAGTCTATGGCTCCAAAGTCAAAAGCAACAGTTTAAGGAGCCTGATCATATGCACATTACACACACACACACACACACACACACACACACACACACACCTGTTAAAATAATGTGAATTACTTGTCTGTGAGTTCAGGGAATTAAGCCTGAAAATCCATTAGAATTTATGCAGGGCCTTTTGGGCTCATCTTTCCGTGACAGAAGGAAAACTCCAAGTCCCTAAGAGCACCCCATGCAGACCATCAGCTCCACCTCCCCAGCTCTTCCTCACCTGCTGCTGAAGAACGTAGAGCATGCGAGCACAACGCACAGCTTGTTCCTGTCTTCTCACTCGGATTCGATGCTCTTCATCTGGATCCAAAACTTCCTCTAGTCTATCTGAAAGTATTTTCCCCACACTAGGTTAAAAATCACACAAAGAAACTCAAAGAAACCTTAAGAACTTAATGGAGTAATAGCTGAAGACCTCGGGTCTTACTAAGAAAACAAAGAGGCTATCTTAGTGGATTTATCCTCCAATAGCCAAGGCTAAGCCCAAGTGTGAGCTGTGTACTGACTTAGACAGAGGGACAGGAAGATGCTGGCAAGCAGTACTGCACATCAGAATTCACTGAGACAAACCCCACTGGACCTCACTGTGAAGCATTTCTTACTGTCTCAAAATCCCTTTACACTGAGCCAAAAGTCACAAAGCTTCCTCTATTTTCAAAAAAAAAAAAAACTTTACTGGATAATTTTCATGCTAAGTAAGATTATTTTTACTTTCTTATCCTGAATCCAAATGAGAAATTCTTTCTCTAGCACATTAACATAGAAGTGCTAAAATCATTTGAATGATTTTTTAAGTCTAAGTCTTCATCTATGTGTAAAGGAGCACACTCTTGAACACACTAACTGCCCATATTTTTTAAAGATCAGCAAAAAACATTTCCAGTGGAAACCCACTAGGAAATCCAATCTATACGCTTCTTCTAGATCACTATTTTCAAATATATTTACACAAATTTTTCTACAAAACTCTTAACAGACAATTTGATAGAAGTAATACTTTGCAAGTGTAAGTATATTCTGAATTTAATTTTCTCAATAAAATGTTACACATGAGAGAGGAATGCTGTGGGATTATGTTTTTGTACATTGTAAAAATTTATCACTCATACTGGTTTAATAAAACGCTGATTGGCCAGTAGCCAGGCAGGAAGTATAGGTGGGGCAATCAAAGAGCACTCTGGGAAGAGGAAAGGCCAGATGCAGTTGCCACCCAGATGCAGAGGAAGCAAGATGAGAATGCCTCACTGAGAAAAGGTACCAAGCCATGTGGCTAAACAAAGACAACAATCTGGGTTAATTTAAGTTGTAAGAACTACTTAATAATAAGCCTGAGCTAACAGGCCAAACAGTTTGTAATTAATAAAAGCCTCTCTGTGTTCCTTTAGGACTGAACAGCTGCAGGACAGGGTGTGTAGTACAGTTTGGCAGTACAACACTCACCAAGTATGCATAGGTTTAAGTTTCAGCACCAGATTTTAAAAAAGAGAGTCAAACAAGAACAATAAGGCAATTAGGCTGCTAAGAAGGGCAAAACTTTGAAGCCAGAAGTTGCACATACAAGAGTCACAGGGGAAACTTAAGGCTTAATTATTGCTGCCTCTATTTGGTTACACAGTGGGGGGAAAATGCATGTTCACATACCTGTAAGAACAGAAACAGGAACTGCTTTAGGCAAGGCTTTAACTCTGCCTTGAAGGTGATTCAACACACCCACCTGGGCTTGGGAAGCACAGCTACTGAATGCAAAAACTGAAGCTACATATTCACATGTCTTTTTAGTCATCCACCCCAGTCAGGACATTGTTATTATAGTTATCAAATACTGATGATCCATTAAAAATTTACATAAACAAAGTAAACCAGGTCAGCTTCCAAAGCTCAGTTCTAAAGGTCTTGGACTTAGGCCAGACAGCCGGAGCAGGAGACCTGGGAGCTTTGTTCCCTGGTAGCCTAGTTTCTACTTAAAGTATCTGGTGGGATCATACCACAGACTGACACTAATGGATACCATGACACAAACCACAATACTTCTGGGGTGTTCTGTGGTGATATTCTGACCCACCCATGATGCTCAATCATACAACATGCTCTATAGGAAGACTGGCTGTGTATGTGTAAGTTGGTTTTCTCAGGCAGCTGCATTTTTCTGTTTTAGATGTTGCTGGTCTGCAACAGGTGGCAGCTTCTTTGCAGCTGGTTCTGAGAAACTAGGAGATAAATTTGTACCCAGCCTTGGTACATCTCTTTTCAGTTCTTTGTCTCCTATCTAGCCACACTTCAACGTGTCAACCAACAGGTACTTTATAAGGTATTTACACTAATTTTTCTCTAACACACATATATTTATATGTTCACATTTTACATAATCTTTAAATGCAAAATAAAATTTTTGACTATGTATTATCATAGGCCAATAGCACCTTTTGCTACACAATTCCTCATGCTCCAGCTAAAGAGTTGGGCTTGACATCCTACTTGTTGGCTATAGTAACCCTAGTCTCTACTCCTGAATCTACTACTTCCCAAATAAATGCAAGGACCCTGAGATTACTGATCTCTATGAAAATAGTGTATGATTATACTTCTTCCCTTCTATCGTATGGTCAGATATGAAGTAGGTTTATCTATAATACATATATTCTATGGTCTTTTAAAGCAACTTAAAACATAATTTTGCCAGGAGCACTTCAGTATTAAAAAAGCAAATACTAAAGAATACTTTGTACACAGGTATTAGGAGATGCAAGGTCAGGAGAGGGAGTGGGCAGAGCCAACTCAAAGAAAGGAGACCTAGGTCCAGGTCAGTCTCCAAGCCTAACTCTCCTATAGTGGTTGAACCAACCAGCTCACAGCAGAACTTGGTAATGTGTGTGCTGGGGGAGGGTTCCCCCAAACTAATGCATTTGAATTATTCTACACCATATCTCATCAAATGAAAAATCAGCTTTTCTCACCTTTTTTAGTTACTGCTTCTATTTTATGGATACAATTGCTCAATTCCTTTCGGAGTCGCTGAACTTCTAGCAGGCTTTTCTGTTCCCACAGGTTTTTGTGCTCCTCTATCCTGGGTTGTGGCTGAAGTCCTGGATCATGGGTAGGTGGTGAATTTGGCACAGTAAGATCTGATCGTCCTGGATGAGATGTGTATGTATAAACTTTGGCACCTGAGCTGGAAATGTCTACTTTGGATGGCTGGTGGCTGCAATGACAGACATCCTGACTCTTCGAGTCCTTCCTTTCCACCCCGTGGACACATTTGTGAGAGCTGTGGGGCTGGCTTCTGAGATGATCTTTCACGTGCTCTTCAAATTGTCTTCGCTTTACATCTCTTTTGGCTAGGTGAACAGCATAGCTAAGCCTCTCTTCTGATATGACAGAAAATGAGACAGAGCTGCTTAGATCATGTCCAGCTCTAATATCCACATCTTTACAATGATACAATTCATTATAGGGGTGTTTCAGTTTTTCAATTTTAATTGCATGTGGACATGAGTATCTGGCTGCCAAGTTGCTGGGATGTGTAGGAACATTCCTATTAAACTGCAGCTGGTTCTTTAAGAAATAAACAAAAGCAAGCTCACATTAGAAAAATAACATATTGCACAGCTAATATACATTCCAGCTTTTAGTATTTTGCTCAGAAGATTATCTGTATGTAAAGACATTTTTCTAGTGTGCCCATAGAACCAATCACCTGCATAAATGACATACAGGGTTCTGTACTAAGTCACCTAGTGCTGCAGTAACAGTCTTTTGCCTGCTAACAGCATACTGGTCCTCTTGTAAAGGCTGTCCTATAGTGTTTCATGCAGCAACCAGTAAGTTCTTCAACTCCCAACCACAGATCTCTCCTGTTTCAGGATGTCAATGTCTAGCAAGTCACAAAGACCTGGTTTAGAGTTTTCTTAAAAAAAAATAAAGCGTCACAGGCACACACCACACAGCCACTGTTGCTACCCCCAGGTCCTCCCAAGATTTTCATCTGGTCATTAGACACACCTTTTATTCTGTACCCATATAAGCACCTTGTTCTAAATAGTCCAGTTACCCAGGCTTACACAGACTTAAGTTCTTACCAGGTTTCATCGTCTAGATAAACATTATGATGTTCTATATTTAAACATAAACATGCTTCCACATCCCTGATGGTTTTAAGACTACTTTCATAGCTGCATCATCCTGTCTTCAAAAACCAGACTTTCAAACTAAGCTACAACTCTTAAACAAATTGTTCTAGTTTTTCCACTAATAGGTACATTATTAGTACAGATATGTATTTAGGATTTTGTTTTATCTTGCTTTCCTTCTTTTACATTTTTTTCTTACGTTAAGTAATATGATCTAGGATTACCGGGCAAGAGAAATATTTTATACTTTAAAACATAAGAAAGCCTACCTATGAAAGACAAATAAGAGAATCCGTGCTGCTGAATTCAGTGGACCCACTCCCATTCCCTTCACTGGGAGATCTCCCCAACACTCACAATAAATGTTGTATTCTTAAGTGAGATAATGGTACAATTAGGAAAGAGAGTTCAGTTTTAAAGTGTTCTGAGTATTTAAAACGGAAGCATCAATGTTTGGAGCTTCCTTTGGTGTGCTTATACACAAACCTTAGAGACAGATGCTTGAGCAGACAGAAAGCAGAGCAAATAATTACATGTATATGACAAAACTTCAGGAACATTTTTGGGGGAGGTGGGTGAGAAAGAGCAGGAACAATTCACTAAGTAGAAAATAACAACAACAACAAAAACCTGAAAGGTACCCACATTTTAAAAAATGGTTAATAAAAATCTGTAACTTTATTTGGTTAGTCTTTCCTCTTAACATAATCCAACACCTCAAGAATTTGATATTCACAGGGAGGAGTGGGAAACTGATGAACTCCTCTTTCAAGTGAAAGAAGGAAAAGTCTTTTAAACCATGACTCAAAAATCCATGCTTAATAAAAGGATCTCTGGCATGATAGAAAGTAAAATGCTAAATGGATGGTAAATCTGACTATCTTTTTTTTTTTTTGTTTTTTTGTTTTTTTTGTTTTTTCAAGACAGGGTTTCTCTGTGGCTTTGGAGCCTGTCCCGGAACTAGCTCTGTAGACCAGGCTGGTCTCGAACTCACAGAGATCCGCCTGCCTCTGCCTCCCAAGTGCTGGGATTAAAGGCGTGCGCCACCATCGCCCGGCTTAAATCTGACTATCTTAAAAGAAATTTCTTAGCTGGGTAGTGGCAGCACACTCCTTTAATCCCAACACTTAGGAGGTAGAGGCAGGTAGATCTCTGAATTCGAGGTCAGCCTGGTCCACAGAGAGAATTCCAGAAAAGCCAGGGGTACACAGAGAAACCCTGTCTCAAACAAAAACAAAAACAAAAAGAATTTTTAAAAAAAATTCTTTTAAAATGCCTCCCTGGTTAAGAACTGACAAATATACAAGCACGCAAATAAAAATACCCAACAAACCAAAGAACTGAAAAACTAGAAGAAAATACAATTTGCAAGTACAAAGGGCTCCTTAACTGAGGTTAAAAAGGAAACCACAGTTGGGCGGTGGTGGCGCACGCCTTTAATCCCAGCACTCGGGAGGCAGAGGCAGGCGGATCTCTGTGAGTTCGAGGCCAGCCTGGTCTACAGAGCTAGTTCCAGGACAGGAACCAAAAGCTAAGGAGAAACCCTGTCTCGAAAAATCAAAAAAAAAAAAAAAAAAAAAAAAAGGAAACCACAGTGAGCTGGAGAGATGGCTCAGCAGTCAAATGTACTTAGTGTTCTTGCAGGGGACCTAAATTCCATTCCAGCACCTATATTTGGTGGTTTATAACTGCCTGTAACTCCAGTTTGAGGTGATCAACACCCTCTTCTAGTTTCCTCAGACACCTATATGTACATGGCGCATATAAACTCACACAGGCACATCAAACAGGAAAAGTGTGAAACCATAGGAAATGGGAAAGGCAGAGGAGAGAAGTGAAAGGAAAGGAGACGATTCTGAAATATGTGTGGGGGAGGGGTGGGGGAGTTCAACCCGGGCCAGTGAGAGAACTCAACAGTAAAGAGCTTGGGTACTTGAAGAAAATCAAAGTTCGATTCCTAGCACCCATGTCAAATGGCTCACAGCTACCCGTGACACCAGCTCCAGGGGACTTTAAGCTTCTGACCTCAACAGGCACCTACACTCATGTGCACATATTCATACACAAACCTACATACATACATATAACTTAAAAAATCTTTTAAAAATGTTCAGCCTTATTAAAAGATAGTAAAATTCCATAAAATAAGAGTACAACACTACATGCTTTTGCTAAGGCTATGGTAAAACATATTATCACAGAGTAATGCACATGAATTCACATAGGCACACACACATACACATTTAAAAAAGCACAGGAAATGGGAAAGACAGAAGAGCTGAAAGAGAGAGAGGCAAGAGAGGGAGGGGAGATGGGAGAGAGGAAACAAGAGAGAATGTGTAACAGGCATAGACACACTCCTTTCTGGGGGTAACTTGGTAATATCAGCTATTTTTGACCCAGCAGTCTAGCATCCCTTCTGGGATACCATAGTAGTTTAAATATAACTGGGCCCCATAATTTCATAGGGAATGGCACTATTAGGAGGTGTGGCCTTGTTGGAGGAAGTACATCACTGTGGGGGCAGACTCTGAGGTTTCCTATGCTCAGGATACCACTCACTGTTTCGGTCAATTTCCTGTTGCCAACAAGATGTAGGACTCTCGGTGACCACCTGCATGCATGCTGTCATGCTCCTGCCATGATGATAATGAACTGAACCTCTGAAACTGTAAGTGAGCCACCCAATTAAATGTTTTTCTTTATAAGAGTTGCCATGGTCATGGTGTTTCTTCACAGCAATGAAAACCCTAACTAAGACAGATATCATTCAGATGTACTCCCAACAATACACATAATAAGGCTTACTTACTATATATGGTTTGTAATTACCAACTACTGAAATCAACCTACAAGTCTATGGAGAGCTGACCATGGAATAAATTTTGGGACAACTGCAGAATATTGTGCTAGAAAAAATAAGATATGAGGATGTCTCTGGAAATAGCTCTAGGATCTGGTGTGGGGGATTTCTTAGGGGAAAAAAAAGGAGAAGAGTGGCTGTAATGTCAAGAAAAGAAGATGCCATAAGAATTTGTGCATGCATCTTGGTCCTTAGGGCAGAAAGAAACTGATAAAGAAAAACGAGGATTAATGAGATTAGTTATCTGTAGGATGTGAATGGAAACAGGATAGAAAGAACAAAAGAACAGTAGGTGGAGGACAATACTTCCCTGGGCATATCTGTCTGCACAGGTTTGTATTGGAACCATGTGAATGCATGTTAGTGTTTCACATACACAAGGGAAGAAAGGGGGGGTGGGGGATACAGCTCCATAAAGATAAAGGAAAACCCTAAAAAGGAATACCAACAAGAAAATAGTGAACCAAACCAACCACACTAAAAAATGAGAGTGGAAGAAAAAAATTTAACCTGCAACTTTTGAACATAGCATTTGAACTACCTATCCATCATTGGGGTTAGACACACAAATACTTTAAGCAAGTACTAAACTCTCTGCTTCTCACATACCTGAAGACAGAGCAATTAAATAGCTATTTGCAAATAAGGGGTACCAGGCTTCACACTGTAGCCTGGAGGGGGTCCAGCGCCCTCTTCTGGCCTCTAAAAGTGCACACACGTGTGCATATATACTCAGACAGACACACACATAAGTTTTTCCCTTTAAGTTATTTTCTTACATGTGATAATGGTACAATTAGGTAAGAGAGTTCATTTTTAGAGTGTTCTGAAATATTTGAAATGGAAGCATCAATGTTTGGAGCTTCCTTTGGTGTGCTTATACACAAACCTTAGAGACAGATGGTTGAGCAGACGAAAGCAGAGCAAATTATTAAAAACTGCTGAATCTAGAAAATAGTGTCAAAATGTTCAATGTCTTAATTTTTCAACTTTTCTTTATGTTTAAAACAAAATAAAATATGTTTTATAATAAGTATCAGGAGGAAAACAGCAGAAGAACCTGAGGCTGAAGATCCCTGGGGTCACTTCTTCCATCTAGTTGGATACTGGATGCTAGATGAACACAGGTAGAAGCTGGCTGGCTTGGTCCCATGACATCAGGTGATGAAGAACATCAGTGACCACCGAGTCTTCAGGCAAATCTTTCTTAAATGAAACATGTCTAAAGTTAAACCATCTTCAAACACCAGATTAAGCAACCCCACAATCCCACGCTTATATAGCAGCACTCCAGAGTGAATCCACAGTCACCTCATGCAAGAATGACTGCTTAGAAAGAGGTCTGATTTTATATTTATAAAAGGAACCACTTTTGAAATTCTCATTTTCAAAAGAATAGGGAGCTACTATTTTCATGATAATCCCTCGGGCCATTTTCATTTCAAATCCCAAGGGTCTACAGTAAGACATTACTTCTGTTATGCTAAACTATTGCTGTGACCAGATAGTTTCATATGCATGCTCTACACACGTAAATCCTAATGATTCATCAAAAGAGCAGAATGTATTCCTCCATTACATAACTCAGATAAAGTTCTGAGCGATTCTAAATAGAGCTGGGATTTAGCCAGCTAAATGGGCTGTGTTTAGCTCCCTCATTATCTGCACCCTATATACATTCTCAGTGAGCCCACAGCTACTGAAGAATCTAAGAAGGTATAAAAACCCCACCCTCATCCTTCTTTCTATTCTGAAGATTCTTAATATACTTGAACGGTCTTGTCACTCAAGGGTTAACCAAGTCCTCACGCATGGTTATTTACCTATTTCAAGGTCTGTGTCTCAGCTTTCCAGCTAGACAAGGCTCCTTGAGACTCGAGGGCCTTGACACTCTTTATTTCCCACAATCAGTACTTGGACACATTTAACAATTTAACTCAACATGGTTGTACTGAACAATTTTCTGAGAAACTCTAAGTTTGAAATACACTGGAGAATTTGTTCTCTCAAAAAATCCTATAGCAGTAAGTCAACTGGGAAATTCAAGATGAAGAGGAAAAAAACTAGCTTAAATTTTTAAAAAATAAATCTGAAGTTTACAGACCGGCTCCTCTTAAAGGCAGATGCATTTGTAGGAACGTAAAGATAACTGTACACGATTCCCTGTTTCTAAGACTACAGAGATATGATCCAAGAGGCAGACGGAAGGCACATGAGCAAGGCAATGCCAACTGGCCTGCCGGCACTACAGGGTTGAGCTGAAGCCACAGAAGAAGCTGCAGAGCTGGGACTGTACACCTCGTCAATCACACACACATTCATGCACAAGTCCGGGGACACCCACCCCACACCATTCCCTATACAAAGTCCTGGGATAGCCCTCTCCTTGTGATGCATTCCCCGTCTTTCCAGGAGTCTCCCAGTTAGTTTCCCTGCACACCCCATAAGTGACACTGCCACAAAGTATCTCTCCAGGAACCCTAAGGTCCCTAAACTAACCTGTTCCTTCACTTATACCCAAGACAAGCTTCCCCAACCTCTTCCCTCCCAGAATCCCAGGACGACTTCCAATTTGCTTTCTGCATAGCTATTGGAAGGTGCCCCTCAATCCACCCTCCCTCCTCTCTCCCAAATCATTCGCTCTCACTCTAGCTTCATGGGCTACTCCCGTGGCTCTGCCCCCATTCCCCTGCAGAATATCTCTGAAATGCCCAGGGCCTGTTTCCTCCCTTGAAACTGAGGGCACAGGTGTTCTCATTGCCGACACTCCAGGGATAGTCTCATAGGTCATTTCCTCCCCCACAGACCTTGGACCACCCCACATCCTGGCACCAAGCTCACGGGAATAAGACATCCCCACAGTCTGGCCCCTCCCTGAAAGTCCCAGGATCCCTCTACTCCCTGTTTGCTCCCCTGATGCCCTTCCTCCCTCAGTGGACTGTCTCCTAACCACTGTCAGGTCAGAGACACCTCCACTGGCCTCCTTTCCGGGGGAGCCAGTCATCCACACTGCAGCAGGTACACCTCCAACCACGGGAGCCCCAGAAGCTGCAAGCATCCCCTGATGAAGTGCTCCTCTCACGACCTCAGGAACTGTCCCACTGTGTCCCCTCCACAGATTAGAGACACTTTCAGAGCCTGCTTCCATCTCACGTTTAGGAACTCTGGCAGCAGTGGACAAATCGGTTCTGAGTCTTCTTTGCCATGCCCCCGAGCATTCTCCACAGGCACTATCCACTACCCTGTAAGGCCCAAAGAGCCCAGAAGCTGGGGGCTCTCCTACAGCTGTGGCAATTCTAGTAGCTACAGGCATCGAGGCAGACTGTCTTCTTTGTAAACCCTCAGCTAGTGTCTCATCCCCCATGGCCTCAGGGAGCCCGACAGTCACAGATATCCCTGTAGGTGGATTGCCTTCTGCTGACTCTGAGACTCTCCTAGAGTTAATATACTCCCACACAGAACTAGATGTCCTGGGAGCCATGCCCACACCAGCAGGGGATACCTCCGCAGTCACGGGTATACCTACACTCCTCCCTGACAAGCCTAAGAAACCTCTGGAACCAGCCTCTGTCTCCAGAGAACCAGGTATCTCAGGAGCCATAGGAACCCCAACAGCTTGTCTCCTTCCCCGTGAACCTGAGAGAGGCCCAGACTCAGCATCCTCCACTACAGAGACGCACTCCTCAGGAGCCACAGGCCTCCCAAAGGCAGCAAGAGCCCTTTCCCGCAGGTTCAAGGCATCTGCAGAGCTGCTCTCCTGACACACCCACAAGGCATCAGGTATACCCAGAGTTGAGGGTACTACTCTTTCTGGGGCACACATGTGTTTTGGCATCACAACAGCCCGCCCCCTCCCACAAGGACACAAGAGAGCTCCACAACTGTCACCCTGATCCATAGCCCCGGCTACCCCTAAAGCTGCAGGCCCCTGAGCCTCTTGCTCTCTCATGACCTGCTCTCTTTCCCACAGGCTTAGGAGACTCCCACCGTGTGTCTCTTCCATAACTGGCCCTGGTAATGCCTCAGCAAGAGGAGTCCCCAGAGCTTGCTGCCTCTCCCACAGGCCTGAAACATCATAGCTGGTTTCTTCTCCCCTGTCTCCTGACAGCACCACACTCTGCAAGCCCGGCAGCTGGCCTGTTCCCCATAGTCCTGGAACACTCGCATCATCTGCCTCCTTGCCCAAAGCCCTGGGTGCTCCCATTGCCTGTTCTATACCCCACAGGCCCTGGGCACCTCGAGAACCTGCCTCTTGCTCCTCAGAAGCAGACAGCTCTGCAGCCTGTGCAGCTCCCCAGGACCCTGGGTCACCTCCACATCTAGCTCCCTCGACTCTAGCACAAGGCACTCCTACAGACTGCCCCATGGCCCCGAGGCCAGGAATACCCCTAGAACCCATATCCTCCATCTCTTGTCTCCTTTGCCACAACCCTGTGGCTCCCTGGGAGGAAGTTTCATCTTCCACGGTCCTGGGTAAGACCATCAAGGCATCAGGGGGCCCTACAATTTGCCCCCTTTCCCATAACATAGGCCCATATACAGCTTCTTCTGCCAGAGCCCCAGAAACCTGCACAGACTGCCCTCCCCGTCGCACATCTCCACATTCCATCACATCTCCAGGTCTGGACGTTTTCACAGCCTCAGACCATCCTATGGCCGCAGGCACCCCCACAGTCTGTCTGTCTTTCCAAGGGCCCGAGGCAGCACTGCCTATCTTCTCCACTACTCCAGGTCCACCCACAGCAGGAGGCGGCTTTCCAGCTTGTCCCTGCCTACAGAAGATGGAGGGTCTCTCACAACCTGCCCCTATTCCCCTAGCTGAGGGTAGTCCTGAGGCCCGGGGGAATGCCCTGGTATGTCCTCTCACCCAGGGTCCTGTGACACCATCTCGGCTGGTCTCTATCCAGGAAGCTCTCCCAGGAACACCCTTTTCGACTGGCCCCTCTCCCGCAGGAACAGGATGGAGTTCCACTCTGCTTCCTTCCCAGCATCCTGAAGCTACCCTCATAGCCTGTACCTTCAACCACAGTTCCAGGATGCTCTCGTGGCCAAGTGTTCCTGGTAGATCTTTTCTCTCACAGCTTGGTGGACTACTATCTTCTGGCTCCTCCTGCCCAGATCTAGTCACCCACACAGACCCAGCAGGCCCAATCACCTCTGGCTCGCCCACAGCCCCGTTCACCCACACTGCTCCGGGGTTCATTGCTGCCTCAACCGAGCCTGCAGTCCTAGGTGTCCCAAAGGCCTTGTTCACCCCAGGGGGTACCGCGGGCTCCGTAGCTCGTCTCATCCCCAAAGGCGGCCGACCATCCTGCAACCTCCCCGTGCCAGCGGAGCGCATCCGCCGCACTAAAGACCTCGCCCAGCGCCTTCCTCCATAGCCTCGGGACATCCTTGCACCCCACCTCCTTGCCCACAGGGGCCGAACACCCCGCCGCGACCTGCCGGCCACCACACTTCGAGCCGGCATCTTTGCTGCTAGAGTACACCTGCGCCGCTCCAGCAAGGGCCCCGTGGCCCACCGCCGGGTTCGCAGCTCCTGGACAATTCCTTTCCCCAACGCAACCTCGGGCACACTGCCTTTGCACCTGTTCCCCTAGACAGCATGCCCCGCACACGCACTCACAACACTCGGGTCCGGCCCTCGCCGCCTTTCTGCCTCCTAGCTCTCTCCGTACCCCCGCCCAGTCCCGGACGCCGCCCCCCCGCACAGGCCCCCCTAAAGCCTGACAAATGGAAAGGTAATTGGAGGGGCGGAGCTGCAAGACAAGCCGGGGCAAGGACTCCTCTCGCTTGTCCGCTCTGCCTAATGCAACTTCCCACAATTCCCCCAGCCTCCGGCCCGAGCCCACCTGGCCTAGGCGAGGCGCGGCGACCCGGAGATGGACAGGCAACCAGAAGCTAGGCCTCGCTTCCGGCCTCTCGTCCAGTCACCATGGCAACAAGCGCGGGGCCGCTTGGGAACCGTTGAGCTTCCTGAGCCATCTGAAGAGCAAGGTATTGTACTGCAACGGGTTTTGTGCTCACTGTACATGAGGCCAGGATGGGGACCAGACCAGGTCAGAAGTCTAGATGTCAGAAGGGGGCTGGCGCCAAAAAGAAACTCCAGCAGATCAAAACGACTGTTCTGCCGAATTATGGCCATCCGAGGCTCCCGTAGCATGATGCAGCTCCAGTGGTACCTCCCACCCGGAAACTTGTTCACGCCCGCCTTGGGCCCCGCCTTGAGATGGCAGAATCCCAGAGCGCGTCCCAGAGCGCCTCCCAGGCAACTCTCGAGACTGAACCGATGGCCGCCTACAAGGAGGTGAGCGTGTCCGGCTTCGAGGAGTTCGACCAGGCTGTAAAGGAGTACCAGGGCAAGACCATTTTTGCCTACTTCAGCGGTTCTAAGGATGCCGAAGGGAAGAGCTGGTGTCCGGACTGCGTGGAAGGTGAGACTGGGGCTGGGGGTTGCTGCACTGCATTAAGTGTTGGGAAGAAGGCCCCGACTAAAGCCAGAAAGTGGGATCATAGGGGCAAAGATGAAGATCTTAGTCCCGTAGAGCTGCAGAAGAGTATGAACTGTCCCCTTGTCTCCCATTAGGTCCTTATTCGCTCCACCCAAGCGTGGCCCTCATTTTTATCATGAACTCAGATTTGGAACCTGATTTTTTAAAATTCTCGGTCCCAAATGATTAGTGTTCTACAGGACTCATGAGTTGGTCTTTACATTAGCAAGTACATATGCTTTCTGATGTTCTGCGTGTGTGTCTTAGGACAGTCAGGACTAGGACTTAGTGATTCTCCAGTCCAGAAAAGAACACATGACTTTAACATCCTCATTCTTATTGGAGGTTAAAGTCTACGAAGTGGGAGCAGGACACGAGCTATCGCAGTTGATGTGTAATTACTTTAACTTTCTTAAAAAAGCTGAGCCAGTCGTTCGAGAGGGGCTGAAGCATGTTACGGAAGACTGCGTGTTCATCTACTGCCAAGTAGGAGACAGATCTTAGTAAGTAATCATGTATACCACCATGTAAACATCTGCAGACATGGGCTAGTTCTTAAAAACTTGGGTGGAAAGGACTTCAGGTATTTGCTCAGGCTTTGTGTTTTAGGTAATGTCGGAAAAGCCAAACAATTAGAATTACTGAATTCAAATTTAATGCTTATGTTCAGCCACATAGTATAATTGAATTTGGTCTGGAATAAGTTCAGAATGCTATTGACTTTACATTTGTATTTTCTCTTACTCACACTTTAAATGTAAACTTTGTAGAGGGTGATACTAAGTTACAGTCCTCAAAATGCTTAAACTCTACCAAAAACAATGATCACTAATAATGCACTACGTATAGATCCCTGGCTGAGTAAAGTGTAATAAACCAAGTAGTAATTTTCATGATCCCTTCCTTTTGGAATAGCTGGAAAGACCCAAATAATGACTTCAGACAAAAACTGAAATTAACTGCAGTGCCTACACTACTTAAATATGGAACGGTGAGTATCTATCTACCTTTATGTTGTGGCTATGATGTCTTTAAGGCTCAAGTTGTTTTAGATTCATGTTTAAAGAAAGCCTAACATTTAACTCCCAACATCAATCATCACACTGTTGTTCAGAGTGCATCAGAAGCACAAGTTGGTGCCCATTCCCCTGCCAGTCCCAATGAACTATTAAGAATGCAAAAGATAGTGGTTAGGGAGCATTTTCCAGCTGCCTTTAAGATTCTTTGTTCAGCAGAGTGCTGACTCATTCCTGAAAGCACCCGTGCCAATGTTTTCTAACACTCTTTTTGAGGTTTAAGAGGGCTCCCCCTTTATTTCAGCCCTGGATCCTAAATTAAAGAGTCAAGGGAAGGAGATGGCACTGGGCTTGCCATCTCTTGTCTCCAGTCTATGGGGCTTCCTGGTAAGGAATTTTAAGGCCCTTCAGGCCAAGTATTTTAATGATTCATCGTAAGTATCTTAACTACTTCATAAAGCTTGTTATAACTAGCTGATAGTTAGTTCCATTAGTTTTGTTGTTGTTTTTTTGTGACGGGGTTTCTTTGTGTAGCCCCAGCTGTTCTGTAACTCAGTCTGTCGACTACGCTGTTCTCAAACTCACAGAGATCTGCCTGTCTCTGCCTCTTGAATACTGGGATTAAAGGTATGCACCAACAGGCTTGGCTAGCTGATGGCTGCTGATGACAATATTTCTATGTTCAAAAATGTCCTTCAAAGTAGAATTCACTCCACCCCTAATAACATTTCATAGCAGTGGTTAAAACTCAACCATTCTTTTTTTACAGCCTCAAAAACTTGTGGAATCTGAGTGCCTTCAGGCCCCTCTCCTGGAAATGATATTCGCTGAAGATTAAGATTTGATGATAGCACTGGGTGGTGGTAGAGCACACTTTTGATCCCAGCATTTGGGAGGCAGAGACCGGTAGATTGGTGAGCTCAAGGCCAGCCTGGTCTAAATGGCTAGTTCCAGAACAGCCAGAGCTACACAGAGAGACCCTGTCTCAAAAGAAAAAAAAAGAAAAAAAAACTGATGATCACAATTGTGTCTTGATTTCTTGGTTTGCTTAAAAGAATTAATTGAATTGATCAGTGTATGTTTAAACAATAAAGAATTAAAACAAGAATCTCCAGTTAGCTTTGTAACACATGGCTATCTAAAAGATTTGAGTTAAATAGGTCTTCAGTATGTCAGTAGTAGCTCAGAGGATATACAGAAGATAAAAAGTAACTCCCAAAAAATCTGCAGCTGTTAGGATCTGTTACTTTAAATTCTGTGTATTTGCAAAACCATTTTGTGCCTTTGAAATGCAGAACTTCACTAAAACCATTTAGGGAAGACACTTGGAAGAATGTATATGCTTAATTCAGGCAGTTTTGTTTCACAACTGTCTAAAATGTGATTCTCTTGGAGACAGGATGGTTCTCTTAGCCACAGGCAAGTTACTGTCTAAATCTCAATTTCTTCAAAAAGCAATTGTGTCAGGCATAGTGATACACATGTTACCTTATTACTTTAGAGGCTAAAGCAATCAATCACAAATTTGAAGCAAGGGGTGGACTACATACAGGACCAGACTGTTGCAGATGAAAAGCCCAATTATTGTGTACAATTAAAAGAAAAATGTGGACTGCAGAGGTCTTTCAGTGATTAAGAGCACTCACTAGGGGATTTCCAGAACCCACGTGGCAGCTCAAAACTGTCTATAACTTCCAAGTCCAGGGGATCTGGACTATTCTGGCTTTTGAGAGAAACAGGCATGCAAGTGGTATAGACATACATTGTGTAGGTCATTCACACACATAAAATAATTTTTTTTAAAAAAGCAGCATGTGAGCCAGGCCTAGTAGCTATCTTTAAGTCCAGTACTCTGGAGATTGAGGTAGAAGGATCACAGATTCCAAGGCAGCCTGGGCTACAAAGTGAGACCCTGACTCATAAAAAAAATAAGGGCTAGAGAGATGGCTCTGTGGTTAACAGTATCTGCTGCTCTTGCAGAGGATTCAGGTTTGGTTCCTAGCACCACATGGTTAGCACCACATCACGACCACCTTCAACTTCATGCCAGAGATCTGATGTTCTCTTATACTGGCTGCCTTGGGCACCAGGCACATTGTGGTACACACACATGCAAACAATTCACACATTCACATAAAATAAAAATATTCTGAAACAGATTAAAAGAAGCTTTTTAAGGCAGTGCCTACTTGTGGTACTTAACGAATAAGTGCTAACTTTTTCTTTTTTTTTTTCTTTTTCTGGTCTTATTTATTTATTTATTTAAGATTTCTGTCTCTTCCCTGCCACTGCCCCCATACCACTCTTGGGAATATACCCAAGTGCTAACTTTTTCAAAGAAAGGTACTTGAGGCTCCTACCTTTAAGAACAAGAATCCAATTAGTCATTAACTACCAGTCTTCCCCTGCCACTAGAGGTCAGCTATCTTAAAAAGCGGGAAGCAACTGAGTATGTCCTCTCCTGTAGAAAGGAATCTTCATGTAGTTCCTGACTACAGTCTCCTCTCTCCTGAGATGGTTGGAGCAGCTGATCTCAGTACCCCTGTATGTCACATCTATGTTCTTAAACCGCTCTATAACAACCAACATTTACATTCTTATTCACTTGGTTCTATTAAATGCAAATGAAATTTACAAATCCCCAGAGAAATTAAAGTAGAACAATTCTGGTTTAACAGCAATAATCTATTAACAATATAAAGTTTGCTGGCCAAAAATAATACTAACGGTTCTGAGTGCTACCATAATAAAGGTGGGCAGGAAGAAACATCTTTTATCAGTACTGTACATAGCAATACATTATATACATGTCCTAAGAGCCTGGTCTGTCCCAGCTCTTCATTTTCCTGCTGTGTTATTCTGTTGTTGCTGCTCTGCCAGTGCTTGCTGAAGACGCATCCGCTTGCGGGAATAGTGCTGCCAGTGTAGAATCTGCTGTTCATCAATGAATTTCGCACACTGAGCGTTCACCAGCTCCTTTCGAAAGTGTTCATACTGGAGCAGTTCTAGCATGTGTAAACACTGAGGGTACCTGGGTTTAAGTTTGTAAGTTAATTATCAACATAATTTAAGGCATCCAAGTTCAATTCAGATACTCCCCTAGAAATGATCTCAAGCCTACCATTTCTATTAATGTAGTACCTCTGGCGATGTCACTCCCACCATGTTATTTCAGAACATGCGAAATTAAAGTTTAAACACCTTAAGTAACTTGTTCAAGACCACACAACCCAGTAAACTGGTAAGCAGGATCAAAATTGGTAGATAAACTATACTCTTTTAGTTTAAGTGAGGAACATGAACACTATTTAATTTATAAATTTTATTGCATTTATTATTTGTGTGGGAGGGAGAGTGAGCACGTGCCATGGGATACTTGTGGAGGTCACCATCAGAGTCCTAGGGGTCAAACTCCACTCATCAGGCTTGCAAGCAAGCACCTTTACCCACTGAGCTATCTCACTGGCTCTTAAGACTTTGAAAATAGTTATATGTTTAATAAATAGTTACTGGTTTTCCATTAGGAATCATAAAAGGGTAACCTTATTTATATGAGTCAACTAACTCCACAAGAATCATATACATTACTGGGCACAGACCTGTACTCCCAGTACTCAGGAAACTTAAGAAAAGTAGACAGATTTTGAGGGCCATGTAGGGTTATACTGAAAGATCTCTCCTCCAAAATAATAATTATCACTAATGGGACAAACAAGACTTCACCTGACTCTGGATTATGACAAACCAAGAAGAACAAAGTAACAAAGTAGCAAGTCAGTGTTTGGTCAGAGTGAGAAAGAAACAGTTTGAGTGAAAAAGGAGGGGAATAAAGGAGGGGAGAAAAAAGGGAGTAAAGGAGGAGAACACAGGATGATAAAATGTGGTATATAAGGCTAGACTGGATGCCACTCTAGAAACAGGACACCAGTAGGACAATAGACAGAATCTAATGGGACCTACAGACTACATAATAATGGGGTCTACAGACTACATAGTAGACGAATATTAATGTTCTATCAAAGTGAAGATCCTGACACTCATTCCAATGCAGCTTTTGTCTGCCCTTTGGAATTACTCAGAAAAGTCAAGACAAAGTGTAACTTTCTCTTTTCTTCCTCCTATCTCTCTGCCAAGCATGCCTTCCCTAACGTTTTGGGTGTCCATACTTTTTCTTTGCCTCCCTTCCCACCAGTGAGACTACCATCCACTTCAGCTTAACTCAAGGGGCAAGGCTTTTTTTCCTTCTCCCTTCCATTCTCCCTCCTTTGAACAGCTGTTGAGGTTTTACAGCTTGCCTCTCTGGGGTATTTTTCTTGTCAATGCTAATTAATTTGGTCCTGGAGCTTTTAAAAGCAGGAGGGAGGATGAGGAGGTGAGAAGAAAATGAGAAGAGGGTATGTATGGGGTGGAGGGTAGGGATGGCTATGGCTCCACTGCAGAACACTGCTATGCTTCCTTTCCAGCAAAGACTATTATTTATAGTCCAAATAAAGAGTTGTCTGTAATTGTAATAGCCCAGAATGCTCTACTCCCACTATACTAGCTAATTCTCTTTCATGGCACATCATAATTTGAAAGATTCAGTTCTGACTTTAAAGACAGCATTTAAACTTAAGTTCAGTTTCTCTGTATGTAAAATAATGTGACTAGCAAGAGAATGGCCTTAAGTAGCACTAAGTAACTGGAATTTAGGCAGTGATCATTTTCTCATTTATTTTGTTTTTTGAGACAGGGTTTCTCTGTAGCTTTGGAGCCTGTCCTGGAACTAGCTCTTGTAGACCAGGCTGGCCTTGAACTCACAGAGATCTGCCTACCTCAGCCCCCCAGTGCTGGGATTAAAGGCGTGCGCCACCACCGCCACAGTGTTCTTAAATACATTAGACTAAGGACTATGCAAATCTCTGTGAGTTCAAGGCCAGCCTGGTCTACAGAGTGAGGTCCAGGACAAGCTTCAAAACCCTGTCTTGAAAAACCAATAACAATAATAACAGCATTCAATTCATGGAAATAACTGGTGGATATTAATTGGTAAAAGCTTTCAGGAAGTCAACAGTTTGACTCCCAACCCTCTTCCACTCGAAAAAAGTATAGTCAGCTATGTTGAATTATCACAAGAAACAGAAATGTCATGTGGTCTGTGATACCCTGAGCACATTTGAAGGCTTACGTTTAGTTTGTTTTTAAATTTTTATTATTTTTATTTTTATGTGAACGGGCATTTTGGTGCTTGTGTCTATGTATCATGTATGTATAGTGCTTTCAGAGTAAAAAGGCATCAGAACTTATGGAAGTGGAGTTTTGGATGGATGTGACCACCATTTCGTGCTAAGAACCAAACCTAGGTCCTCTACAAGAGCAGCAAGTGTTCTTAAACACTTAAGCCATCTCTCTAGCCACCCTCCCTCTCCCATCTTTAAATTTTGACAACCATTTTAAAAATCTAGAACCATGTGCAGATATAATAAAATTGCCCAAAAGGGGTTAATTTCCAACCTCTCTTGAATTTAAACATCTCCAAGAGGACATAGATGAACAGAAAAACAAGCAAACAAAAACAACAAATAGGTTAGAGCTACAAGGAAGTCTGTCTGATCACAATATAAGGAAGCTCTGGCCGTCAACCGAGTGAGCTGCCTCTAACAGTGACATATGCTCACTGGAGTATGGCCACTCACCAGCCAACAACTCTGCTGGGGAGACTGAACTTAAAGATGACCAAGACTTTGAATGCCCAGTCTGTAATCTGCTAGCACTAGCGTTATCATCTGCTAATAATAGCATAAGTCTTCCCTTTGGATTCCTGCAGGAACCAACAACTGCATCACGAAGGGCACACTGGAATGCAGTCAGTTCTCAGGCAGCCCAGAATCAATTCAGAAAAGTGATTTTCCTCTAATTTTAAGATAGGGTCTGTCAATGTGGCCCTGACTGGCCTGAAACTTGTTGCATAACCAGGTTGGTCTCGAACCCACACAGATCAGCCTGCCTCTGCTTCCTGAGAACTAGATTAAAGGGACATCAGGCTAAACTTCTGGATTTTTTGTTGTTCACCCCTTTGGAGGAGGGGGAGTTCAAGACAGGGTTTACCTGTGTAGCCCTGGCTGTCCTGGAAGTAGCTTTGTAGACAAGTATGGACTTGAACTCAGAGATTCACCCACCTCTGCCTCCCAAATGTTGGGATTAAAGGTGTATACCAGCCTATTTTTCTTTTTTTCTTTTTTTAAGACAAAGCAGAAATGTGAGTTCAAGGTTTTGTTTTACCTTAAAAGGGGCAGTTGTGTGACTGTAATGTTTCTTATAGTTTAATAAGTCCTATAATGAAACTGTCTATGAACAGCTTGATAGAGTCCGTGTTTGTTTTTTTACAGCGAGTTAATGTACACAATACATTTAGCACAGTGCTTGACACACAGGACACTATAAAGAAAGGCAGTCTGAGACTCCCAGAAAACATTGCTTCCTATGTGTTCATTTCAGCTCTGGCTGTGCGCTGCATTTTAGTACTTTATGGGTTGGTAAGATTAGAAACCACAGAGACAAGGGGGTGTTAAATAACAAGGTTAGACAAGACCAAATCACATTAGAGCCTCAGTCTAAAACCAGTTAACTGGATTTTACCCTACTTTAATACAAGTGGCATGTCCTGATTTATATTACTAAGAGAGTAAGTTGGCTTCCACAGACAACTGTCTGGCTTCGTTTGGTTTGAAGAGAGTGAGGTAAGAATGGTAGCAGAAACAAATGAGATTCCTCTAATAATCCCAGTTAGAGACGACAATGTCTTACATTAACTAAAAGCAGAATGATTCAAAACAGTTTTCCGTTCTGACACTAAGAAAACTGCTAAGTATCAGCCTTTTGTATTTATAATAAAGTATACACAGATTTAAGATTATAAAAATTAAACTTACTTTAGATACTTGGCATATTCTGGTTCTTTCCAGTAAAGCAAGTACTTAAGGTAATTAACAAAAGCTTTGTCTTTGAAGTAACCTCTTTGGGCAAGAACTGAAAGGCATAAAGAAACAATCTGCATGTCAACCAGTTGCTGGATCACTGTCTTGTAATCTCTAATAAAGTAGCTCTTTTAACATCCCTACCATCAAATCACAAGGAATTAAAAAACACAAGTTCTTGTTTGCTCAGTTAATACCTACAGACCAGTGCAAGTAAAAATCCCATTCAAACGTATCAAAGTAAATATTCTTATGAATTACATCTCTCTGTTAGAAATCATCAACAGCTAGCTACTCAACTCAATGATGTACTCAACTTACAATTCAGGTAATTTGGGTTGGCTAAACATTGCACAAATTCCAACTCCAACTGAAACCGAAGTCGATTTCCAGCATCATCTAGGAGATAAGACAGAAAAAAAAACACCCAAAAATAAAGTCAGGACACGAATGTTGATTTGTAGAAACAGAAATAAACAAAAATCGAGCCGGGCGGTGGTGGCGCACGCCTTTAATCCCAGCACTCGGGAGGCAGAGGCAGGCGGATCTCTGTGAGTTCGAGGCCAGCCTGGTCTACAAGAGCTAGTTCCAGGACAGGAACCAAAAGCTACGGAGAAACCCCGTCTCGAAAAATAAAAAAAAAAAAAGAAAGAAAGAAAGAAAAAAGAAATAAACAAAAATCAAAGTGAGATGGCTCAGCACGTAAGGTGCTGCAGCAAAGTCTGCTGACCTGAGTTCATCCCGGGAACCCACAGGGCTGCAGAAAGACTCCCACAAGTTGTCCTCTGACATGCACCGCATGTCGTATCAATTTATAAAAAACATTCAAAGTTCAGGAGAAACTTCCTTAGAAATCTTAAGAGTGGAGCCTAATTTAAAACAAACCAAAACAAGCTGGGCGTGGTGGTGGACGCCTTTAATCCCAGCATTTGGGAGACAGATGGAGGCCAGCCTGGTGCGCGTTGCTAGTTCTAGGCTTGACGGTAGTAGATAGTGAGACCCTTTCTCCAGAACAAAACAAACACAATAAAGAAATTCTCTAAAATTAGTTGAGGAAAATAAATGGAATGGATATTTACCACCTGTAGGCCACTATGTAAGGTCGTTAACAGAGATCACTGGATAGTTTCTAATAGCTGTGCCGCCCCATATATTAATGCGTTATAACCACTACTACTAACAGTGAGTACGTTAAGGGAAAACAAAGCGCCATATAGGAAGCAAGATGCAAAATGATTAAACAGCGGAGCGAGGACGGTAATCCGTATTAGAGCGATACCCAAGTTACCGACATTTAAAGCACGTTCACGAGAAAAGCTCCGAAGAGCAGACAGCTGAAGGGCTCGGTCCTCTCCCTCAGCCCCACCCCGGCCCGGGAACCAAGGAATGGGGGGTTTGAGCAGTCCGGGAGCAGAGATGTTCACACGCGCCACAATCTGAGAGACAACACCGTGGCCTTTCCCCATCCAGTCCCAACTCGAAGGATGCGAGTTAAGCCTGAAAGACCGCGCGGGGAAACGGCAGAGGAGGTTGGGGCGGAGAACCGTTCCTTCGGTGAAGACTCGGGGCGCAGGGCTTAACGCACCTGTCTCCATAGCGACGGCCGCGGCCATAACCTGCAGAGAGACGCAAACGCAACCAGCCGACAGATCGGCAGCCTCGAACGGTGAGGGAGGAGCCGGAAACCACAACTCTTATTTCCGGTTGCGGGGCAGGGTGGAACACGGAGGCGGGGACAGCCTCATTCTGAGACGAGAGGCTCCGCCTATCTTGGAGCCCGGGCCGTCCGCGCGCGCAGTTATCGAGCGGGGCGTGGTGGACCTCGCGGCTTACGTGTCCTTCGGCCTACGCTGACGTAGCACAGCACCCTGACGTCACCTTTCCCTGTGTGACGTGACGCAGAGCCTGGGCCTTAGGCCTCTTTGTCCCTCCTGACCTGGGTGTACCGGCAGGATGGCCTCGCCCCTTAGGGGCAAGTCCTCCGCCCCGCGAGTGGAAAGCACCCGCCACAAGGAGACTGTCCTCATGGAGACGTCGTCCCACCGCGAGGAAACATCATCCCACCGCGTGGAGATTTCCTCCCGGCAGGTTCGAACGTCTTCCCGGCAGGTGGAGACGTCTCTGCGCCACCGAGAGGGGCCCTCCCTCACCCCCTCCACGAAGCGACTCCCCGGATTCCTCGAGGTGTCCTCCCAGCACGTGGAAACCTCCTCGCAGTGCACGGAAACGTCCTCCAGCCACGTCAGGGCGTCGTCATCTCTGCGGGTGGAGACGACTGTGCACCGTGTAGAGAGCCCAGCCAGGCGGGACAAGAAAGCTGCTAGCCAGAGTGCCAAAATGGCCCGATGAAAGTGGTGCCCAAGGGCCCTGGCCCTTAGCCAGGACCGAAGGGCTTCCAGTTGCCCGCCAGCCAGCTTCCAGGAGAGCCAAGCATCTTTGGTTTCATGGAATCAGCCCATAAATCAATGTAAGAAACAGGCTGTGGTTTCGGGGCGCTGCCAACATGTATTGACTTTGCAGCACCTTAGACCACCCTGCTATTGACCCAGAGTACTATTTAACTTGAAGCCAGCACAGAAGGGTTTCAGACTTGCGGTACTGCATATACCCGGCCGGTGGACGTAGAGGCTCTTTGAGTCTCTGCACCAGGTAAGTTTTGTGGTCTTAGGTCCCTCTAGAATGTCTTGACCACTTGAAATTTGCGAAGAGGGACCAAACTGGCCGTGAATTCATGACCACTGGCTTGATTACATAATGCAAGAAACCTACAGGGCAAAGAATTATCTTTTGAATTACTAATTGGCCTTTATTTGTATTTCATAATAAGCTTTCGTATGTTAAGTTTTTATACACAGTACTACACCTACACTTTAAAATAGGTCAGGGGTGTTAGAAAAAAACAGGCAAACTAATTAATAAAAAAAAAATCTTGGAAGGGAAAGTGAAGAGGAAGCTGTTGATACCTGACCTGAGGGGTGAGGTTGGCGGAAGATTGTTACTGAGTATCTACTGTGTTCGAGGTACTAGTCAAAGCATGTCAGCCTTAACAGTGGAAAAGACTAAGGTCTTCCTTTCGGGACAAGGCAGGAAGTAAGACGGTGTTCTCTTGTGCTCCCAGGAAGGAAAGATGTGTTGTGGTAGAGAACGGGGAGGTCCTTTAGACAATATGGTGAGGGAAAGCCTTGCTAATTGTGTGACGTTTGATCTGCGATTGTGTGGGCTCAGAGAGACTGCATTTTAGACAGAAGGAAAAGCCAGCCTAAAAGGCCAGTGAGAGCAAACGGAAGATGTTTGTGGAACAGAGACCAGTTAGTTAGTATATGAGAGTGTAGTCAAAAAAAAAAAGAAGAAGAAGAAGAAGAAGCCAGTTCTTACAGTTTCTTGGAAATCATAGTGAAGAGTTTGAATTTTATTCTGAGATCATCAAAAAAATGACGCAAGGGAGTAAAGTGCATGATGCAGTTTACATTTTAAAGCCATCTTTTCATCGCTGATGTGGTGGTACCCCAGTTGGGAGTGAGTTTGACTCCTGAGACAGCTGACAGAGGCATGTGTGCTTGGAGGCAGCATGGAAGGTGCTAATGCTAGCGAAAGTGCCTAGAAGCCCGGGACGCTGCTAACACCCTGCGCTGTATCACAAAGCATCTCTGTGCTGCGAAAATCAGTAGTGGCGAAGTTGAGAAACATTGAAGGTTCTAGTAACTTTGCTAGAGCTTGGTCCACTGAGCAAACCCCTCACTTCTGCATAGCAGGATTGTGGGAAGCCTGAAAAACAGTAATGGAAGTGTGGCAATAGTACCTTCTGGTGAGGAGCAGAGCAAGAGCTCGCAGAGGAAGAGGATGTGTTGCTCTGTAGGGAGCCCTCCACATCTCTTCACTAATGTATGTGCTGTTTGCCCCTAGAACAGAAGACTGCAAAAGACCCTGATTAAGCAGGACTCCTTGTGACTTAAGAGTGCTTGCTACTTCCAGGCACTTTTTTAATCCCAGGGGTGCATTGGGTTATCCCCTAGAATGGGGGCTTAGGTTAGAAGAACTGTCTTAACCGTTATAGATGCTGTAACCACCACTACCCCGAGGCTGCCCTGATACCTCTCTACCTCATCAAACTGCTATTAACAAAGAGCCTTTGGAATGCCAGGCTCTTCCAGCTTACTGATTCTTTTTAACATGCCCAACTGTGCCCTAAATACGAATGAACAGAGTTGCTTCTCTAGCAGTGCTCCTTATTACAAAAGTGTCTAGTGTAACAAACTAAATCAAAGGTTTATAAAGAAACATTACTGTATCATCTTTCATTTCTCGCTGGAAATAATGTCAGAAATGTGTTTGTCCTTCTACACTTGTCTCCATTAACAAAGATTCTTGCTTCTGTTTCCTCTTTTAGTAGTATCTGGAAGACTGGCTGAATGTGACCTGGAAAAGCCAGACACCTGACTTCTATCTAGATCACTGATGCTTCAGGAAAGGCACAGGATCCTGCTAGAGTCTCTGTTGTCCGTCTCTTAAAAGAAATTTTTATCTAGCTTTCTTCTTCCACATTCCACTCATTCATGTTTCAAAGCTGGAATGGAAAGAGAGATGCATAGAGCAAGAAGGTGCCAAAGAAGTAATAGATATGATAAGTCCATATTTGCCATAATACTATATTATACATTCCACAACTTCAAAATGACACCGTGTGTTGAAGGTGATTGTTAATGTACCTGTTGTACTTTGTAAATGCATGTTAGCGTTAGCCATGCTGTGTGTCGTCTTCACATTGTTCTCTACAGGAAATAGTGCTGCTGTACCTGGCACATGTCATACAACGTTAAAGACAATAAGTAACAAGAATGAACGAAGAGCAGTGGTCTCCATTTGCAGTCAAGAAAGCCTTTCATGGCACAATCTAAAAATTGGGTTTATCATGCTAGGTAATAGTTGTGTACAACTTGCCTTCAGTTGTACCAGTCAGGTTAGTTTGAAAAACTAAATAAATGCAAATTCTTGGAAAGAGGTCACTTCTTATTCTCATAATCTTCCTTTTTATATATTACCTGAGGGTGGTTTACATTATCTACTGTCTATTGTATTGAAAAGAAATGGCTGGCTGTTTTGGTGCACACCCATAATCCCAGGACTAGGAGAAGCTGATGCAGGAGGATTACCATGAGTTCCAGGCCAGCCAGGGCTATATAGTAATTATCAGACTAGTCAAAGCTATGAAGCAAGATCCTAGCTCAAAAAATAAGAAAGAAGAAAAAGGAAAGGCAAGCCCAGTGAGATGGCTTGGAGCATAAAGGTGCCTGCCACCAAGCCTGATACCTGAGTTTGATTCCAGGGACTGACATGGTAGGAGGAGAGAACAAACTCCCAAAGTTGTCCTCTAACCTCCACACATATGCCTCCCCTCACCCTTCTCACACATATACAATATATTTAATTAAAAATTTTAAGAGGTTGGCATTAACGGCTTCCTCTTCCCCTGAACTACTCAGGCTACAGGAAGAACCAGGAATCCAGTTAACAAGGTGTTTTCCTCACATCTTCATCTAGACTTTTCAGAATTCCTGTTCCCCCATTCTTTCTATTGCTCCCAGCCTATAATGACAAGTACAGGTATCTGAGCCCTGAATGTTTGCCCCAGCCTCTACTGTGTTAAATAGCCTTTACCTCTGCTTCCCCTTCCTGAGCCCTTCCACCCCCAATGATCAACGGTTAGAACTGCATGACTGAAAAACAGAAAACTTGTCCCAAAGTGTCAAAAATAGGAGCCGTTTCTCTCTCCCTTAGTAAGTCACCCAGTGTCATCCAGGAACAGCCTGAGATCAGCCTGTTATCTGTTTTACCCCCTGAGGTGTGCAGTACATTAGCTCTGCATGCTTGCTTGTTACCTTGTCTTGGTTAGGGTTCATTGCTGTGAAGAGACACCATGCCCACAGCAACTCTTACACTGGCTCTCCAGGCAGCAGGAAGAGACTGAGCCAGTAGACCTGTTTTGAGCTTCTGTGACCTCAAAGCCCATCCCCAGTGACACACTTCTTTCAACAATGCCACACCTACTCCAGCAAGGCCACACCTCCTAATTGTGCCTCTCCCTGTGAGCCTATGGGGGCCATTTTCGCACACCTCAAGGTTATAAGATGTTTGCCTGTCCGCAGCACTCCTGCCTGTGTTCATCTCAGATAGAAAGCACAGCAGAAGGATAATTGTTCTTCCTACCAGTGTTGTGCCCTGTTAGCTGGGAAGAGAAACCTTTACCGGGGACCCCAGCTGAATCATACCTGTTTTCTTTAGCTGCAAGGGAGCCTGGGATGACAATTATCTTTCTAGCCTGAGCAGTGGTAGAAGAAAGGGAAAAGGCTGGGAACTGATACTCAGTGAGTCAGTCTAGGGGATTTTTATGTTTCCGAGCATGACAGTCTCTTTCAGGTGATCAGTGGTCCTCCAGGGTTTTCAGCAGTGACTTTGTTTCTTCGTCTTTAGCGTAACATTGACCAGGCTGCCAGACAGCACTGCTCAGGGCCTTTTCTCTCATTGATGCTGTGGAGTAGAACATGGAAAACACATTTTTGCAGGTTAGTAATTCTTTTTTTTTTTCCTCTTTGAGAACATTCAGGACATTGCTTCACTCTCTTCTGATTTGCATTGCTTCCAACAATGCCAACCACAGCTACGCAGCTTTAGCCTTGTCTGTTCCTCTATGCAAAGGCTTCCCACCGCCTCTGTCAGATGTGGTGTGCTTTGTATTGGTGGTGGAGCACTTTATGATAGACCGTGGTGTACTTTATTTCCCATGTCTTGTATTTGGGGTTGCTTGTACCCTTTGAAACTTTGGCTTCATGGTCTTCAGAATATTTAGAAATTGGAGGGGGGGGCATTATTCCTTCAAATGTTCTTTTCAGCCTCTCTGTGGACATAAATCGCAGGTCTAATAAGCAGTGTGAAGCTGACCCATACCTCATCAATGCTCAGTTTTTTCTCTCCTCATTTCACTGGATACTTTGTATCGCATTTGTTTTCCTGTTTATCCTAGTCTTTTTTCCGGCAACATTCTATCTATCCTAAATGCCATCCAGTGTGATATTTAAATATTTTTTTAAATTTCATTTACAGTTTTTATCTCTAATAGTTCAATGTGGGTCTTTTAAATTACCTTCCAAACATAAATAAATTTCTCTACACATTCCTTTTTTTATGTTCTTGGCATGTTTGGCCTGCCCTGTCGTTACTCAGATATATACAGTTTTGTTTTTTACGTATCCTCATTTAGTTCTGCCATCTGTATAATCTCTGGGACAGTGTCTATTGATAGATTTTTCTCCTCATTATGAGTTATAGTTTGTGGTTGTCACTTTTCATGTCTGGTTATTTTTATTTGTATGCCAGGCATAGTAAATTTTAATTTTATTGAGTGTTCTATAGTTTTCCTATTCTTACAGTTCTTGAACTTTGGTCTAGTCATTTGAAAGTTATTAACAAGCTGTTGTTGTTTGTATCTACTTTTAAGCTGTTTTGTGAGTTCTTGATTTGATGAATGGTTAATGTTCTCTGAGGCAAAAACTTTGTGTCTCTGTATATCCCCAATTTAGGAGATTTTCTTCTCTGGCTTGGGGGAACAATCCCTGTTCTCAGTGCAGGTGAGCTGGAGTTTCCTTCCCTCGAGCAATTTCCTTAGACATGCGATGATCAGTACTCGGGTTGATTTCTTCAACTATTCCAGGCCAGAGGGAAGCCTGTTACTCCACTCTGCCTGGAATCCTCTTTCTTATTAAATACAGATTTTGCTGAAGTTTAATGTTACCATTTCATTTCTAGGTAGCAGAAAATTCAGGTGGGATTGCTAACAAATGGTTAGGGTATCATAGCCCAGGGATGGAGCGCATCAGTCTCTGAGATGGACACAATGGCTGTATTGACCTGCTCTCTCTTTCATTTTCAAAACAGAACGACACTTTGTAGCCCAAGCAGACCTTGAACCTTGGTATTCTGTTTCCACCATCTGAGTGCTGGGATTACATGTATGTGCCGCCTTGCCTGGTTCGTTGTGTCTCTGAGAGGAGATGGCAATAACATTTTTCTTGTGAGAAATGGTTACATTGTTATAAGTAGAAAAAGATTAGGAGGGTATGAGATTTTAAATATAAATGCTTTATTAGTACTATCAGTTGTACCAGTTAAGAGTTTACTCTTGGCTGCAAATCCAGGCAAATTTCTTCTTTACCTGTGATTTTTGCTATGCTGCCACAAGGGGCGCTGTAAGATGCATTCTCTCTAGAGGACCAGGGACGCTTCCTGCCTGGGGCCCTCACAGGGCTTCCGTAGGCTTCCTGTGAAGTCCCTGAAACCAGCCACACTGAACCCTGGCAGCTGCAGTGCCATTCCCTTAGCGGCAGCTGAATATAATTTAATGAAAAGTAGAAAATTTTTCCGTGCTCCCCTAGCCAGCCTTCTTTTATCCCAATCATCCTGTTTCCCCAAGTTCCCCCCATCCTCCCCTTCTCACTTTTCTCTCCCCATCTCCCCTTACCCCCAACCCACCCCACCCCCAAGATCCCACTTTTCTCCCCGGCAATTTTGTCTACTTCCCATAGCCAAGAGGATAACTATATGTTTTTCCTTGGGTTCACCTTCTTATTTAGCTTTTTTAGGTTCACCAATTGTAGACTCCGTGACCCTTATTTATAGCTAGAAACCAATTATGAGTGAGTACATCCCATGTTCATCTTTTGGGGTCTGGGTTACCTCACCAGGATAGTGTTTTCTATTTCCATCCATTTGCACGCAAAATTCGAGAAATCATTGTTTTTTACTGCAGCGTAGTACTCTAATGTGTATATATTCCACACTTTCTTCATCCATTCTTCCATTGAAGGACATCTAGGTTGTTTCCAGGTTCTGGCTATTACAAATAATACTGCTATGAACATAGTTGAACAAATGCTTTTGTCATATGATCGGGCATCTTGAATTTAAATTTTCTATTTGAAGAACCCATTTTATTAAACATAGCTGATCATTTGTTCTCAGAAGTTTGAGTTTCAACTCTACAGGGGTCCTCTGAATGTCTCAGCTTTAGTAGGTCCAGTCTCTGCTCTCCTGTCTGCTACTGAGCACACAGATCCCCTCCCTCCCTTCCTGTCCGAATTGCCTGTTCATAGCCTTTGCTCATTCTTTTCAGTTTTTCTTAGTGATTTGTTTATGAATACTAAATATTTTAGCTTGTTTATGAATACTAAATATTTTAGTTCAGATTTTATTTGCATTATATACATATTCTTTTTAAAAAATAAAAACTTTTGTTTATGTATATATATGTTTATGGAACTGTATGCTGTGTGTGTACTGATGCCCATGGAGGCCAGAAAAGAGAGTGGGATTCGTGGTGCTGGAGTTTCAGGTGGTTGTGAACTGCCTGATATGGATGCTGGGAACCAAACTGTCCCATGTAAGAACACCACCAGCCACTGAGCCATCTCTCCAGCCCCTACATGCATATTCTTAAAGTTTAGGGAACACTTCCCTCTTTGAATTTTAACTCTCTCTCTCTTTTCCCCTTCCCTCCCTCCCTCTCTTTAATCTTGGGTTGTTTTTTTTTTTTTTTATTTGTTGATGGTGGTTTTGTGTTTGTGTTGTTGTGGGGGTTTGTTTGTTCGTTTTCCGAGACAGGAATTTTCTGTGTAGTCCTGGTTGTCCTGGAACTTGCTCTGTAGACTAGGTTAGCCTCAAACTTAGAGATCCACCTATCTCTACCTCTGAAGTGCTGGGATTAAAGGCATGCGCCACAACCCAGCTCTCTCTTTAAAAACAGGAGCCAGTTTCTCATCTCCCACTGTGTGCCTTTATGTTGCCTGATTTCCTTCTTTGGTTTCATTTCATGATTGGCAGCCGCGTTTCTGTCTTCATAAACTGACCTACCAGGAATACTGCCCCAGTGATTTTTAACCTTCAAGTCAAAACTATTAAAGACTGGAGAAATCAATTTAGTGGGTCATAGTATTTTTAAAAACAAGGGAGCTGGAGAGATGGCTCAGATGTAGACAGAGTGATTAAGAACACCTACTGCTCTTACAGAGGACCCCAGTTTAGTTCCGAGCACCCAGGTTGGGTACTCTCAATGGCTTGTAACTCTAGCATCATGGGTTGGGTACTCTCAATGGCTTGTAACTCTAGCATCATGGGTTGGGTACTCTCAATGGCTTGTAACTCTAGCATCATGGGGTCTGTCACCCTTTCCCTGCCTCCTTGGGCACTTGCACACACACACACACACAGAGAGAGAGAGAGAGAGAGAGAGAGAGAGAGAGAGAGAGAGAGAGAGAGAGAGAGGAGAGAGAGAGAAAGGAGGGGAGGGGAGGGGAGGGGAGGGGAGAGGAGAGAGAGAGAGAGAGAGAGAGAGAGAGAGAGAGAGAGAGAGAGGAGAGAGAGAGAGAAAGGAGGGGAGGGGAGGGGAGAGGAGAGAGAGAGAGAGAGAGAGAGAGAGAGAGAGAGAGAGAGAGAGAGTGTATTTTTTTAAATTAAACAAGACTGGTGAGAGGGCTCAGCAGGTAGAAGATGAGTAAGCCTGATAGGTTGTGGTCCCACCACCAGGACCCATGGTAGGAGGGGAACAGGAAAGCTGTCCTCTGACTTCCAAACAGACACTAGCACTAGTGCATCCATCCTTAGAGTTACCATATATGTGTACAGTAATAATAGGAAATAAAATCTAACTTAGAACACATCGCATTGCTTATGAGAGACTGAGGGAGGCCAGGCCTGGACATTTTCCTTGGCCCGGAGTTGGAGTTTTTACTACGGTGTTGCAGCAAGGAAACAATGGACGTTGAAGCCCATCTAACAAGTGTCTGATAAGTCCATTTGACAGAGAGTGGACAGTGAGACATCATCATTAACCTAAATAAAAGGAAACAAGAAGTCTAGTTAAGGATTGGGAGACCTGTTGGCTTTAAGGGCCATTTATTCACAAGGTTGATATGAACTGAATACTGGTGAATTTTCCCAGAAGAGGGCTTGGCCCCAGTAAAGTCCATCAGAAAATTGTTCAGTGTTTGGTTGGAACTATAATTGAGTCCCCAGGTGAGGTCTGTGGTTTGTGTTTATACAACATCCCTGCCCCACCCATGTGTGGACAGTGTTTTACAGTCTAAAGACATGTCAACAAAACTTGTGTGTCCGAACATATATGTTACTGTCAAAGAGGCATGAAAAGCACTATGCCTCCCCCAACTTTGTTTTTAGAGACTGCTCTCACTGAGGGGGCAGACTGGTCAGCCGGCCACTACCTCCTGAATGCACCATCGTGCCTGGCAGCCAGTCTGTTCAAGGGCTCAAGAATTCTTTAGAGCTGAGAACTGTTTGAGAGCTTAAGGATTCCATGGGTGCTTGCACCTGCCATTGTCTGGAGAAAACTTACCCGTTTTTGCAGGCACTTGGTGCGATTCCTCTGGATACCCTCGCAGATTCACCTGCATATCTGTTAAGAAATCGTCCACCCCAGGTCTACTCTGTGATTTCTTTTATAAACGGATCCTGGTCCTAAAATAAAAAACTCAAAAATCGTCAAGCTACTCTGCTCCCTTTGTTCCCCAGTCACACAGCACTTGGGTCATCTGTAGGGCTCTGTCCCCATTCATCAGCAGAGTTCACCGGTGGAAATACATATTTAATGTCAATGGCCTGTCCATATTGTCCTTTAAAAAGGCCATAAGAGAAGGACTTAAAGCTCCTTAGAGTGTGTTCAAACCTAAGGCTACTTCATCCATTAGTTAAGACAGGCTGTAATCTGAGGGCTGAGGGCTTCTGAGTTTGCCAAGGACCTACAGAAGAAAGTCAGGGCCTGAAAAACTCATTGGTTTCGGAGTAAGAACAAAAATGGAAGTAGTAAATCTCAGTGTGAATCAGGTCTATCATGCATCATGGGACAAATCAGAACCTCTGAAAATGACGATGCACAGAACTTTTCAGTGTCTGTACAGACATTTGGGCAGTTCTGTGGATACGTGAATCCACCTATAGGTGGCGCACTTCCCCCACTGTGGACAAAATCCCTAGTTCTCCAGCTGAGGCGTGGAATTAGAAAGCCCAGAAACTTTTTTTTTTTTGCATATAATTTTGATAGTTTTTGTTTTAGTTTGTCTTTGATAAAAAAAAAAAACCAGCTTGCCCTCAACATTGTGATCTCACCAGTATTTTATGTAGGCCAGAGTGGGCATTTAAAAGGTTTAAGTTCATTGATTTAAAGGAAGGATAGTCTGAATGCATGAGCAGCAAGCTTGGGTGTGACTGAAGGCCTGGTGCACACCAAGGTTGGGAAGCTCAGTCAGGACTCGCTGGAAGGCTGAACCAGTGTTTTCTCAGATTCCACTGGATACAGAAGTTTAATGTAACTAGCATTTTCTTCTTGTTCATGAGGTAAAATACAAAAACCACAGTATATCAGAGTTCTCCTCATAGTGAAAATGTCAGTTGTCTTGTGAAATGTTTGTATAGAGTCCCAGGGTAGAGTACATCTCTACTGAGAACGACCGTCAAAAGTGGCTGAGAAAAGGACATTGTTGAGGTCTCCCTGGCTGAGTAGCTTCCAAAGCCAGCTCACTTAGTGCCATACAGACAATGGACAGCAGAGGTCAGCCAGTTCCCGCAGCTGCAAAGGTTACACTTCGGAACAGCAGAAACTAGGAGGGGGTGCCACGCAGGCAAGGTCCTGTGATGGAGACTCGGACCATGGCTGTGTTCATCTTGGAAAATCAAAGCACCACTGGGCATGGCCTTGTGGACTCAAAGGACTCTTTCTGTCCTCTCTGGTTTGGGGGGGGGGGAGGTATTTTGACCCTCGCAGCAGACTGTCTACTGAGCTCTGGCACTGCCTCAGGCATTGCTGAAAGCACCCAGGCCTTCCTCCGGTCTGGATGAGGTAGGTCAGGAGACTAGGGGTCAAGAGGTTGAGTTACGTTACCCCAGCATTCCTGGCCGGGAAGAAGCAGCGCCAGAATGTGGGCAGCCTCCTCTGGGATGGTGCCCTTAAACACCAGCTGTTGCTGCCTAAGGACCAGTTGCCTAGCGCTCTGCAGTGCACCCGGGAGGAACCTTGGAGGTCATCAGAAGAGCAGGGGACGGTCAATTCTAAGACAGAAAGGCCAGACTGGTGCTTTGTTCTGCTGTGAGAAGGGCTTCAAGAGCTAGAATCAAAGGGTAAGAAACTACAAAATGACACATTGGGCTCAGAAAAAAAAAAGGAAGGGTTTTTCAACATAATATAAAGCCTTAAATTTACAGGTAGACCTAGATTGCAGTCCTCCTCAGAAACCCATGGAAACCCCTGCTTAGGACCCCAGTGGAAGTCAGAATCGTAAAGAAAACTGTTAACAGAACTCAAGTCCAGCTTAGATGTCCTGGGCCACTGCCCCCACCTGCTATAGTTAGTTCTTGCCATGAGGCCTTTAGTTGTGTGTGTGTGTGTGTGTGTGTGTGTGTGTGTGTGTGTGTGATCTGCTTCTTTACACTACTCAGGTGTTACACCACTTAGCTTTGCCACCTACGGCAGTTTGAGTGAGAGGTCCTCCATAGTCTGCAGCACTGAACACTTGGTCTCTAGCTGGTGGTGCTGTCTGGGAGCAGCGGCCTTGCTGCTAGGAGTACATCACTGGGAGGTGGGCTTTGCGATTTCAAAGACTCTGGCTGTTCCAGTCCCTCTCTGCTTCCTGCCTGTGGGTTAAGATATGAGCTCTCAGCTGGGCAGTGGTGGTGCACACCTTTAATCCCAGCACTCGGGAGGCAGAGGCAGGCGGATCTCTGTGAGTTCAAGGCCAGCCTGGTCTACAAGAGAAACCCTGTCCCAAAAAAATACCGGGGGGGAGGGGGAGAAACACCATGTCTCAAAAATTTAAAAAAAAAAAAAAGATGAGCTCTCAGCTTCTGTTCTTAGCATCCAGCTCTTGCCCCCATGCCTCTCATCCCCCCATCATGAACTCTAGCCCTCTGGAACCATAAGCTCCAGCTCTTCCTTCTGTAAGTTTCCTTGTCATGGTGTTTTAACACGGCAGCAGGAAGGTGACTAAGATACCATTGAAATGTCTCCTGATGAAATCTATGCGAGTTTCCCCGCAGTCGTACACTGGGACTCCTGTCTTTCTCCACAACAAGCGGTTACATCACTCAGAGCAATCACGACTGTCTTACACTGCCCACAGAAGGGCAACAGCTTTAACTTGTTCACCGTGTACCCCTCAAACCTGTAATGGTACTCGGCACCCAGCAGCTGTGCTGTGGACGGACCTGGACGTGGTCCCCGGCTGAGGAATGAGCAGATGAGTCAGTGAGTGAAGAATGAATGACCGAGGTGAATTCAGAGTCCTAGGAGTCTGGACACAGAGACTGATGCCGACTCGACTGGCTCAAGGGCAGAGTCAAGGGAGACCCCAGTAGACTTACACTTGCCCCAGGCCTGCTGTATTCCTTGTGTGAGACAGACTGCCGTTCCTGCAGGCCCTGTTTCAGTTTCATCTCCCCGGGGAGCCCGCCCCAGCCCTCTACCCCGAAGTCCCCTCTTGGTTTTTGCACTCCCCACCATGACCATCTCTGTTGAGGCCTCCATGTGCACGCTCCATACTTTCCCTTCCTTGTTTGTCCCTGTCTCTCCCATGACACTGAAGGCACCAGGAGCAGGGGCCGTCATAAAGCCTCTTTGTGTCCAGAGGATAACCCTGGACCGAATGAACAAGGTTGGCTTGTCCGGACCTGGACGCGGTTACTGGCTGTTCCTGGCCTCTGTGTGGTGGGACATCCCCTGGCAGAGAAAAGGACTCGAGGGGTGCAGCATCCCCTGTGCATGATTAGTGCCCGTTTGGAAGGCCCTGCACAAAGAGGGCATTGTCTGCTGGCTTGCTCCTTCACATATGGCACGGCCTTGTCCCTGGGCCTGCTCATTCACCCAGTTTGTTGAATTCTCCCTGACTGCCAGCTCCTCCTGTGATGGGCACCAGGGACAGGGAGAAGACCCAGAACTGATGACTCAGGTGCAGAGTCAGACTGTGCCTAATGTTAAGTCAGCTCAGGCCAAGAAGGGTGACCCCAAGATCCCTCCTCTTTGATCTCCAGTGCCTAAGCTGTCTTCATCCCCATGATGCTCCAGCCAGGAATCCAGACAGCAGCCAACTTTGACAGACTGCTGTGCTCGCACAGAGTAAACGCCTTAGGACCTGGAAACCACCTTAGCCCTTTTCCTAACTGAAGACCTGCCTCCACCATCCCTTATCTTTTCTGGTTTGGCCTTTCCAGATATGACTCACAGAGCCCCTCTCCAAATCCCTAGGGCAGCCACATGAGGCAAGTGAGGTGGGCAGGCTCTGCTGACACAGTACCCAGCCCACCCCAGCCTGAGGTCTGTGGATTAGGCTTCAAGATCACCTAGGGCAGTTCCAGACAGGGAGTGGCAGGGCAGGCTGAGTACGGCAAGGGTGGGATGACTGGCCGACCAGTTGGGCAGCCAGAATCCAGGACCTCAGCAGGGTGGGGCTGCCAAGGCTTTCCAAGCAGCATTTATGTAACTGTTCATTTTAATGTATAGGTGTTTTTATCTTCACATAAGAATCCTGATAGTGTAATCAATTAATTTTATTACCTATTTTTATTACCTATTTTAAAAATAGTTGTGCCAAATGTGGCTGCTCATGCCCAGTCCTGAGAAGACTAAGGTAGAGGGATTCCAAGTTCAAGGACAGCCTGGGCTACACAGTGAAACCCCGTCTCAAAACAAAGAGATTTATAGCACTGTACTCTAGTCCACTGGGTGCAGCAGATAACCCTGGCTGGTCATCTTTATGTACAAAGCATTTATTATCCTGCTGAATTACTTCCTTGCAACACATTCCCAGGAACGAAATTAAGATGGGAAAAAGGTATGAGCAGTTTAATAGCCCCGGAGCCCTAAAGGGCTGTGCTAATTCACACTTGAGCTGGCAGTATGTTTAGGTTGGTTTTACCATATAAGCAGCATGCACTGTTATAACTTTGCTAATGTTCGCTAATTTAGTGGGTGTAAAACGGCACATCAAGGTTCCCCTAATTTGCCTGATTATAGTGACGGCGAGCCTGCCTGTAGGTGCTAATATAAGAGTCTCAGTGACAGCTCCCCACAGCTGCTCAGCCACTCTGGCCCGTGACTCCATATCGCTGTCAGCCTCTGTCTTTACGCTCCTTCTTAAGCCTTCCTGTCTCCATCTCGCAGCTCCTTCTCTGGGTTATTATAACCAGCCAGGGCTGTGGCCCCTTCATAGAGGTCCCAGGCAAGTCCTGCTCACCTGCAAGCTAGCCCCGGGCACAGTGCTTTATCCTGGGGAACTACACCTCCAAAGTCCAACGGTGCCCATCTTTTCACCAGGGCCTCAACAAGGACCCTTTTCATTTGTCCAGGTAGCCTCACCTGAGTTGAACTTGTAGCTTAGAGTCAGTAGCACTAAAGTCTAAGAAGTAGCTAGGAGTGGCCAGACTGTCCTTTAGTGACCCTCTCCAATGTGGTGTCCTAAGTGCCACACCTCAAGGCAACCTGCCAGATGGGGTTTCGTGTCTGGGCAGCTGGAAATCTGTGGTCTAAAAGAGCTAAGGAGTGGGTCCCACAGAGTTCAGATGTGTGGACAACAGAGAATTCCATAGAGGTGATAGTGGCTCCGTCGCTCCAACCCACACCTCACCTAAAGTTTTAGAAAGAACTCAGCCTTCAAGCAGAAAACCCATTTGGCCCCAGGCAGACAGCGGGCCACCAGCAGTACCCTATGGAACAGCAGGGCCAGGTCTGGACTCTTGCCACTTCCTGCCTTCCGATGGCACCAGGATTTCAGACAGCATTAAGACAGTGGATGTCTTAATGATGACAGAAGTGTGTACAGATGCATATAGTCAATGCCCATGGAGGACAAAGAGCTGCCCCCTGGCAGTTCACCTGCCCCTGGTACCCACCTGCCTCTGGTAGCCCACCTGCCCCTAACAGTCCACCTGCCCCTAACAGCACACCTGCCCCTAACAGTCCACCTGCCCCTAACAGTCCACCTGCCCCCGGCAGCACACCTGCCCCTGGCAGTCCACCTGCCCCCCCCCTCCCCCGGCAGCTAGTCCACAGAGGCGAGTAGAGAGTTCAAGCCTCTGCAAAACTCCCAGACCCACAAGTGGCCCAAAGCACCAGAACCACAGACATGGAAGTCAGGCAGGACAACCCTCAAGTGCCACTCTCTCGCTTTAATTGATAACAGCTTTTTTTAAAAAAAAAAAATGTTACTCAAGAAACACATGCCCATTTCTAGGATGTTTGAAAAAATATCAAAAATTATAAAGAAAATAAATACCAAGCCTTTCTCCACTCATGCAAGGAGTGGAGCCTTTCTGGGTCCATCTCACTCTGTCCATGCTCCTTGCTGATACTGTCTAGCATGGACAGTTTGCTGTCTGCCTTCTTGCTTTAGATTATGAGCACCTGAACTCATACAAGGAACGGGGAAATGTCCTTCATGAACACTTTCAGGGACTGATAACAGCCTTTTGAAGGGACATCCCTGAATTATTTCATTGACAATTACATTAGTAAGTATGGAGCATAGTATGTATGTTAACATTTTTATAAGTCATATTTATTTTCTTCCACAGTTTGGCTCTCTCTCTCCCCATATATATATATGTGTGTGTGTGTGTGTGTGTGTGTGTGTGTGTGTGTATGTATATATATATATATATATATTAGACATATCCATGGATATGTGTAGATATTCTGTAAGACTCTGCACATTTCAGCATTGCTTTCCTGGGTGGTTGAATTCACATGTGTCCACCCCACCCCACACCACCAATGATACCATGAAATGTTTGTTATTTGGAAGTCTGTAAGTCTATTGCCTTCTTTTAGAAAAAGACTTATTTTTATTTATTTGTGTGTGTGTGTGTGTCTATGTCTGTGTATTTTGGCCATTTGTGGGGGATGTGACTGTGGAGGCAGAAGGCGGCTTTGGGTCCTTGTGCTAAAGCTGGACTTGCAGGTGAAGCACCGGATGTGGGTGCTAGGAAGCAAAATTAGGCCCTCAGCAAAAAACAGTATGTGCTCTTGACCCCTGAGCCATCTCGCCAGCCCCTATTATCTTCTTTTGATTCTGGTCAATGGAAGCTTGGATAAAGAAATTCCTAAGGGACATACCGAAGGCCATTCTGGGAGTGGGACTTCTGGCTTTGAAGCTTCTGGTCTAGGGTGAGAGACACGGCTGTGCTCTCTAGGCAGAGAGGCGGACAAAGCACTGGAGTTAAATACCTATCCAGGCCCACATCACACACACAAGGAGCAGTTATTGTCTGCTCCCATGCTGTGGAAATCCAGGGCCTTCACCTCACTCACCTTTCACTTCTGTTCTCAAGGGGGGGGGGGGAGTCAAGGAGAAACTTGGACTTGAGTCTGCCCTGCCTATCCGGGGCACCATTAATAGATTTTTAAGTCTCGCGGGCAAGTTTCACAAAGATGCTTCGGATAGGCTGGCTCAGAGAAGCCTGGAGACAGGGAGAGGGATCACATACAAAGAATGCAATCAACAGGAAGGACTGGCACTGGTGGGTGCGTGTGTGGCTGGGCAGGGGGCAGTGAAGAAGTCTGGGGGTCTGGGGAGGCCTCCCACAGAGCCCTCTTCACCATTTTTATCTACTACACGTCAGGCAAAACCTATGCCAACTGCCAAAGACTCCACCTCAACTCTAGAAAATAAGAGAGAGGACGGTATGGATTACGTTATATTTAAAACAAGCCCACACAATGCCTGTAATTTTTTATTCTGACTCCGTAATTACAGCCCGAGACCAGCCAGATCACAGTTATCCCCACACCGACCCGCTGTTGGGACACATTGAATTAGAGGGTTTGCTGCCCTTTGAGAGTCTATTTTAGATGCCCTGTACTGGCAGGTAACAGGCCTTTCACAAGGCCCATCTTGTTGGAGCCCCTCCCAGGCAGCCTGCTCAAAAGGCCAAGTCAGCAACAGTTTCTGAGAAGGCAACCTAAGGTGGGGAGCAGCTGGGATGCTGTGGTATTGCCCAAGCCCATCCCTGGGCCTCAGGTCTGAGAGTAGGGCCTGGAGCATCAAAGCGAGCGTGGGAGCAGACCTGGGTCAAGTCCAACCTAGAGGCTCTGCCCTCTGGAAGATTCCAGAATGCTGCTCAATTTGAGCCCCTGTTCTGGATCCGATGGATGGATGAGCCACTGCCTGGCTGATTGATATAGTTGCTAGAAGCAGGCTCCTGTTTCCCAAAGGGACCAACTTCAGAAAAGAAAGGAGGAAAGAAAGAAGGGGGAGATGGAAGCATGAGAGAAAGGAGAGGGGGAGGAAAATCAAAAGAGCATGACATAGCCGCTTATACGGGTAACCCCTGCCACCAACCATGCCTGGGCCAACTAACATTCCCCTACCTCACCCTCCCAGTAGATCAGCCCTGTGATGATACCTCAGACAGAGCCAAGGTGGGATCGGGCCCCCTGGATATGAACCTGTACCACCAGTGGGTGTCAGAGAGGCCCTTCCAGGCTGAGTCCAGCCTCCTGGCAGCCCTTTGGGGAAGATAGAATGACACCATCTATCCAAAGATGCAGATGTGTCTCCAAGACACTGTGCATAGCCTTCTAATTCCCTCACATCATTCTACCAGGTTACTGGATCCAGGGTCAACACAACTTCCATTTTAGACAAGAGGACATAAAGTTCAAAGACGTGAAATGGCACCGTTAAATGCCATCCACCTCATAAGTTAAGGAGAGAGATCTAGAACCAGCAGTCAGAACACCACAGACCACACAACTGGCCTGAAACCTCTGGGTCTGACCCAACAACCCCTTGGCTGCTCCCATGCCCTTGCTAAGCACTTGGACCTGAAGAAGCCTAGCACAGGACCTCAGATGACTTCTCCTGGAGCACCCCCACCGAGCCAGGTTCCGTAGACCCTTGACATGGCCCTTGGTAGACCGATGGCTCCCTCCCTCTCTCTTCCTTGATGCATCCTGCATGTAGTCCTAGTTTTGCCATGAAGATAGAATAGCTATCTTCTCCTAGACTTCTCAAGGCATGGCTTGAGGCTTCTCTCTCTGTTACTAGGCCATACATGGCCCACAGGCAGATGCTTCCCATGTAAGAAAAGAGGAGAGCCTGAAAAACCATTTGCCTTTAAAACTTTGCTCAAAGTCCATCCTATGAGGCCCTCTTCACGGTTCATGTGGATGGAGCTAACCTCAACTTTCAAGCTTGCCCTCCAGAGCAGGGGAAGAAAGCCATTATTTCCTGTGACCCCCCCTGCCTCAGCACAAGTCTGGTACCAACTGGATCAGTAAACATATAATTGAATTGCTGTTTATGGTTACACACACACACACATACACATATGCACACACATAAAACCTTAGACTTAGATTCAGGGCACCCGACCTGAACCCGCCAGCTGGGCAGAAATAACCAGGAGCTGGCATGTGAGAACTGTTTGCTAGCTAAGAATGGGAACACTGAAATAAATCCTAACTTTAAAAAAGAAACACACCCCATAGATATTTTATTTATATAACACCGTTCCATTTTTAGATCACAACCTCCTCAAGGTGGGCCCTGCCTGCCCACAGGCCCCTTCTACACCCCACCCAGTAATCATGGCTCTACCTGCCCTCTCTCCCCTCCTGTTCGCCCTGCAGGGTTTTCCTCGATTGTATGGTGTAAGCTTCCAGACAGTCCAGGGGCCTGTCTTAGACCTGGGCCCAGACTCCTTCCCTCCCTCCCTTTCTTCCTCTCTGACCCAGGAGTTGGTGAGGATCAAGTCAGAGCCAGACCTGGAGCTCTGGGTCAGAAAACATGACAGTCAACACCCTCAGTCTGTGAGAGCAACTGTCCCTTGGTTGACCTAGCGCCAGACAGAGTGACAACTGGCTGCATGGGAGGAGCTAGGTTCTGCCAAACCAAAGGACCCCACTCCACAGTTCAAACAGCAGTGGGGTGGCTTTGGGTTTAGAATGTGGTAGGAAGGACTGTTGGAACCAGGGTTCTTGTCCTGGACCTGCGTTCACTGTGGTCACCAACATTTATAGGATTCACTACCCTCAGTCCTGAGCCCAACTCCTCCATGGCCAAAGGAATGACACCTGCTGAGGGGACCAAATTCACTGTAAGGCCAGGAGGTTCACAGTGAACCCCTGTGAAACTTAGCAGCAGGAAGGAAACAGGTTAGAGGGCCATAGCTTTGTCCTCAAAAGCATTTGTGAACCCCAAACCAGGTGGCGTCCCCAGTTTTTGTGAGCTTTCTGTCTCCGGAAAGGAGCCAGCAGCTCCAAAAGCAACACTGGCAATGCCATCCAAAGGTCAGGAGGCCCCTTGTCACCTGCTCCAGCCCCTCCCTGCTCCCTTGTCACTCACCCTCCTCTCCATCCACAGCTTTGCCCTCCTGGCTCTCTCACTGGGGCACAAGAACCAACACACCTCTGGCAGGATTCCTGCTCCTGGCAGAAGATCAGGCAGGAGGAGAGTGCTTGGGGAACCTTCACTGGGCTGCTTTACAACACTCAGGCCCCCAAGAGACTATAGCTGGGCTTTCCCACCCCAAGGGCAGTAAATCGAGAAGCCTTGCAGCCACCAGTGGGAAGTGGCAAACCACCAGACACTGTCTCAGACCAGCAGCGGGCAGGAGCCTGGTCTCAGATGCCCTACAGGCTGTAAGCTTGGAGGCCAAGTCTCAGAAAGCCAGCTCCCTTCTCAGAGCAGCACCGCTGGGCCCAGGGCAGAGGTTACTGCCCTGCACTCACGACATGAGTCTGCAGGCCTGGGCTCACCTCACAATCTGGTCTTGTGAGGAGGGGCCCAGGAGCACTATTGAACCCAGTGCTTGTGGCACCAGGCCCCAGCTTCGGGCCTCTGGAGGGTGCCTTGAATACTGTCAATGTCACCTTGAGGTGGGTCTGGTAGGACAGGTCTGAGTCCCAGGTAGCCTTGGTGTCCACCCTTACCACGACCTCAGCAAGGAGGACCCTGGGGAGCAGTAGCCAGGAGGGAGTTCTCAAAACTTTGGAAGAGTTGTGTCCCAGAGAGGGGAGGCCATTTCCAGGCTCCTGGGTGTTCTATTTCACACCATACAGGAATGGACCATCTGCAAGGGTCTGGGAAAGGGGAATCTTCTGCTGAGTCCTTCTCCCAGAGGATCCCAGGACAAGGTCTCTTCTGAGACTCTCCTGGACCACTTGGTAAAGACTTGGAGGGTGTAAGGAGCCATCCACCACCCAGGAAGTTTCTCTGGTTTCTGCTGGTGTGCTGTGGACTCGAGGTCAGCAGGCTGTTGAACTTCCAGTCGAGGGTCACTGGGATTTCTAATACAAGCTACCACATCTGGCTTCTAACCTGAGTCTGAGGACTGAACTCAGCCATCCAGCTTGCCCAGAAAGTACCCCTTCTCTCCCCTATCACTTTGGCCCCTGCAAAAGATTTTTTTTTAATTTCTTTTATTTAACTAACTTTTTTTCATTTATTTTACATGCCGTCTTTTATTATTTTTGAGACAGGGTTTCTCTAAGTAGCACTGGCTGTCCTGAAACTCACTATGTAGACCATGCTGGCCTCGAACCCACAGAGATCCACCTGCCTCTGCCTCCCAAGTGTTGGAATTAAAGGTGTGTGCCACCATGCCCAGCTACAGAAGGTGATACTGTAAATGTATCTTTCTTTTGGCCTGACAATCTACAAATCTATCCTCGAACATTCATCCAGACAGTATTTATTGTGCATCTTCCATGTGTTCTAGGTATAGGATATCCATAGGTGAACATATACTCACAGGGCTTGGCATTCTGAGAAGACAGGTGAAGGACAAAATATAGAAGTAAATCGGTAAATTCAGGAGCAAGTAGAAGAAGGAAGTGCAATGGAGAAAATCCAAGGACAGCAGGGAGAATGCCGGATGGAAGGGAGCGGGGTGCAATTTGAAGCAGTTTAAGGATTGTTTCTAAGAAAAGATTTGAGGCAGAGAAGGGACATCCAGAAGCCAGTACATTTAATGCGGGGGAGTCGGCTGCTCCCAGTCACAGGGGATTCTGCCCTCCTAGGGTCATCTGGCAAAGTCTGGAGACATTTTTCATTGTCACAGCTGCAGGAGAAGTTGCTACTGGCGTACAGCGAATAAAGTCCCCTGCCGTTCATCAACAGCAGCTCCCTGAAAACACAACTATTCCAGCCAAATTGTCCATAACGCTGAGGTCAAGGCTCCCTGGGGTGAGCGGTGCAGAGGAGAAGGAGCCAGGAGCCAAAGCCAGAGATGTAGATGCTGACCAGAGACCCAGAGTTGTTTTGGAACCAGAGAAGCTGATTCAGAAATTCTTATGGAAAAATATGTGAGACTAGCTTGGGACAAAGATAAAAAGAAAGAATAAACAAGAGTGAGTAGCCTCAGAGAACCTTATATAAAAATCCCATGACATACGGCTTATATCCTCGATATATAAAGAGTTCTGACAAACGAGAATCTCAATCTCTCTCTCTCTCTCTCTCTCTCTCTCTCTCTCTCTCTCTTCCTCTGTGTGTGTGTGTATTTGTGTGTGTGGCTGTGTCTTGTATTTTTGAGACATGATCTCTCTGTGTAGTCCTGGTTGTCCTGGAGCTTGATATGTAGTCCAGGCTAGCCTTAAACTTAAAGAGATCTGCCTGCCTCTGTCCCCAAGTGATGTCTTTTTTTTTTGGTTTTTCGAGACGAGGTTTCTTTGTAGCTTTGGTTCCTGTCCTGGAACTAGCTCTTGTAGACCAGGCTGGCCTCGAGCTCACAGAGATCCACCTGCCTCTGCCTCCTGAGTTCTGGGATTAAAGGCGTGTGCCACTACTGCCCGGCTTTGAAAAGAACTCTTAAAAGAGACTTTCTTTCAAAAAAAAAATGAGCAAGAATCAGAAATCTTGCAGGAAAAGACTAGACTATAAACGTAAGAAAAAAATGTCCAACATAATTCACAACTTAAAGAAATTCTCGGCTCTTAACATCTGAGTGGTAGAGCTTAACATTCACCAGGCCTTAGCATCACATGAATGAATGAATGAATGAATGAGTGAATGAATGAATGTCATGAAAGAGCATTAAAAAAAAAGTAAAAAGAACCAAGGTTGAATATGATTCCACACAGAGTTGCCCAGGCATATGTGAGGTCAGGCTCAGGCACAGCTCTTAAAACACACAAACAGAGTCTCTTAAAAAGCAAACTGCTTCATGTTGGTACCCCAGAACCAAATCCTCATCCTTTGAGCAAGCATGTTATTCTAGGAACATAGTCTTCTTTACTTTTGTGCACAAAGACTTCTGCATTGATTTCTCATGGGTAGCACCAGCCATATACTGGAAGTAACCTAAGTGTCCACCGGCTAGGGACTTGTTTACACTGTGGAACATGAGCAGCTGTTTAGAAGATGAAGACTCACTCTCAGACCTTCCAAAAGCAATGAAAGCATATTTCTGTGGGAGAATACTCTTGTACACTGTAAAGATTTGTCACTCATATTGGTTTAATAAAATGCTGACTGGCCAGTAGCCAGGCAGAAAGCATAGGCAGTATAGGTGGGACGACCAGACTAAGAGAATTCTGGGAAGTGGAAAGGTGGAGACGCAGTCACAAGCCAGATGCAAAGGAAGCAAGATGAGAATGCCTGAGAAAAGGTACCAAGCCACGTGGCTAAACATAGGCAAGAATTATGAGTGAATTTAAGTCATAAAAGCTAGTTAGTAATAAGTCTGAGCAGTAGGCCAAAGAGTTTATAATTAATATAAGCCTCTGTGTATTTATTTGGGAACTGAATGGCTGTGGGATTGGGTGGGACAGAAACTTCTGCCAATACATATGTTCAGAAAAATAAAACATCCAGAGACTTCTAGAATAGCTTTATTCATAATAGCCCCAAACTGGAAACACTCAAATCTCCACCAACAGGATAGATGAATTATAGTGAGTTCATATGATGAATTACTATATAAAACAGAAAATAAATGAACAGATATACACAACAACACAAATAAATTTCAAAAACATTTTGTTAAGCAAAATGAATCAGATCCAAGAGTATGAGCTATGTGATGCCATTTCTGTGAAGTTCAGTGGGTAAAGCCAAGCGTGCAGACAAACCAGGACCTGCCTGACCAAAGAAAGAATAGATTTCTGGAAGAGACAGGGAAATCTTTTGAGGGGAGGGTGGTGGGATTAGAGTGTGGCTTACAAGGTGGATGCCTTTGTCAAAATCAGTGGACTGCACACACTTCAGGTCATGCCATCTATAAAATTTGACTTTATCTTTTAAAAAAAATTTCATTATTTCATGTATATAAGTGCATGCCTACATGTATGTCTGCTCAACACATACATGCCTGGTGCCCTCGAGGACCAGAAGAGAATATTGGATCCCTTGGAACTGGAATAACAGATGTTTGTGAACTACCATGTGGGTGCTGGGAACTGAGTCCAGATTTTCTGGAAGAACAGCTAGTGCTGTTAACCACTGAGTCATCTCTTTGATTTTTTATCTTAATTCAAATTCAAAATTAACTATTGAATGAAAAAAATGCTAGCCAAGTTTAATATGCCTGGAAATAGAATAACCTCCAAACAATTTCATGTGGGGTGAAAGGAAAGAAACAAGACAGAATACACATACTATAGGCTTCTATCTGCTCTAAAGAGGCTTTTTTTCTAAACATAATCTTGTGTATATGCAAGACTTCTAGAAGGTTCTGTGAACAAGTGTTGACAGTTGCCTTTGGGGAGGAAATGTGGGGGACTCGGGTCTGAAGTGGGAGACACATTAAGATAGTTCTTTGTACCATTGTAATTTCTTAGCTTGCTCATATTAATTTTTTGTTGCTATGAAGTCTGATTAAGGTCTTGACAATAGGGTGTTCTGAGGTTGAATTCCAACCTCTCTCTACCCTGGATAAGTCAGGAAGGAGTGGGCAGCCTGAGGTGCCAAGTTGGAAGTGACATTTGGACAGGCAGATCCTGATTCCTTCAGGCTCCTGAGCACCTGGGTTCTGCTGGCCCCAGACACCAATGGAAATTAACTGAAAATCTGGTCGCAGAGATTTCAGGCTGACATGACACACTTCTGATCCCTCCTGTGATTTGGAAAGATTCATCTAAGTGAAAGGATTTTGAATGTGAAGAGGATGAAACCTCCCCAGAGGCCAAGAAACAAGACTTTTAAGATGCTGTAGATTTGGGAAGAGGCCACTGGGAAGAAAGGACCTTGCTCTGGGATGGGACAGCCAGATGTAGTTTCTCACCAGACAATCCAGTAGCTGGCTTTTATTTCTATAAATAAGAATATACCCATGTTCTTATATTATCTTTATCCATTTCAGGGGTGACTCTTAAGTGAGTTGATGTCCTACCTGGAGTCTGAAGCCAATGCCTCTCTATTGCTAGCAAGAGGTTTTGGGAGAAATGACTTCACCTGACCCAGGGAGCTGCCCCAGAGAAACTGAATTCAGAGGGAGTAGGGAAGGAGACACAAAACCTGCCATTGGAGACATCTTATTTGAGTAAGGAGCCCCTGGGCCTTGGCCTTTGGAATGAAAGATCTTTTTGAACTCCTAAGTGCCTGGTAAAGACATTCAGAAGACAATTATTGTCAGAATTTTGTGTTCAGCTAATTGTGACCCCAAATATCTGGTTAGCATATTAAGAAAAGGGGACTCGAGACAAAATGTTGAAGGCAAATAGAGGTGGTGGCCAAAGACGACCTTCTGCAACTGGCTAGACCTCAGATGGAAGCCCAAAGTCATGAACTGGCTCCCAGTCGATGAAGGGGACTAAGGAGGGATGCTGGGAGGAGTTATCGATGGCAGAAAGAAAGGGGTGTTCACCTAAGATGAGAATCCCCAACTAGAATCTTTTGCTATCTGCTGACATTTTCCTGCTGCATTCTGTGGAGATGGAGCCACCAAGTGGCCTGGAGAGATGACCAGACACTGTTGCTTTCCCAACAGCTCCTCCTACCAAGCCTTCTCTCCTGCTACAGTTGAGATTTTCATTTGTTTAGCAAATGGAATCCCTTGATCAGGAAACACAGGCTGATTCCCAGTTGATGGTATTGTAATTGAAAGCCATCTTCTCTGCCAGGGGCCGGCCAAAGGAAGCCCCTGGTTCTACCCAGTGAGGTATAAAGGGGAGTCTCCAGAGCACCTCTGAGAAAGGCTGTGTTTTCCCTAACAAAAGAGAAAGAAGTGCTTTGGCAGAACCCCCCACGCCACAACTCCTGCACCCTTTCTTCATTCCTAGAAGGAACACAAAAGAAGTATGTGTGACCCAAAGTTCCAGCAAGAGGACAAAAGTATCTCCCTAAGGATGACAGAGTGAACTGTGGAGGCCAAGCCTTTGGCTGTGTAAGTGAGCCGTGGGCTTATCTTACCTCTGCACTTCCATTAAATAAATACCCAAGTGTCCTACAGCCAACGTGCCGTCCACTGCGGTTTCGGTTATTTACAGGCCAAAGCATTCCACATGAATGCAAGCCAGACATACTGGAGCACCTCCACACAGCTGTAAGAGATGTCACTCAGCGACAGCCTTAGGTCATCCCTTCCCCTATGGGTCCTGCTCTCCAGATGGTATTTAGTCCTAGAGTCCCCCACTGACCCTACCAAACCCTTTCCTCCCCACTGGACGTGCCCTCTTGGGATGCTCTTCTGCCCTGCCCTTTCCCACTGTATCAAACACGTGCCCATTCTATACACATCAGTCCCTGATTTATCGGTCCTACTCATGGTGACCTGCTCTGGCTCAGCCACCGTGCTGGCTCTATACCCAGCCACAGTGGAGGATGCCAGTCACAACAGGGCTGTGGAGATCAGCGAGTTGGTAAGGAGGGGCCATCAATGTGACATGATAGTCACTATTCTATCTGTATGCTTCAGGACTATCCTGAGCCCATCTCAGAGGGGGCAACTGGAAGGCCTCATGGTTAGAGATCTTTCCTGGGGAAGCAGGACCTTAGTGTAGGCTGGCTTCCAGGTACCTACCTTTCCCTATAAACCCAGTAAGGCCAGGTCCTTCATGGCTAGAGGAAGGAGAAAAGGGTTTAGAAAGAGAGGCCTCTCTTTGTTGGAACTAGAAGGGCCACCAGCTGGGCATAGAACATGTCCCTTGGCTACTCTAAGCCTTGTTTTTTCTTCTAGGACAAGTGAGGACCCTAACGCCGGCTGTCTCACCGGGTAACCACAAGTGTGGAACATGATAACTGGTAGATTCACCAGGTCCAGGAAGGGCAGGCACCCAGGAGGTGGACAGAGAGTAACTGTTTATTCATCCACCTCCCTCTGTCTCCTCCACAAGGCACAAAATCACAGACCAGTCAGCACGCTGGAACTTTCCACAGCAGGCAGAGTGTTTGACCAGAGTAAGCCTTCAACAGGGCAGTCAGGAGTTCTCCCTCTCACGGAACCAGGCACATACTTGGTTTCTGATGGGGTTTCCTTGGATCCCCATACTATCTTCTGCCCAGAAAGATGGCATCCATGGACCTTATCTGCCCACCAGTGTTTCTTTTCAGCAGGGGAGAAAGTGTCACTGAGGGACAAGAGAGAACTTCCTCTCCTGTCTCCCTTTCGTGTGAGGGGTCCTATGGGTTCCCATGGACACCCTGGAGTAATTTCCCATACTGCCAGGTCAGTTGATTTACTCTGGTAGGGTCTGGAACCAACAAGCATCTCTCAGCCGAAGCCACACTGTTGCCACCAGGCCTGGCCACAATTTACAGCCAGCAGGGGAAAGGCATTCCCAGAGAAGCAGGACAGACTAGTGGCCCACAACTTAGAGATGAGCTGTTGAATCTGCTCTGGGTCTATCTAGCCAAGGGGAGGCTTAGGCAGCCCACTTTGATACCACCCCCCAAAGAGACACGTTGTCCATCCTCAGAGTGTTATCCCAGCTGTACTGGGCTGTTAGGAATAGCATTCCCAGAGGAATCAAACCGAGTTCCCTGGAAAAACAGGGGTTTTCTCAGGAGCCTGGGCCAGGGGGCTGAGCAGTTTCTGGCCAAGACAATAAAGGGATCTAGTGGTTGAAGGAGACTCAGTGGGAGCTGGGAAAGGGGTTTGAATTGTTAATTAATATGAAACAAGACAAGTAATAAGACAGGTCAGCCAAGGGTGAGCAGGAATGTTGTGATGTTAGCACCTCAGGCTGCTCAGCCTTTGGTGATGGCGCCACGTAGGGTCCAAGTCTTCAGGAGGCTTTGACTCCGACTCTCACTCTGGCAGTGAGAAGCTGTTTAAACAGATCAGAGTTCGGTCGTAGATAGGAAGTCCCCTCAGAGTGACAGAGATGATCCGGGGCATCCTGAAGAGGCACAGGGGCTGAGCTCTCATCCTGCTGATCTGAGCCCCATGTGGACACCATGGGAACAAACCTGTGAGAACCAGAGCCCAGCATGGGACCAGCAGTCTTTCAAAGTCACATGGTGCAAGATCTTGAGTCCTGGTCCCTGTTTCCTGCCTGTCCCAGAGGAGACAGCAGGGTCCTAGGAAAGATGGCCCCCATGACCTCCCAAAGGGCCTCACTTCTCTTCTGAGCCTATCTTTCAGTCCCCTGCTGCCGTCCCTGAATCTGAGCCTAGAGAAAGAGGTGGCTAGTTGGCTAGATCTTCTGGGGTTTTGGCATCATGGGATCACACGTGGGTCTGAGCACCAGAGTTTTGTGCAAGGTGTGCCGGAAGGTCCATAGTCCTCAAAAGGGTGGGGGGCCATGCTTGTGCTCCTATGGCTCTTCCTAAGTGTTAATTCTTGTCAAATTAGCCCAGTCAGGGAAATCATCCAAGTTGAATATGGTTCGTCCCCAGGTGTTGACTGACAGGAACACACTTGCGATTCCAATGCAGTTCATTATAAATCCTGTTTTTACCTACAGAATAAAAACAGGATCGGTTGGCCACTCAGGTCTTGTCTGGGCCCCGTGTTCCTGCATTCTGGGCCCCTCTCATTCCCAGACAAAGCAATCCAAGCATCATTGTTGCTGAAGGAATCCCTGGGAAGGAGTCAGCTCAGGTGGGTTCCCTACATGGCGTTGGGAAGTGACTTCGGAGACATGATGTGAGACATCCGCCACTCCTTGTGACCCTCCAGCTCCTTCTGCCACCCAGGTTGCATGCGTTCCTAACTATCATGAGTCATCACCCCAAAGCCCTAGCGCAGACTTTATGCTGGGACTCAGAATCAGATTTGCAGCTTGTGGTTTCTGAGATTCATGTGCTTAAAGAAAACTCCGGAGGAAACCCAGAGTGCTCCAGGTAAGGACCGGTCTGACTCCCCAGCTCACCTATTATTCACTCTTACCCAGCCCAGAGCCACAGAGTTACTCTTCCCCCATCAGAGGTGAGAAAGCCAAACCTGGCTCGAAATGCTCTGCCTCTAACCGTGTTTGCTTCCAAGGCATCATTGACTCCTAAGCAAACGGGCTCCCCATCATACATCCCGTCTTCAGACACCCCACAAGCCTCTCTGACTACCGACCCCCTCCTGGATGTCTGTAGGGCTCTTGCTGGTTGTGAATTCTGCTGTCATGTGAGGGCCCATTCCATCCCTTCCAAGTGTTCATCCAGGCTTTCCCTGAGACCCACAAGTTTCTCCAGATAGCACCTTCCATGGGACAGAACTGATATGAAATAGCAGATCATTTCAATAAATAAGAAAGGCTACACCATAAATGGAAATGCCAAATATAAGTCTAGGTGTTCTGTGGCATTCTTCGATCACACGAGATCCTTCTGTTATCCTTTCCCTGTGTGTGTGCAGGTGTGCTCGCTCATGCTTGCAAGTGTGGGGACCAGAAGCTGGTGTTGAGTGTCTTCCTCTATAGTTCTCCACCTTTAAATGTTTTTTAGATTTGTTTTATGTGTCTGAGTGTTTTACCTGCATGCGTGCATGTGTGCAATGTGCATGCCTGCTGGCTATAAGCCACTATGTGGGCATTGGGAACTGGACCTGGGTCCTCTGTAAGAACAGTGAGTGCTCTTAACCACTAAGCCAACTCTCCAACCCTCTGCTTCATGAAGCTGAATTTCACTGATTTGGCTATACTGGCTGGCCAAGGAGCCCCTGAGATCCTTCTGTTTTCACCGCCTGAGTCCTGGGATTACAGACATGCACTACCATGCCTGGCTTTTTGTGTGAGTGCTGAGGATCCAGACTCAGGTCCTCGTGCTTGCACAGCAAGCATTTTACCAACTGAGCCATCTCCCCAGCCCCATACGCCATCCTCTTGAAACTCACGCATCATTCATAAGCAGGACATCCCTTATACCAGAAACATCCAACAGGAGCAAATGAAAGGAGCTGTTACCATGTCAACAATTTTGAGGTGTCCGTAGGAGAACACGATGGCATTAGGCGGGGTGGCCACAGGCAACATGAAGGCAAGTGACGCACTCATGGTACAGGGAATCATGACGTAGAGCGGATGGATGCCGATGGACTGAGCCTGGAGAGACACACAACCCGGCAGCTCACGGCACAGAACACGCACAAGGCCCCCGGCCATACTTCAGAAGCATTCCCTGAGGCCTGGCTTACGTTCCAACCTTCACAACTGTGTCTGGCTAGTCCCTATGAACTTCGCACTTCTCTATATGATAACCCCTGACCACAAAGGCTGAGCTCAGAGACTACCTCCCTTGGAGGCCTTTCCAGTTCCCCTCAATTTAGTGCATTAATTTTACAGGGGGGGGGGAGCACTTGCTGTGAGCCAGAGGCCATACTGGACCTCTAGACTACACTGAACCTTAAAATATCCCGTGAACCATCTGCTTGCCTTGTAACCTACAAATGTTTCCGTGGGATTGCTCTGTACTGGGAACCTGGTACCCACCTCTTTCATTTTACATTTTAAGCTTCTACTACGTCTATGAGCACAGAGTTGGCCTTCATCGTATATTTAGTGAATAAATAAATAACGTAATTTTAACAGCTATCAGAGGGACTCTTTATCATGTATATTGCCATGTATAAACATACCTACAGAAATCTCACTGTAATGATTTAACATCAAAACACAGGCAGCTGTCTCCATGGCCGGCAACAGCAGGACAGTGTGTACAAACAGTGTGTACAAACAGTGTGTACAAACAGTGTGTACAAACAGTGTGTACAAACAGTATGTACAAACAGTGTGTACAAACTGTGTGTACAAACTGTGTGTACAAACATTGTGTACAAACAGCCTAATGCTCACCGCTTTCACTGTGGATGTCCAGGCAGGAACATGAAAGACCTTAATGGTGAGCCTCTTCCTTTTTTGAGACTTTTTTTTACTTTATGTAGATGAGTGTGTCTGAACGTATGTGTGTGTGTGATGTGCAAGTAGTGCCTGAGGATGCCAGAAGAGGGCGTCAGATCCCCTGGGACTGGAGTTACAGATGGTTGTAAGCCTCCATGTGGGTGCTGGGAACTGAACTTAGGTCCTATAATAATAAGAATAATGAATGCTCTTAACCACTGATCTATCTTTCCAGTCCCATAGAAGGGCTTATTTTCAAAAGCCCCAGCTACCTCCTTAGGTCAAAGCCTGCATTTGCCTAGCTGAGGCTGTTGGTGCTCACAGGGTTCACAGGAGATGACAAAGTCAGAGCATTTGCTGAAGAGAGGAGCATCCCCATTGCGTGCCCAGCACCAAAAGACCCTCCTTCTGCCATTTCTGCTCTTTTTCCTCTCTGTCCTCCTTAACCTGTCTTCTTCCTCCTCCCCTTCTCCTCTCCAGTCCTCCTGTCTTTCCTTGTCTTCTTTTTCCTCCTCTTCCCCTACCTCTCCCTTCTCCATTTCCTTCACCCTCACCTGGGCAGCCTGCTTAGGGAAGGAGACAGTTCCCTTGCTACTTTAAACGCTTCTCTCTTCCCCATGAATCAAAGGAAAAAAACGTTCAGATCTGGTTTTTGGAACTGGATGTCCCAGGCTGCTTGGATGAAAATTGGCCAACTTTGTCACTGGACTCAGATCTTCTGTGAATCTGTCTCTGAGCTCGGACTAACCACATTCTTTCCCTGTTACTCTCCAGGGTGGGCTTTGATGGCTCCCTTGTTCAGGTTCTCTGTGGTTCATGGATGGTTAGGGGACCGTCAGCACACCTTTAGAACAGGGCTCAGGTCTTCTGGCTTTTCCTGAACTCGCTGAGGTCAGTACAACTTTTAATGACCGACAGAGGGAATATAAAAACATGACAGCCCATTTCCCTATAGGCTTTGCTTCCTCCTCAGTTCCCAGCCCACAGCTGAGCTTTCCTGTAAATTCTGGATTCAACCTCCATCAGCCATTCCTCTATCACGTCCATTCTCTGCCTCAGATCCCAGCGACCCCTCTCTTCCTGGGCATTCTTCAGGCATGCCCTCTCCTCCTCTGGGCAGAAAGCCCTATTCAATCCTCCCACTCTCAAGTCCCACATCCCCTGGGCTTCTTTCTGTGGTCTTAGTCAGGGATATCTGCCCTCTTCTCATCATCCTGAAAAGTAACTCAGGTAGTTAGATTAATATAGTAGTTGTGTGGTTATTGTTGGTGGTGGTGGTGGTGATGTTGTGTGTGTGTGTGTGTGTGTGTGTGTGTGTGTAACTGGAGATTGCGTCCAGGACCTTGCACACACTAAACAAGTGCTTTACCACTTCAACTATATCCCTAGTTTGGCTTTTGTTTTTAGGGTTTTTTATTTTTTTGGTTAATTTTTGAGACAGGGTCTCACTAAGTCACCTTGGACCTACAACCATCTTTCCTCCCTCTCCCAAACCATCTGGCTCACTGATACAATGAAGTTTGAGTGTCTCGTCCTTGGGCAGTGGTAAAAATTTAAAAAAAGAGAGAGAGAGAGAGGACAATGCAGTGAGAGAGGTCTTTAGGACCAGGGTCACTAAGTGTGCACAAGACCACAGCAGAGCCAGGACCACATCGGGGTCTTCAAGGCTGGTGATGCTTTGGATCCTAATTTTACTGCTTCGCTAGAGACTCGGGAAATGGTCCTGGGTTCACAACTTCCCGTGGAATGTTCTGCCCTTCTCAGGCAGAGTTACTCACCATGGAGGCAAAGATAGGCAGGAACAGCATAGTGGTAGCCACATTACTTGTGCACTCTGTTATCATAGCAACGAGACAGGACAAGACGAAGGTAATGGTGGCAGGTCTCACTGAGCTCAAGGGCTCCATCTGCCTTGCCATCCACTCGGAGAGCCCAGAGACCTGGGAAGCACAGAGTGTTATCATTTCGGGGCTCCTGGTTTACAATTCCTCAGGGTCCAGGGAGCTCAGTCCACCCCATGTCCAATTCTCCCACGTGCACATAAGTAATCTGATACATCCCTATAATTTTCATCCTCCCCAACCTTTTGGTTCCTACAAGTTTGCTTGTGGCTCAGCTGATCTATTAACTAGATTCAAACATCAGATGTTATCTGAAAGTTCCTGTCCAAATGTCCTGTGGGCACATCAGGCTCAACAGGGCCCCATCTAGGTTCCTCTTCTTTGGTCCATAATTAGCTTCTTCTTCTGGGATCCCTAGCTAGTGAATGGATCCACCTGCCACTGCTGCTGGGAGTCATGGTGAAGGGTTCATGACCTGCTAATTCCTGGTACTCAGCCACAAGTCACCCTAGAATGGCTCTTACCCAACTTCTCCCCTCAGTCTTCCACATGCTCTAGGCTTGGAAGAATGATCTGGGCCACTGAGGATTTAGCCTTGGCACTCTTGGATGGGATGACAAGAGCAAGAAGCAGATGAGAGGCCAAGGGCGGAGCCTTCAAAATGATCACAGGTATGGGAGAACTGAAGAAGAGCCAGCAGAGGAAGCTGAGGAGGAACAACAGAAGAAGGAAGGCAGAAGAAAGAGGTACCCTGGAGATCACATGGTGTCAAGTGTCAAGGAGAAAGTGGCCAAGTTCAGAGGAGGTGTGAGATGAAGACCAAGAGCCTACTGATTCTTCTCTAGCCCTGTTGGCTTCAGATCGCCACCCCACACTCAGGACGGTTGCTCTCAAGTGTACATCTGAGTCAACTCATTCCTGGCTGTTTTTCTTTGCCTGCTCTCCTGAAACCAGAGCATTAGAATGCAGGCTTCTGCTGGCCTCTCCAAACTCAGTGCCTCAACCAGGTACCTCTTTCATCTTATGTCACTTCTTCCCAAAATGCTCTTGTAGATGCACCTAAGTCTCTAGGCCTTGGAGTCTTCAAAAACAGATACTATGTCTCAATGTCCTCTATAACTTCTGTGCCTGTTCTGTCACTAGGAACATTCTAGGAAATTTTGATAGGTGAGAGAAAATGCCAGATGGAGAAACAAATTAGCGAGTGGAGGAGTGGTGGAGAGAGAAGTAACTAGACTGGTGGATTTGTTCATCTGAAACATGTATTAACTTATATAAATATATAATCTATATATCGGGCTGTGGGTATCCCCAGCACTAAAGAAATGGCATGCATGTATTCACTGTGCACCAGGATTTGTCCTAGATGCTAAGCAAACCGCAATACAGACCAAGTCTATCTGTTACATTATGTTACTGGATGGATGGGAAGATGGCTGGATGTGTTGAGTGGATGTATACATGGATAGGAAGGAAGAAAGGAAGGAAGGAAGGATGGAAGGAAGGAAGAATTAAGAAAAAATAAGGAGGAAGGAAAGAAGAAAGGAAGAGTGAATGAGTGCAATGGGATGGATAGAAGGAAAGGGATGGAGAGAAAGGAGAAGAAAGGGAGGGAGGAAGAGAGAGAGAGGATGAGATGGATGGATGGATGGATGGATGGATGGATGGATGGATGGATGGATGATAGCAGCCCTAAGCTAGCTCAGCCCCTTCTGCTCTGGAGATAAACTGCATTTTCCCTTAAAAGCTGATCTTCTCCTATGCTGCTAAGTACTTAGCTAGAGAGCAGTTTTGAAATTCTGAAGCCATGTCAACAAGAAGTTCAGCAAGTGGAGGACCCAAAGGACATGGTGAGAACACTCGGGGAAAATTCGAGAGATTTTTCCTAGGATTCATCAAGGCTAGAGCGTCCTCAGCTTCTCCTGCTTCTCTGCTTCCCCCTTCAGGACACTGTTCATGGTGACAGCACAGAGTCCCATGCTTAAAGAATATGCAACTCTGTGGTGGGGACAGATAGCCCAGGGATGGGAGGGGGGATGGTGGCGTTGGCCACCTCTCAGTAGAGTTCAAGGGCCATCTAGAGCTGGACAGATACCTCACATCCTTTTGCCATAGCAAATCCTCCCCCTAAGAGCAGCACTACGTTCCAGGGCACTTTCTCTTGGGTGAACTTCCAATCCAGCAGTGGTGGGGGGTAGAATGGAGTTTTCATTTCTGTGAAGAAAAAGAACAAACATGAACATGTGTGCATACAGGCATTAGAAAGAAAGAGATGTAATCAGAAGAAATAGGCCAATAAAGATAATGGGGTACCAGTGCATACCTGCAGTTAGCTAAAATTTGCCACAATTGCTGTACCTCTTGCTGGGGAGGATTTGGTTATATTCTTGGCTGAGGACATAGTAAGTCAGAACCACCTTTTTGAAAAGCCATTTGGTCATATATTATTAAAAACTGTTAAGTCTTTAAGGGCATCTCCATTCTTTTACCTTGACAGTAGCACTGCTAGGGATTTAGCCTCAAGAAACACCTTCAAAGAAAAAGCCATTTCCAGAATATTTAACTTACAATGAAAAGTTCAGGGCTGGTGAGTTGGCTTAGGGAGAATAAAGATACTTCTCACCAAGCTCCCAAAAGACCTCCACACATGCACCTTGGCGCTCTCTCTCTCTCTCTCTCTCTCTCTCTCTCTCTCTCTCTCTGTCTCCGTCTCTCTCTCTCTCTGTCTGTCTCCGTCTCTGTCTCTCTGTCTCTGTCTCTCTCTCTCTCTCTCTCTCTCTCTCTCTCTCTCTCTCTCTCTCACACACACATGGGGATGGGGAGTAAGTTAAAAATTTTAAAGAAAAAGTGCCAAAATACTCCACAGTAGGATGGCTCCAGGGCCCCTCTATGTGATAAAGTGTTGAAGAAGGTGAGTTTGGTAGCTATAGCACAGTGGGAACATTTCCAGTGAAATTCCAAGCCAATAAAAGCAAAACAGCAAAGGGGCAGGGTTCCAGCTGTGTGTGCTTAGATGCCAACTTTATAGTATATATGCATATCACAAAAACAGGAAGAAAAAATATTAACATCGTTATGGAGAATTTGAAAGCCTTTCTGTGCCTGTTATGATATATAAATAAGATTTCAGGTATTGAAATGCAAAAAGAAAATCTACATATCTTAAAGATCTCCATTTCCCTAGGCTTTGTAACATAACCAGTCATGTTCAGCAGGACAGAATTCCCTATGCTCTCAGGGCCCCAATCATGATGGCTGTAAAGTCACGAGAGAAGCCTTACCTTCCTCGGTCTGACTGCTGAAGTTGAACTTGGGCTTCTGTGAAGGTACAATGAAAAGCAAGATGGCCACAAAGATGGCCACTGTGGCATCAGTGACATAACTATGTAGGGAAGCACACGTAGGAACTCAGTGACAGACATACGACAAATTTGCCCCGACCCACAGTTCTGTGTCTAAATGCTCCTTTAGGCGGAAATGGGCTCTGTTAGGTATGAAAAACAGAGGCCCCAAAAGCAAGGTTAGGAGTTGGTGGGAGACTGAGTCTGGCTAGAACCAACACCCTGAAAAACTTGACTACCAACTTGGGGTGATCACTCACCCCCCAGAGTCTCATTCCCTGCCCACCCCCCATCAGCCTACACTGAGTCATCAGTGAACTTCCTCATTTCCTAACCAGGAGGTTTAGACTTCTGGATTCACTGGAGCTCACGGACTCCTCGGATAAGCCGAGTAACAGAGATGGAGTAGCCAGCTGCAGGCAGCCACCTCCCGGCTCGTGTCCTCTGCCTTTGCCAGGATAGTCACGCCTCAACCTTTCTTATATGCGGTCCACCAAAGCCAGGGAGAATCCACATGTGCTCCCACCCACTAAGCTTGCAAGTAACCTTGCTGCCTCTTAGAGAGGTTCTAAAAGAAAGATAAGAAAGTAAGATGGCAGAAACCATGGCTCTAAGGGACCTACTCCAGTCTGATAAACTATACCAGGGCTCTGGCCACCCTGCTAACCAAGCATTTTTAGTTCAGCCCTCTGAGGGACATGCGAGAGGCACAAAAACAAAGGCATCTGCAACTTTCACCATCAAGATTGACTGAAGAAGAACGAAGCCCATGGGATGTCCCTCTAAAGCCCAGCTCCAGAACATAGGGCCCAAGGTGCACCCTCCTGTTGCTGCCTGTTGCTGAGAGCAGCGGCATTTATATAGCAGATCCTAAACTAAGGCCTTCCTCTACAACGACTTACTTGGTTTTTCCACTGACCCAGGCAATGGACAGCCAGCCAGGCATGAAGCCGGGGTCTCGGGAGAACCAGAGGATGATGAGCAGAACGAAACAGAAGAGCACATTGCATTCGGCGTAGGACAAGGGCCCCAGCTTCCTGTACTCCTCCTGCAGCACCTTGCAGGCAACCTTCTCGTTGTTCCTCTTCTTCTTTAGCCCACAGCAGATGCAAGATGCTTTAAGTCTAGACCACGTAAGGATGAGAGGCTAGCAGGGCAGATGGAATGACTAAGGGGCACTGAGCTAGAGTCTGGCCTCGCCAGCTCACAGCAGAATGCTGGGTCCTGAGGGGCCCAGCCCTCCCTCTTTCCTCCTCTGATTTTCATCTGCTTCCCCCATCCTCCCAGATCATCTCAGGGAGAGACCGTTGAAAGGTAGAGGCTGAAGACCCAGAGCACAACCCCAGGAACACCTCCAAAGCTGGGGGTGAGGTGGCACAAAGGGGGGGGGGTAGCACCACCGCAGCCAGGTCGGAGGGACAGCAGTAGACGGAAAGGAGAGGTTACGAGGATGAGTGGGAGGAAAGTGTTAATCGTGTTCCTCAGCAGAGCTGATGGAGCTGTTAGCAGAGGGAAGACTGACTGTACTCCAGAGTCCCCAGGGAGAGGGCTAGGGGAAGTTCTATAGCCTGCAGGACCTCACAGCATCCTCACACGATCCTCAAGCTTTCCTCTTCCCACCACAGCCTGGAACTGCCTTCCATGGTGCTGGGATCTTGCTCCCATCATGAACAGTTCCGGAAGGTAGGAGAAAGCAGAGGGCCCTGACAGAATTGGCCAGGTGGATATAGACCAGACAGGGGATAGGTAGAGGTGTAGGATTAAGGACTCAGGAAACCACGGTAGGCGGCAGCTATGGCTAAGACAGGAAGGAAGCCAGCCTAGGCTCTACTTTGGGATGGTCCCTTCAGGGTGTTCCATTGGCAGATGGGCCTGCCCGAGTGGCTTACACGGCCTCCCCTGGGGAGGTGCTGGCTTGAAGTGGCTGGAAGGAGGGGAATTTTTGGAGAAAGGCGATTGGCCTGCATGGAGCGGGTAACTGGGGCCAGTAAAGAATAAAAGGCAAGCCCCAGGTTCTCCTCAGTGGGTGTGTTCCACATATGTCCCACCTCCGTTGTTCTCAAAGCAGTAGAGCAAAGCCAAGAGCATTGTCCCTGGGGAGCTCTCCCCTCCAGAACCCTTCCAGGGCTCAGCACAAAATTCACTGGAGGGTTGGGTTGAATGAAAGCATTTGGTGCCCACAGCCATGCTGGATGTGAACCACCTTTGAGGGCATGGCTGACCCCCAAGGACACTAGGTCATCAGGACTTAAGGCAGCAGTGAGACCCCTGTGTCTGCAGAAGCAGCTGGAACCTCCATGCCGAACTGGGGAAGGCCTCCCTCAGAAGGCCCTCAAGTGTGGGGTGGCTCTGCTGTCAAGGGTGGGGACCTCTCTGCCATCACTGGCCCCAGAGTCTATGCTCTTCCAAGCACGGATCTGCCACTACTTGCCATCTAGAGACTTCAGGGCTGTTCTGAGGACTCCTCTATTCCAGGATAAGGGGTGGGCCTAGCATGGGACAGGCAGTGAGAAGCCTGGGCCTAGCTGGTGCTGATGAAACATTCCTGGTCCACAGACTGTGGAGCCATGCAGAGTGTTCCTTCTTCTGATGCTGGCCCCCACAGGGGTGACACTAAACCTCCTGACCCTTGTTCAGTTTAACTGGGCACCTTTTCCTCTGGGCTCACTTCATCTGGTGGCCACTGGCTCCTGTGGACAGCCTGGAGTTGGGTTAGGGACCACAGTGTCCTTGTGCAGAAGAATGGCCTCCTTATGGTGCATCACAGTGAACTGGGTATGCTCCAGAGCCACAGAAAGCGAGAGGATCCCTGGGTCCACCGTGCCCGCTGGGTGGGCACCAGAGGGAAGAGCTCTCAGAAGGGACACTTGTCCCGTTTTCTGCTGAGGCTAGCTGGGATGCTTGAGTGGAAGCCAGCTGTAACAGGCCACGTCATTCTTAGTGGTCCTGGGTGAAGGTAGGTCACTGCCCTTTAACTCAAGCAAGACAGACTTTCTCCCAAGACATTAGTACAGCTACCCATCTTCAGACGAAAATCCTAAAGCTTGATCAAGACACAAGGGAAGGTAGAGGCACCTTCTTTGACTGGGAAACTTGATTCTTGTCTTCATCAGATCTGGTCCAGGAGGCCACAGTTGTGTGGGGGGATCACCAAGCAGGGTGTGGCCCAAGACAGCGGACCACAGCCATTTCTGCTGAGCTGTTTGTTCTCTGCCTTATGGGTCTGGAATGGAAACTAGGCTACGTGTGAGCCAGGCCACACTTGGTGTCTGAGTTAGAGTGGCATGTCAAGGAGGCCTGGGGTAGAAGAAAGGCCTGCTTCTCTACTGCCTGCAGTCAGAAGTCCTGATATATTCAGGTGCTCTTCAGGCTTCTCATGCCCCTTGAGAGCAGTAGAAGCTGTAGAGAGCTGGATGGAACCATAGCTGGGTTGTCCCTAAGCTTTCGGGGCCCTGGCGTCCCTGTCAGTGGCTAGCTGGGAGACTGGTGGTGCTCTGAGAGTCTCGATGCCCAGCCAGCTCCTCTACATACTTAACCCTCTGGTTTTAGGTTAAACGGCCATAGGTAGTCCTAACACCAGGAGAGCAACCCTTGGCACGACCTCTGGAGTTGACTCACTGGACTCCAGTCTCAAGCCTACCACTTCCGTGTTCTACAACGTGGCATGGGTGATATAGCCTCCCCAGTTATTGTATCTGTATATTAGCAATAACTATACTAGCACTTACTACCCAGGTTGCTGAGAAGATTATTCATTCATAAATGTTTAGTACTTAAAATAGTGCCTGACATGCGATGTGTCTCTCTTTCTCTTTCCTTCCTCCTTTCTTTCTCCTTCCTTCCTTCTTTTGTTTTGTCAGTGCTGATGATGGAATCCAGAGCCTTGTAACATGCAAGTACTCTGGGCCCTTGGGATTTTGTCTGTTTGCTACATTTATCTGTGTGTGCGTGCATGTGTATGTGTGTATGTGCGCATGTGTGTGTGCATGTGTATGTGTGTATGTGTGCATGTGTGTTTATTCATGTGTATATGTGCGCATGTGTGTATGCATGTGTATGTGTGTACGTGCACATGTGTGTTTATTCATGTGTACATGTGCGCATGTGTGTGCATGTGTATGTGTGTGTGCACATGTGTGTGCATGTGTATGTGTTTATGTGCGCATGTGTGTGTGCATGTGTATGTGTGTATGTGCGCATGTGTGTGTGCATGTGTATGTGTGTATGTGCGCATGTGTGTGTGGGGGGGTGCACATGCTACAGCACAAGTATGGAGGACAGAGGACAACTTGTAGGATCAGTTCTCTCCCACCATCTGAGTATGGGGAATGGAACTCACATCATCAGGCTTGACAGCAAGTGCCTTTATCCACTGACCCCCTGGGCCATTGCTGGCCCTGTGTTTTCATCTTTGAGACAAGATCTAACTATGTAGTCCAGGCTAGTCTGGAACTCGCGATTCTCCTATGTCAGACTCCTGAAGGCCTGGATTACAGGCTTGTCCACTACACCTGATAGTCACTTTAACTCCTTTGCTTCACGAGGCAACACAGATGTCAACCTGCAGCAGGTTCAAGGGACCCTCTGGATCAGCCCACTGGATGGATATGAGTGAATAGCAGGACTTAGTCCTGGTGCATATTCAAGGAGCTGAGTGAAGGGGGCTGCTATCAGTGCTTCCCTTTGGAGGTGGGGGAGTCTGGACATGGGGGGTTGGTTGGAGGGGAACCCTGCTCGATGCTAGTAAGTGATGTTGCAATTGCTCTGAGTTTTGTGGAAATGGTTCCTCTTTCAGAAGAAAATAGATTTTTTTTCAAATGCCCCATTTCCCCAATGAAGTCACAGGTTCCTAGACCTTTTGTCCTTTCTACCAAGTCTTCTCTGTGGAGTCAGAGATACCTAGCTTTTTCTGGGTCGAAGTTCCCTGGTAGCTCCTCACTTTCTTCCCTCCCAGGGTGACATAGTCACCTTCATGCCACTGGTAAATTTATGTCCTTTAAAACAACAACTTATCTAGGCACAGGGGGAAGCAGAGGCAGGCAGATCTCCAGGACAGCCAGGGCTGCACAGAGAAACCCAGTGTCGGGGGTGGGGGCATAGCTCTCTGTCAGTCTCATGTTATAGTTTCCCTCCAAAGTCTGACTGCATCAGAGGTGACTCTGGGTGAACTTGACAGTGCTGGGAATAGGAAGGTAAACTTTCCAGGCTTGGCACATTGCTGAGAACACCACAGGCACGCAGTGAAGGTCTGAGCTTAGACTAACTCGGATTGTGTAAAGAGGACTCCTAGACCCATGTGGCCAAGGTAACGAGCCCCGCTGTGTTGGCTTGGCATGTGGAGACAGCCTTCTCTTTCAATTCCCTTAGCCTACATAGGTGGCACACCTGTTCTTGCTCCCTGGGCTAGGAGACATGGAGGAGTCTGAGGGGCCCTGGTTCACAGCCAAGGGAAGAGGTGGCCCTGGAGCACAAGGACAGGTGTGAAAGCATAGCACTGTGATACACCCAGTGGTGGCTCGGAGGAACAGAAGAGGGGGAAAGCCGGGAAAGGGGCAGCCCTTGAGCTGGCTTTCAGTGCTGGGGAGGTGAGCAGGCAGAAGGTAGGAAGTCTCCCTCTTGGGCTGAAGGAACAACACACGCAGAGGTCCAGCAAGCCTCCAGACCTGATGAGGATGCGAGAGCAAGCCAGCAGGTCAGGCTGGAGAAACAGCGCCTGGTGGGAGAACTTTGCAGGCTGAGGGCTTGGTACAGGGGTCTGGCACCCTCAGTGCTAGCCTGAGGGCAGCCCACACTTACTTGGGTCTCATGTAAAAGCACTGGAGCCACAGCCAGGCCAGCACCAGCATCACCAGCATGTTGGGGAAGGCAAATCCAAACCAAGATGCAAAATTCATGGCGTCTTTACTGTCAGGAAACAATCTGAAAGGAGAAACGCTGCTCTGTACCTCCACGGCCATGCTGAGCTGTGGGGAGCAGGTCAGGCAGATGAACCCCGAGAGATGGATGGGTCTGACCACTGGCCACGTGAGCCTGGGGTCCAGCAGGAGATAAGACTGAAGAATGAATGACTAGGGACACTTCTGTGGGTACAGACCCTGCTGAATGTCTCATGCAAGCACAGCCCAAGTCCCCGGAAAAGCACACCTTTGCCACTCACGCTCATAATCTGGCTGACAGCTCCAGGAAGCGCACTGATGCCTCTGAAACCTCACTCTGTGTGTTTCTGCAGGGACTTCCCTGTCGACAGCAAATCTTAAACATTCCTCAGGGTGGGAGCGGTGTTCTCCACTCCCTGCCTTCCTCCCAACCCAGGCTCTGCCTCCCTAAGCTCTCTTCTAGCCCTGATTAGCTAGAACTTGCCCCACACAGCCCAGGGAGGCTGGTTTTTTGTTTGTTTGTTTGAGTAGAATTTATTTTTTTTTTAAATATTTATTTATTTATTATGTATACAATATTCTGTTTTGCGTGTATGCCTGCAGACCAGAAGAGGGCACCAGACCTCATTACAAATGGTTGTGAGCCACCATGTGGTTGCTGGGAATTGAACTCAGGACCTTTGGAAGAGCAGGCAATGCTCTTAACCATTGTGTTTGAGTAGAATTTAAGGGAAAGTCCTAGACCTGTGATCACAGAAAAGATCCTAGTTATTGATTCTCAAGTTTTTGACTTAGTCTGGCTGCTGCCCTGTCTGCCACTCTCTCCTTCACACCTCAGTTCCGGTGCCAGCTGCCCTCTCAGCCCCTGCCCAGAGCTCCTGCCTACACAAAAGAGGCACCTCCTCCTTTTTGTTCCTTACCATTATAATTTGTACACACTTCAATTAACACATTTATTTGCCAGCTGCCTGAAGATCCCTGTAGCTGGCACCCCCGGCAGACCATGAAAAGCCTATGATGGAGCCCAGATTTCTTCCCCCTTCATGATCTTCCAAGCCCACCCTGCACAAGGCAGAGCCCATGCATGGGATCCTCACAGCTTATGTCTATTTGCAGTCAAAGACGGACACTTCAGAGCGACTCTTGTAGTGCTCCCGAGGTCTCAAGAGGGACTATGGTGAAGGAGACTGCAAAGCCCCTACTCTCTGTGCCATCTGTAGACCCTGAAGATCACAGGACCCTGGCCATGATCAGCCAATGTAAGTGAGCTGGGAGGGGCTCTTTTAGAGCCGTCTGCTCTCTGTGAATTCAACTCGCTGCCATTTCCTAAGATGTTAGCTCGGAGTCCAGATCACATGCCCTGTCTGAGACAGAAGCCCAGAGTCATTTTAAAGAAGTTGGATTTGTCCCATGGCAGAAAGCAGCCTTGCCTGTGAGCTCCGGGATGTCAGGTCCATTCCCTGGGAAGACTCTTAGTGGGTGCAGGAATGTGGGGACACAGAGACTATATGGGTTCATCTTCCTACCCTACTAGACTGATGGCTCCAGGGCCAAGACAGGAGGAAAAGAGAGCCGAGTAAGCACCTCCAGCCTCAGAAACCCATGGTGACGTCTCCTAAAGGCACAGTCATGACTCACTCCTGCATCTGGCCCAGGAGCACCACGTTGGGTCCCGTCCCGGTCAAGGTGGCCGTACCCCCGATGCTGGCTGCATAGCACACACATAGGTTCATAGCCTTGTACATGTTCTTTGTGTCTTCATCCTCCTGCTTCTGCACACTGAGTTCTTCAAATATCACCTGGTTTCCTAGGGTGGACAAGGAGCTATTAGCCAAGTCAGTTTTGAGAGCCACCTAGTCATCTGAAGCTCTTTACTCTGCTATTAATGTGAAGTCAAGTGCGCACCTGGCCAGGTGCACATGTATTCCTTAGCTCCAGCCCCCAAATCACAGTCAGGTCCCATCTGCCTTTCTGCAATCCCTTCGCATGGCTTCCCTGGGTATTACCTTCATGTACTTGCCAAGCCCAGAAACTTAAGGCATGTATTTCTATTTCCTGGATCCTTCCTGTGTGCTGCTCAAGCCACTCCCTGCATCCAAGGGTGTCTCGGTCTACCTCCGACGCCTCTCCTCCTAGTGAAGTCCTCCCTCTCTGAGCTGCCATGCTGCCCAGCCTGCCTAAGGCTTCTCCTTGAGCAGATGACTCAGGTGAGTCTGTCCACGTAGGTTATCCCACGGAGCTCCACAAGAATCAGTGGTCAGAGTGTGCCTGTTCGCTCTCATGTTGCCAGGACCTCACCCAGGCCCTAGAAACCAGGCAGTAGCCACAGTTCCTGAGTTGCTCCCATGCAGAGTTCTGGGGAAGAATAGGGACTAGGCAGAGGGTGAAGCAGACCCTATCCTGCATCTTCTAAGTTGTGGGTCTAGTAGGAAGCAAACACCGAGACCTGTGGGAGTGCAGCCAGGGGTGACCTGCTCAAGGAGAGCCGAGAAGAGAGCCCAAATGAAAGGAAGAGTAGGAAGGGTGAGGAGCATTGATCAGGTACTCAAAGATTCCTGAAGGAATTATCAAATGGATAGTCAATGCTTTTTATCGTGGTACCAGTTAGGATCTCTGGTTAAATAATGCAGTGTTCTAAGCTTGAGTAAAGGATCTTCCTTTTATGTGATAACCAAAACCCAAATACTAATAAGCAAACTATCTCCCTATTTCTTCCCTCGATGCGTGCTAAAGGAAAGGCACAGGGAGACTGAGAGGAGGGAGGTAGTCATAGCATCTGGTAACAAAAGGAAAGGCGACGGTTGCAGTAACTAAGCCAGTGCGTACCTGGAAACTCACCGGCCTTGTCCTTGTCAGACAGCTCCAGCGTCTCCTGGCAGGTATCCACAGCTACATTTGTGACTACTATTTGCTCCAGCATGGCCTCCAGAATGGGCACCATCATGGCTGTGGTGGCAGTGTTGCTGATCCACATGGACAGGAAGGCCGTGACGGACATAAAGCCCAGCATCAGCCTGCAGAGGAGGGGCAGAGAAGAAGGCCAGAGTCCCTTGTGCCCTACCCACCGCATCCCGGGGCACAGCTAGGAGCTGGAGCCACCCTTCCTGCCAACTCCAGACCAGGTGTCCAAACATGTGGTGGCAGTTTGAGCGGCTCTCTTCCCACCCTTGTCTTTCTTCTTCCCTTCCCTCCTCCTTCTTCATGACAGCTAACTTTCATTGTCAGCTTGACTGGGTTAAGGGAAGTCAAGAACACTTCCAAATGTGATTATGAAGGACAGACCATGAGATCATGAGGGCTCAGGCCTAATGAACACAGTAAACCCTCGATGGACTTATAATGTGCTGGCCTCATTGGGAGGTGGTAAGACGTAAGAAGTGGAGCCCATGACCTAGCCAGCCGTGTGGTCGGAGCCCAGTCAGTGGTACAGACATGAGTTTCATCATTTGAAGAAGTCCTTAAGTCCAATGAGAAAGTGGTCGGTTCCTCCCATATCATTGTGTCCCTACAACACCGCAGGGCATATGGTGGATAACAGAAGAATTGGGGGTGAGGAGGATTGGATAAAAACACATTATATGAACATATGAAGTTCTCAAATAAAAAAGAGGTGGGACCTAATTGGAAGAAGTATTCATTGGAGCTTGTCCTGGTGGTGTATCTTGCCAGGACCTCTGGCTCCTGGCTCCCTCTCTTGTTTCCTGTCTGTTGTAGGGGAATTTCTGCTACCACACACTTCTGCCGCCATGATATTCTGCTCAGGTATAGAAGACCAGCCACAGACTGGTCACCATCCAAAGCTAAAAGCTCAAGTCCATCTTTCTTCCTTTAAGTTCTTCCTTTTAGGAATTTGGTCACAGATGTGAGAAAAGTAGCTATAGATTCCCGACTTCCCCTCTTCTCACAGACATTGCTGATGTCTATATACTGCTGGCTGTGGAGTCAGAAGGAGGCCTCGAACTCAGCTGCAGTTCTAGCAAACTCCCATTTAGCAGGGAAGTTTGCCTTAGCAAGACCCAGGGTGTGGTAGAGCAACCCCACATGAAGTTAGAGTAGCTTTCCGCATAGATCTAGAAGATTCCCACTGTCTTATATAGAGCCTCTCCTCTCCTAAATCGCAAAGATTAAAGCAGAATGATTCTGTCCGACCCGGAGACCAAGCCTCCCCCTTCCCCTTGGATGTTTGACTCTGTCACACTCCACTCTCCAGGGGCCCCTGTAGAGTCATGTGGCCAGAGAAAGAAGGTGTACTTACCGTGAGGGCTTGGTCCCCACAAAGAGCAGCATTCTCAGGGCAATTCTCTTGTGAAGTTTCCAGCGCTCCACAGCCGAGGCCACAATGAGGCTGCCCACGAACAGCATGTTGGTGTCCTTCATGTACTGGACACACACCTGGAGGGTGGCAGAGGCGTCAGGGTAATCCCTAGTCACACACTGCTTCAGTCCAAAGCTGCTACCCAAGTCACCTAGACAGCCGAGCAAGGCAGATGGCGATTTTAAAGGTAGCGCGGGGTGGTCTGTCTGCACACTCGTCCTTGAGAGATCCACCACTGAACCTCTAGGCCTTGGGAGTTCAGAGGGGCTCAGAGAAGGGGGTGGGTACAGGGGAGGACCGCGAGCTGCCAGTCCTTGTTCAGTTTACTCACCTGTTTGGAGTCCAGTACCTTCAAAAGGGGGAAGAGCAAGACGGGCATGAGGGAGGTAACAGCCACTGGGATGACGTCGGTGCACCAGTAGACGGCCATGAGGATGATGACGTAGGCACACCTGACAAACTGAAGAGACAGTTTTGAGGCCTGGAAGGCTCCACTCTGCATCCCAGCTTCATAGGGGGCGGTGGGGAGGCGGGATGCCTGTGTGGTGGAGGAGCCTTGGTCCCAGGCAGCGTGGCTCTCCAAGGCTCAGGACAGACAAGGCGAGTCAGGCTGTCCCTAAGTCTAACCTGTCCCTGCCCCCCTCTTTCCTGCTGTGTTGTCCGAGCACCACAATAAAGCAAACAAATGTTTTCAGAGGAAGATTGCACCCCATAAATGACCCGGGAGATTGCACCCCATAAATGGCCCAGGACACCTCTCTATCCAATGAAGTAGGGTTTCCCAGGCCTACACACTGACATTTGGGCGGGGGAGGAGACAAGTCCTCAGTGTGGGGGTCTGTTCTCTAAACAGTGGGATATTTAGCATCACCTTGTCCTCCGTCCAACAGACAGTGGTTGCATTCTCTATAGGATCAAAAAGCTATCTCCATAATCTCTATACTTCCTGCTGTGGGCAGGAGAGACCGTTGAAGGACTTCAGGGACTGTCATCCCAAAGCTGCCCCGAAATGATGATTATTTTGAACTGACAGAAGGTAGAAGACAATAGATTCTGGATGAGATTCTACTCTGAAGCTGTCTGTCTGCTTAAAGTTGGGCTCAGCCAATAAGAAGCAGCTGTCTCCGATCCCTTCTCTGAGTCATCATTAACTAACTCACAAGGCAGTAAGGAAGATGAAGCCCCAGCAGGGCGTGGCAGGGCATGCCTGTAATTCCAGCATCTAGAAGCTGAGGTAGAAGGACATTTGTTAAGTCTGAGGTCAGTTTGGCTTATACAGGGAGCTGCAGGACATCTGGAACTACAAAGCAAGACTAAACAATAACAACAAAAAGCCACTAGTCACATAAAAGCCAAAAACCGCCAAATCTGTCAACATACCTTAGGGACACTTGTCACATCCCATTGCCCTCCATCTCAGGCACTATTACATTGTCTGTTCTGTGGAACCCAATAGACTTATCCCTGGCCACTCTTTGTTTCTTTAAACTAATAGGATTGCCCTAAAAATCATTTAGTACTCCCCTAAAACCTCCCACAGTCCCATGGTTCCCCTCCTCTCTGGAAGAGGGTATGTGAGCTTCAGAGTCGCTATGGGCTTGTGGGGAGGGATTCATCTCCTGTGGGTAACAAATCTCTTCCCTCCTCGTTCATCAGTCCGTGGTCAGAGAGCCAAGAGGGGCATTCCCTTTCTCCCTCATAGGATAGATGCTGGGTGAAAGCCACTGGGGTGAGCTCCAGGGATGGGTGGTAGTGGAGGTTCCTTCTGGGCATGGGTAATAAAAAAGGTATGTTGCAGAGAAGTTTTAAGAAATAACGCTGAAAGCCGGCCTGTGTTGTCATGGTACAGCAATTCTAAACAATGTCATTCACAAGTATCCTCCCCTCTTCCAATCCTGGTTCCTCCTTGAGCTCATTTCCCATCCTTATCTGTAAATTACAGAGTGTGTGACAACCAGAAACTCCTTTCTTCTCTGAATTCAGACTGTAGATGCCCTGTGACTGTTTTCGCTGCCCCTCGAAGAGGAGGGAACACAGGGCTGACGGCCTTGTCTCCATCCAGTAGCAGGAAATCAAGGAGAGGTCTCGCCCCTGAATAATCCATCAACCCTCTCGGCACACCCTGATCTAGATTCTCGCAGTGTCAGAGAAGCATGCAGAGTAGGAAAGAGAAGTTGGAAAAGTCAGAGGGTGGCCATGCAGGAGAGAGAGCTCAGACGGGAAAGTGCTTCCCATGCAAGCATGGGGACCTGAACTTGGTTTCTAGAACAAATCAAAACCCCAGCTGTGTCACACACGCATACCAGCACACAGAATGTGCAGACAGGCCAGCCTAGCCTATATGGCCAAATTCAGGCCTCTGAGGATCAGGTCTCAAGAAGCTGAGTAGATGGCAGGTGAGGAGACAAAGCCTGATGTTGATCTCTGACCTCCCAATACACAAGCACACACATATGCACACACACACATAAACACAAATGTCTAGGGAGATTTGTAGTAATAAGGGCGGTGGCGGGGCTGCGTCCCCAACACCCCAGCCGCCTGCCCGGTATAACCAATGACCTTCCTCCATCAAGGGAGGAAGTAGTCTGGAAAGGCAACAGAAGCTGAGATGGAGGTAGGCACTGGGGTTTAAAAGCCAGCGCTCAGCACAGAGCCTTCGCTCACTGAGGGGTTCAGGAGGCACCCCATGCACAGTGCAATCAGCCAGGGCTGAGGGTTCATCAGACAGCACTCACACATCAGTCACCAAGGGGCGTGTTTTTATCCCTGTGCCCTTAGGTGACTGACATCGTTATTGTCAACTAAGGCAAAGTGATGTGGCTATGACATCATTATGTGATATAATCTGAGCCACAATTGTAGTCCAGTGTTGAATAAAATGACCTGATATTGCTCATTACACATTGCATAATAAAAATGAAGTAGGCAAAACTCCCCCCATGTGTGTGTGTGCATGCATGCGTGCAAGACAAGAGATCAATTGATTGGTATTTGGAGAGCCGTCCATTAAGACATTAATAATAGGGCGATCAGGGTACCTTATTTTACTTTATACTCGATACTTTATACTTGTGAAAATAAGAGTTTCTTACAAGTTTAACAAAATAAGTGATTAAACTTGTCACCAGTTTTTGTTTTTTTAATGAGTATTAAAAGCAGAGGAGAACTCGGAGAAAGGGTAGGAAAAGTGGATGAGAGAGGAGGCCCGGAAAGGAGCAAGGCGAAGAGAAGAAGATCCCCTGGAGAGGGACCATGAGCCATAGGGGGCAGCGTGTTCTGGGAGTCATCATCGGGTTGGGGCGATGGTGCTCAGGCTGCCCGGGGGTGGGGTCTGGCTGACTTTCTCTCGCTCCTGTGAGTGCTGTGTATCTCTGGGCTTTCTTGCACAATGAAGGTAACATGGTGACTGGGGGCAGGGTGCTCTTTGGTGGTGATCAAAACAGTGGCGCAGAGGGTGAAAACAGAAAGCCAGGGCCCCGGCTCTCGGTACCTAATCTAGTTTGAGGGAAGGTGCTGGGGAGACAGCTTTTGGAAGAAACTTCACTGTGATCTCCCAGCCCTCCAGTCTTCATTCCAAGGGCATATACACATACACCGCAGATGGGAACCTGATTCCACTATTTATATTCTCTGTGTGTGTGTCTCTCTCTGTGTGTCTCTCTCTGTGTGTCTCTGTCTCTGTGTGTCTCTCTCTCTCCCCCCATGTATGTACCAGGGATAAAGTGGGGTCCTGGTTATACTTTCCTCTACCAGGAAGGTCAACCAAGCGACTATAATTATTCCAGGGAATATCACTCCCCACCAACAGAGCTAAAATCACAGCCTTCTGGCCTAGCTGCCTCCCACGGACAAGAACAGTCCCAGATCTCTGCGGATGCTCACTCACAGTGTGACTACCTAAGAGCCATCACTGTTGACCTTCTCTCCTTGGCCCATGTGGAGACTCTGCACAGCACGTTCCCTTCCCGCATCCTAGGAACCAGAATGATCCCCTTTTACTCTCAAAGTGTCTGAATCCAATCACTTCATTGTACCACCCATCAAAGCTCCCAGACCCAGAGAGCACGGGGTCTGTCAAGTAAATAGCGCAGGCATCTGAGTGCACGCCTCTCCTCTCAAAACATCCCCTGAAGAGTCCCACTGTTTCCCAAACCTGCCTGTGGAGGGGAAGCAGGATTCGAGCAAGGTTTCCTGTCTGGGCTGAGAGTGAAAGGGCTGAAAGAAGGGATGGAGGAAGGAGCAGCCAGCAGCCACAAAAGGCTTCAAAGAGCTCTGGCCTCGCCAAACTGGCTGCACACAGCCTAAGAGAGTCGGGCCAGGGCTCCCGCCCCTTCTCTGCCCTGCAGCCAAGGCCATTCATTCTCTCCCTTCCTCCCAGGAGCATTAGGAGGACAGGGCATGGGACGCAGCTTCCCTGCAACCCAGTGCCATGCCACCCAAGGCGTGAGCTCTGGGAACGTGTCCCGCCTCCTGCCACAGCCACAGCAGGCACTGGGCAGTGGAGACCAAGCCCCACCTGCGGTTCAGGCTGCAGCAGGATTTGGACTCTGAGTGGCTTCCTTGGTTTCAGAGCTGGAAAGAAATAGAAATCATGGATGGGGAAACTGAGCCTCAAAAATCAGGATCATAATGTGGCAGAGGCAGGACCACATAGGTGATGCTACTTTTGTAGGTCCTTAACTGAAGGCATCTATAGCTGGTGAATGTCTGTTCCCTAGAGAGAAGGCAGGCAGGGGAGTCCAGCCCTCTGAGTCCCTGCTGGCTCGAGCATCATCTTTGAGCTGGGATAGTGCTGGTTGTGGATTCTTGAGGGGAAGATTCGGAATCAGAGGCTAAGCCTGTGGCGGGTTCTGTGTAGTTCAGATCTGTCCTAACTTCCAGGTCTCCGTGTTTGCTCAAAAGGTTCTTGAGCCCTACAGTCGGTGCGCTCTAGGATGTGTTCACCTTCGTCCCTCAGATACTTTGCAGGGCACCTCCCATCTGGTGCCCGAAGCATCTGAGCACGCACCCCAGGGGAGCTTGTCCCCGCACGGGGGGAATCCGTACGTTCCAGCTCAGCATTCCCGGGTTCCGTGCCCGTTATTGCACTGGGCACCCGGGTTCCGCCGGGCTGCCCAGACACGCAACTGACCTTGTCAGGTACCAGAATGATGAGTGGAAGCAGCAGGATCGGGGTGAAGAACAAAATCACGAAGGACTTGAACTTGGTCACATAAGTCTTCGCCGAAGCCATCGCGCGGAAGGGAAGCAGACTGGCGGGAGAGAAGATTGAGAGGCAGCTAGAAGCTCCGCGAGCTTTAAAGGGGGCCGCGCGGTCCCACCGGACTGGGGGCGGCTACAACTCCGCCCCCCATGGCGGGCCCTCCCTGCGGTCCCGGGGCGGAGCCACCCCTTGGGGTCTGTGGGGAGCGTCTAACCCGGGACTCTGCCACCCGGTGGCCGAGAGAGGCGTCTGCAGAGTCCAGTGTTTGGCAGCAGCCCTCTATGGAGGAACTGGACCCTGGCACCTCAGGGCTCGCCGAGCCCTTTGGCGTTGCTCTGGACGCCGGCACTACGTAGGGTGTGCAGGTCTTTCTGCCAGCTTAAACTTGAGGATCATTTCTGTACCCTCACCTGCTCTCTCCTGGGCTCCGAAGGGTCCCAGATGAAAAGCTCCACTGGCCTGTAGGTTTCTCAGGCTTCTCTCTCCAAAGCTCTCTCCTTCTCATCCCGATCCCGGAGGGATGTCTCTTAGAGGCGGTCCCTTCACCCCCAGGATCCTTTGGCTTCCCCCTTGCGTTGGCCCTTCTCTAGACACAGAACCCATTTCACTCCTCGTGCCCTCTCCCACCCAGCGCATCCTGAGCGCTCTACGGGGACGGCTAAGAAGGCGGTCACTGTCCTCGCAGTCCGAACGACTTTCGCCCTCCAGCGGATGCGCGTGCGCAGCTGGCGGGCTCAGCTCTAGGAGCCAGCAGCTGCTACTGACCACGCAAGGAACACCTAGCTAGTGCCATTTTATGGAGGGAGATGGGGTAAAGAAAAAGGGACATAACCCTGCCAACTTGAAAAAAGCGTTGATTCATTCATTCTTTCTTTCTCTTTCATTCATTCATTCATCCTGTCCCCAATAGAGCTGTGCTTACTACCTGGTGTGCTAAATCCTGTTTGGGGCACCAAGACAGGAGGATGCAAAGATGTCGGCACCTCAGTGACTTCTTCCTCTCTTCTCTTCTACCTGCCTTTCATTCTCAGCTTCTTCGGGGAAGTCTTACCTATGCACCCTAGGCTGCTTCTTAGACATTACACGACACATGGCTGAGCCCAGATTTCTGTACAGTAAGCTCTCAACTCCGATCCAAATGCTACTTTGTTACAGACATTGTTAGAGTGTTTAGGCCTAGAATGGCTACCTCCTTTCTAAACATGGAAGCCATCAGTATACTCTAAACCAACTAGTACCACAGCGTTTACTTTGCGTTAGGTATTGTGAGCAATCTGGGGGTAAGAACAGGTTATATGCAATTACTACGCATTGTATGAGAAGACCCAACCTTTCATCCCACTTCTCCATCCCCAACCCTGCCACCGCCACCAGGAAAGAACTATGCTATTTCCCACCTTTCTCAGCCTGTGTATGTCTGAAGCCCTAAACCTCAGCACATGCTTGTGTCAAAATCTTGACTCTATCCTGTGACATGTCACCATTCTCTCAAGTCTGCAACCAAATTCTTCAGGCTCTCTCTCTCTCTCTTTTCATTTTCTATTTTCATTTTCCTGGGCCCCACCCTCTTCCCCTCAGAGCACTTAACACTAGAGTTCTTGCTTTTTTTTTGTTTCAAGATTTTATGTATGTGCGTATTTGTATGCATGCGTGCATGTTTCCCATCTGTATGCCTGAAGACACAAGAGTCAGAAGAGGGTGTCAGAGCCCCTGGAACGGTGGTTATGGGTGGTTGGGAGCCACCGTGTGGGTGCTGGGAACTGAACTCAGCTCTTCTGCAAGAGCAACAAGAGCTGCTCTTAACCACCGAGCCATTTCTCTAACCCCTGGGAGGTTTTATTTAATCTTGGTTTTCTTTATCACCATGGGCCCACTCAAAAGCCTTTACTGAGCTTCAGGTGTGCGCTCAACACTTTCTCTCTGGGATATATATAAAGCAAGTCAGCCACTCTGTTATAATTCAAGTGCTTTAAAGAGGGTATAATTTGTGCTTTAAGATCGCTGAATCCTTATTCCGTCCCTGCGTTGTCTTAGTGTTGTGTCTGCGGTTTCCTTTCTGATTCATCTTCTCACAAGTGGAGAGAATCGCACCAACTTTGATCTCCAGTAGCTATTTGGGGACTGTGAGCGAATGTTCTAAGTAATCAACAACCAATACTATTGGCTCTTGCAATCCGATGAGACACACTGTGGGTGCCCTTGGGCAAAAGATCCCTCCAAGTGTTCCTAAGGCTTTACAGAGGAGGTGGCGGTTGAGTGGAGACATCAAGGCAAAGAATTTGCCAGACATGGGGGGTGGGTGAGTCAGTAAAAAACACCACCAAGCAACCTCTTGTGCATGGAGTATAGATTTAAATTCTGTATGTATGCGTGTGTTTACATACGAGTGGTCGTGAGACAAGAAAGATCCTGGGAGAGAAGGAACTCCACCAGACGTGTAAAGAGACATAAAGCAGAAGGAGGACTACCCAGGGGGAAGGAGGGAGCCCATGGGAGGAGGCACAGAGAGGGATAACTGGGAAGGGGTGAATGAAAACAAATGACATACCAGCATGAAGATGTCATGGTGGAACACTGAATGCTAACCAAAAAATTTAGCCAAAAATAAACTTCAAAAGGGAATTGCTGAAAAATGTTGATGGAGCGGCTGGCCACTTCCCGCCACCCGGCTCCCGGCCGCCGGCTAGCTTTACCCAAAATAATTGCACGGAAACTGTATTCTTTTAAATACTGCCTGGCCCGTTATCTATAGCTTCTTATTGGCTAATTCTCACATCTTGATTAACCCATTTCTAATAATCTGTGTAGCACCACGAGGTGGTGACTTACCGGGAAAGATCTTAACCTGCGTCCATCTTGGAGAGGAGAGCTATAGCATCTGCTTCTTCCCAGCATTCTGTTCTGTCTACTCCGCCTACCTAATTTTCTGTCCTACCAAAGGGCCAAGGCGGTTTCTTTATTAACCAATGAAGGTAACACATAGACAGATGACCCTCCTCCATCAGAAAAATATCCCAAGATAATCCAGAAATATCAGAAACTACAGTGTCATAACAAAAACAAATTGTTGAAGAGTTTATACCAAGTACATGAGCAGGAAAACTACACATTCTAGAAATATCCATTCTCAACCTATAAATTCCATTCCAATTGAAATCATTATAAGATCGTGTGTGTGTGTGTGTGTGTGTGTGTGTGTGTGTGTGTGTGCACGCACCCATCATTCACACCAGAGTTAAACCCTGGGTATCATTCTTCAGGAGCCATCCACCTAGTTTTTTGAAAGGTTTCTTTCTGGCCAGGAACTTACCCAGTAGGCTAGACTGCCTGGTCAGAAAGCCCCAGGGCTATGCCTGTCTCCATCTCTACCACATCTGGGTAAGTGGGTGCTGTGGACCAAACTCAGGTCCTTATGCTTGCATAGTAAACGCTTTACTGAGCCATCTCCTCATGACCTCCATCCAGGGATGTACTTTACTGAGCCATCTCCCCATGACCTCCATCCAGGGATATACTTTACTGAGCCATCTCCCCATGACCTCCATCCAGGGATGTACTTTACTGAGCCATCTCCCCATCACCCCCATTCAGGGATCTACTTTACTGAGCCATTTCCCCATCACCCCCATTCAGGGATGTACTTTACTGAGCCATCTCCCCATCACCCCCATCATCCAGGGATGTACTTTACAGAGTGATCTCCTCTGTACCCCTCATACCCCCAAGGGACTTTTTGTCATAATATTCAGGCAGAATAGAAAGTAGCCAAGAATAAAGATAACTTTAGAAAGCGGTGAGTTTTATAGACATCTGTCTGAATCCTTTCACACAATTTTAATCTTAAAACTGTACTAGAAGTCTACTGTGATTACAAGAGCTTTGAAGTGTTTCATTAGTAGTACAGAGAAATTGAGGGATTTTTATCAGATTTCAAGAATAGCAAAATTATAATAGCCGGTATATCCAATAACTATTATAAATGAAAAGACAAAACCGGAAGAATATAAATGTAATGGACACATACGTTCATGGAAATGACACCAGAATAAAGATCGCAGGGATAGTCTATGCCTCCATTCAGCTGTTGGATTTACTAGGTTTTTAGCAATACTGACATTTTTTTTCCTTCACAAGATATACTAAACATGCATAGGAAAATTTGGCTATGATCTCTAATATGGTAACTTCTGAGGTTTTTTTTTTTCATAATGAGTCCTAAGTATCCCCAGAACTGAGCAAAACCATCATCTATGAATGCACCTCCATTTACCAAAGGGATTCTCCATATTCATCCTGTCTCACAAATAAATCTGGCTGCCTAATCACATTGCATACTGATAAATGCAGAAATAAAATGAGTATCGTGACAAATTATAAAGTGCTTAAATTACATTATAATCTTGATGGCAGTGGTATGGCCACCTCAGTAACCTTGCCCCAGGGTTGGTTCTGTATTTTCTTAATGTCTTTTTAAAGATCTGTTTATTTTAAATTATGTGTATGTGTGGAGGTATGCATTGCAAATGAATGCAGTGCTTGAGGAGGCCAGAAGGAGGCGACAGGTCCCCCTGGAACTGGAATTACAAGTGATTGTGAGGCAACTGAAGTGGTTGGGAATTGAACTTGGATTCTCTAAAGAATAGCAAGCATTCTTAAGAGCCAAACCATCTCTCCAAACCCTCACTCTCAACTTTTTAAAAAAATAATAGCCCTTGCTGGGTGGTGGTAGTGCACACCTTTAATCCCAGCAGTAGGGAGGCAGAGGCAGGCGGATTTCTGTGAGTTTGAGGACAACCTGGTCTGCAGAGTGAGTTCTGGACAGGCTCCAAAGCTACACAGAGAAATCCTTTCTTGAGAAAACAAAACAAAAAAAACTCAAAATATGAATTCAAACATTAAGATGCTTTTTAGAACTCACAAATTTTTTATTGAAAGTAAGGATCATGATGCATGTAAAATTGTTCAGGGATATTTAGTTGATAATCGTTATACAGTATGATAATTTTCACCCCTCCTGCATCATTTTATTCAGTTTTAACCTTAAAACTAAGCTAACAGAAGTCTGCAATATGTGCAAACTTTAGAATGAAGTGTTTCATATGTTTGGCATCGGCTATAATGTGTAATCTTTACAGTCAAAGCAAAACCAACACTAAAGTTTTGAAACTGCACCAGTCGAAGGGTGAATTTCTTAACAAACCAGGGATGATGAAGAAACTCGGGACGAAAATGCTCTTGGGCACAGTAAGGCAGCAGATGCAATGTCTCCAAAGGCAATCTCCAGACTAGAAACACATCCAGCAAAAGCTTTCCACTCCACAAACTACCAGAACACAAGCAAACTAAACACTAACACTCTAACACTCTGCCATCTCACTGAAAAAAATCGCTGGCTTATAAAACATCTGCTGGGGGCTGGAGAGATGGCTCAGTGGTTAAGAGCATTGCCTGCTCTTCCAAAGGTCCTGAGTTCAATTCCCAGCAACCACATGGTGGCTCACAACCATCTGGAATGAGGTCTGGTGCCCTCTCCTGGTCTGCAGGCATATACAGACAGAACATTGTATACATAATAAATAAATATTTAAAAAAAAAAAAACATCTGCTGAGCAGAAGTATCAAATGACGAAACTGCCTCTGAACTATACCCATTGATTTTACACGTGGAGAGTTGGGAGTATTAACAGAGCTAAGAAAGCCTAACGTTTCTACGTGGCAATCAAAGTCTACTTTGGGAAACCTTACACATTAACGTGAGGAACTGTATTAAAGGGTTGCACCATTAGGAAGGTTGAGAACCTCTGTGCTGGAGTGGAGGAAGCCCTGAGTAGGTGAAGTCCTAGATGACTGTCTGCTACTGTCAGGGGACAGCCACATCGAAGGACTATAGCCTTAGACCATGGGGAAACGGCAAAATGCCCACACCCACCCTGAGACGAGATTCAGAGAAAAGGCAAAGCCTTTCTCTGGGGTCCAAGTGTAGGTATTGATAATGTGTGCAGAGAATGTTTGCCATAGCTTTCTGACCCAGACATCTATGACCTGTAATCTTCTTCCCTCTGAGGCTGCTCCTACTCAGTTTACCTAAACCTGCCTCCGCGATCCAGAAATGCTGCCTCCTTGTGTATCTCTCTGTAATGCCCCTGCCACCTCATCCAGCTATAGCCAATATCCCCTCCTCTCTTCAAATTTATATAGTAAACATGCTGAGTTTCCGGAGTGCGGCGGCTTCTCCACCAGAGAACCCAGCCCACCTAATCCCAGCTCTTCTGGGTGACCCTGTAACTATCTTTTCTTACTCTCTCACAGCCTCAGGCATCTCTGACCCTCGAGCCTGCGGGATTTAGCAGAGGAAAGCGTAAGGTAGACATGCTAAGGTATAGGAATGAGCAAAGATTTTTGCGAGAGGAACTCGAACAGCTCAGGAGACAATAGCAACTACTGACAAATGAGGCTACGTGAGTGTGAGGAGGGTAACTTTAAAATGGAGAGGCTTGTGTTAAGGCTCACAGTCTAAGGCATGAACTGTAGACAACCCCTGTTTTGAGAACCTGGCCAGTTCTCAGGATTGGGAACGAGGAGTGCTTTTTGTTTTAATTAAGATAGAGACCTGTTGATGAGCTTCGCATCCTTGACATCTGGCTAATGTCTGGGAGTGGACGCGCATACTGGAACAGGTGTTTGGACGATTGCCGATGACTGGGCAGTGAGCCCCCTTTGTTAATGAGGCTTAAAACCTTGCCTCAGAACGCCTCTAGCTGCTGCTGTCTCAACCCCGGAGAGACAGGCAGTCAGAGGAATGTAAGCCCGTGCCGTGATGCTGTACTGGTGACGCATAAGGCCTGTTCCCGTGATGCTGTACTGGTGACGCGTAAGGCCTGTTCCCGTGATGCTGTACTGGTGACGCATAAGGCCTGTTCCCGTGATGCTGTACTGGTGACGCATAAGGCCTGTTCCCGTGATGCTGTACTGGTGACGCGTAAGGCCTGTTCCCGTGATGCTGTACTGGTGACGCGTAAGGCCTGTTCCCATGATGTTTACTGGGATGCGTATTTCCGTGTTGTTCCTGTGCCGTATACAGAACGCCTAGTGGTAAATTCCCGGATGAAGCCCCCTCTCTTGGGGGCTTCCCACTCTAGTCCTTTGTTTCAATTCCTTGTAGAATAAATCTCTCTCTTTATTAGCTAATTTCATGGCTCGTGGAAGTTCTTTCTCACTGATAGAATCAAAAATAAGTCTGTGCACAGCTAAGTGGCTAAAATTATCTGCCCTTAACAATGAATTAAAAAGTCTCTGCACTGTAAAGGGAACACTCGGGCAATCTCTGGTTCTCTCAGCCCTTGCTGCCAAGAATGTAAAATATAACCTGTATGCTGAAAGTCAACTTGATGGGTTTCTTAGGAGGTTAAGCAAACATTTATCATGAACCCAGCCATTCTTCTCTTGTGTACTTATTCTAAAGAGATGCAAGCCTGCATTCCCACACAAACCTCTGCATGACTGCTTTTTGCAGCCTTATTTAGGACAGTCCCAAAGTGGAAGCAGCCCGGGCAGGGGAGTGGATGGATAAACAGGTATATCCGAGCAGGGTACTCCCTGGCCATGAAAGCGGCACATTCGCTCGGACTGCAGCAACACCGAAGAGCCCTGAGCCGAGGGAAAAGGCCAGCCTCAAAGGGTCGCATATGGTGTCCTTCCATTTATAGGCTATGCCACAAGTGACAAAATTAAAGAGAGGAAAAACAGACCAGCGTTTGCCAGGGGTGAGGTTTGGAGGAGTATATTACTAGCTTTTTTCTTTCTTTTCTGTGAAAAACAACCTGAGGGTGACTCTGTGGTGACCAATCAGTATTTTGCCTGATTGTGGTGACCAACACCCAAATCTATATGTGTGATGAAATTCTAAAATACCACACACACACTCACCGACTGCCTATATAAAAACCATCAAATCTTAGCATTTGATTCAACCAAATCAACCAAATTTAAGTTGTTGGTAGTATTTTATCAAAGTCAATTTTGGCTTTATCTTTAAATTAATTTTAACTGAACCATGAAAACATATTAATTATATATATTCTGGAGTGCCCTGTAAAGTTTTGATGCATGCATACAATGTATGATGTTTAAATATGGCTCTATATATCTGTTCTTAAAAGGTTTTTTTTTTAGGTCCCTCTCAAAGGGGGACCAAAAATAGCTCTACCAAAATCTGACATAATTTTCAAAATCTAAAATATCTTCTATAGTAAAATTAATGTCATCATTGAATTTCTTAACACACCGTTCCCAAAACTTCATTCATTGCCACTTCTTCACTGTGGGCAAGTGGGCTGTTAGCACGGGAGGTCTGGGGGAAGGTGTGTGGAACTCAGTGTATTATCTCTTCACTCTTTGTAGGGCAAACTAAAATTAAAAGCTCAAATAGTGTTTTGGTATCTTCATGAATGAATAAGCTTCTGTATGATAAACACTTCTTAGTTTATATAGATTAAGGCCTCCAAAGACACGCCCGGGAGCACAGTTGGTGAGTGGCTCCTCCTGGGCTTCGGGTGTGCTATTTACACTAGTGGGTGCCGACTTGGGCATGATGGCTTGAGTATTTCCGTGGATGGGCTACTACAAAGGCCGGCCATCTTATTACCTCTGGGCTTTAATTTGGGAATGCTCTTATCTTAAACAAACTCTGGTTGTTTAAAAAGTTGTACATTGGATTCAAAGAGAGTATCGGTTAGTTTTTCCAAGACTAGACCTACAACAGAAAGTGTTATGCGATTTGTAAGTCAGGTGGGGTCTGCTCCCGGCTGAGGATGGATGCTAAGCACCAACAGATCCTTCTCGTCCTGGGCAGTGGCTGGGCTTCCCCCAGGCTGAGGAAGGACTCAGAGGGCAGGAGCAGAGGGGGCTTGTGGGAACTCCCAGACCTCTGAAAGAGCTTAAGCTGCTGTTGGCAGACACCACACACGATTCTCATCCCTCATCTGCTCTTAGCTTGAAAACAGTAGCGTTCGACTTGTGTACATATCTTTCTGTGAGAAGCTATGCATTGGGCTGACAATAGAAGGTTTTAGTTAAATATGTTAATGGGCTCTTGTTTGGTTTTTTTGAAGTTTTAGGGATCAAATTCCAGGCCTCCTGCTCAGCTCTGAGATGTCCTCCCAGCCATTAACAGAAGTTTTATGAGTTAAGTAGAATAGAAATACAAAATAATGAGAAAAGGCTTAAATTACCACGCTCTTTAGAGTCCTTTGGGTACATTTTAAAAAGTGACATATCCAATTTATGTTCGCTTGTTTTTCTATTTAAAATTTTTGCCTTTTTCTTTTTTTCCTTTCCCTTTCTTTCTTTCTTTCTTTCTTTCTTTCTTTCTTTCTTTTTGGCTTTTTTCGAGACAGGGTTTCTTTTTGTGACCCTGGCTGTCCTGGAACTTGCTCTATAGACCAGACTGGCCTAAAGCTCACAGAGATCAGCCTGCCTCTGCCTTCCAAGTGCCGTGATTAAAGGCATGCACCACCACATCTGGTTGAGGCTACCCTGTCTCAAAAAAAATTTTTAATTGCATTATTTATTCACTTTATGTGATTGTAAGTGTGTGCATGTGCGTTCAAGTGCATGTATGAAACATACGTGGAGGTCAGAGGACAACTTGGCGGAGTCAGCTCTCACCATATGGGTCCTGGGGGTTGAAACTCAGGTCATTAAACTGAGCCATCTCATGGGTCCTTTTAAGTTTATTTTAACAGTTAAGTTAAAAAAAAATTTTAAAGGTGTATCTGGATTAGTCATGATTCTCTGTTTGGACCAATAGGATAGAAAATGTAAAGAATTTATAAACTTAGGTCTATGTTAGAAAACCATTTGTCTCATACCTGAGAGGCAGAGAACCTGCTAGACGCTCAGTCCTTGAGGCTGGGTACCTCAATAGCAGGAGTAGTCCCACAGTAGACCCAACTGAAGTGGTTGACTATCTGGCTTGGGTCACCAGGCTGTGTGCCTCAGTAGTCCCAATCTGTGCTGAAATCATGAAAGATTCCTAGACAGCCACTGGTCCTTGGTCCTGCACATGCTGGTTCTGATGGCAGTGAAGAAATCAGTGGCCGCCACAGTAAAACAGCTCGGAGGCAAGAGGGGACACAGCCGAGCAGAGCAAAAGGTGACGGTCGTCCTTCCGTCACGCCCCGTTTACCTGGGCCTCTACCAGAAGGTGCTGCCCACATACTTGGACTGGGGCTTCTGGCTCAGTCATGGCAGTCAGGACAGGTCTTCAGGGGAGGCGCCCTACACAGGTGATTCTAATTTGTGGCAAACTGACCTTGAAAGCAACCATCCCAACACCCCTGGATTGCAATGTGACGTTTCCTTGTGTGTGTGTATTTCATCACAGTGAAACATTTATCTCCTCAAACGTTTCTTTCTGGTAAAAACGTCTTAGACTCTTGTATCTAGACACCATCTGTGCAGCGGCACGCCAGACGGTGACTGCTAACTGTGCCTTCGTGCCATGAATGAATAGCTTCATTCCTCCCCAGCTTTACATTTAAATATTTACAGCCATCAGACAAGATAGTCACTGCAATATCAAGTCTTTTAAAAATGTTAATTTCAACCTATAAATTCATATGCTTAAACTAATACTTAAACTAAAATAACATTCTAGAAACAAAGCATTTTAGATGCTGTTGAACAAACACTGGAGAAGTACATAACTTTTTACTAAAATTATATTTGGCCATACACAAAGAAGTCCAAAGACCACACTCCAACAAGGGAGTGACCCCTCGAACAAAGGGAGACATACAAAAGAAAGTTGGTAGAAACCAGAGATAATTCAGGCCTGTAAGACATACACAGGGGCTGGAGAGATGGCTCAGTGGTTAAGAGCATTGCCTGCTCTTCCAAAGGTCCTGAGTTCAACTCCCAGCAACCACATGGTGGCTCACAACCATCTGTAATGAGGTCTGGTGCCCTCTTCTGGCCTGCAGACATACACACAGACAAAATATTGTATACATAATAAATAAATAAATAAATAAATAAATAAATAAATAAATAAAGACATACACAGGTGTGTCCCATGCCTATGGACATGCACAGGTGCGTCCTGCGCTTGTAGGATGTGCACAGGTGTGCCCCGTGCTCATGACCCAGCACTTAGTAGACTGGCAGGAGGTCTGAGAGTTTGAAGGCAGCTGGGCTACATAACAAGGCATTGTCACAAAAAGAAAGTTTATGACAAAGAGAGAAAGTTGGGATGCAGCCTAGCAGTGGACCGCTTGCCTGATATACACAAGGCCCTGGGCCCAGTCCCTAGCACTGAAAAGAAAGTTGGTTTATTAAAAAAGACAGTTGGCTAGGCAGTGATGGCGTTCGACTTTAATCCCAACACTTGGGAGGCAGAGGCAGGTGTATCTCTGTGAGTTTGAAACCAGCCTGGTCTACAGGGTGAATTCCAGGATAGCCAGGACTATTTCACAGAGAAACCCTGTCTTGAAGAAAAAAAAAGTTGGGATAATGGTCCATGTCTGTAATCCAGCACTCAGGAGGCAGAGACAGGCAGATCTCTGTATGTTCAGAGTCAATTCTGGTCTACATAACAAGTTCAGGACAACCAGGGTTAGCCATAGAGAGACCCTTTCTCAACCAGGAAAAGAAAAGAAAGAAAACTGGCAATAATGTTTTGCAAGAGCAGATAGTTTTGAAATATGCAATGACCAGTGTCAGAATAAATAGAGTATTTTAGGCTATGTGCATAAAGGTAAAAATAACGGAATCAGGGTCCATTCAAAGCTTACAAATACTTGGCGAGAGAGTTTAGTGTGGTACCACTTTAAAGCTTAAATTATGTAATGTGTTACTATAATTCTACATTGGAAGATAAACAAAAGTAAAGTATAAAGAATACAAAGATAAAAAACACCAAACTCAATCTAGTGTTAACCAAGTAGAGCCATGTGAACAGACCGGGACGTCTCAATAGTATCTAAAATGCTTTATTAATTTTAGTTGCAGAGAGAGAGAGAGAGAGAGAGAGAGAGAGAGAGACGTCAGATGGTCCTTTACCACTTTAAACTTTATTTTAAATACTAAATAATAAACATGTGCAACATTATAAATGGGAATTGCATCCATTTTAAACTAAAAAAGTATTAATGAGTTTCAAGGTAAAATAAAGGAAGTGTTTTAGACAAATAATAGCTAATGGGATTGGAGAGATAGCTCAGTGGTTAGGAGCACTGTCTACTCTTCCAGAGGACCCACGTTCAATTCCAGCACCCACATGGAGGTTCACAACTATCTGTAACCCCAGTTCCCAGGGATCTGATGCCCTCTTCTGGTTTCCTTGGGCACTGTACCCATATGCTATACAAACATGCATGCCAACAAAACACCCATACACATAAATAAAATTAATTTAAAATTATGTAACTAATGTCCGACTTACTATAAACTTAGTTATTTCCAGAACTATCCTTCCTCCAGCCTTCTGCTTTCCTCAGAAGGGGCTTACATGAGAGGGAGAGGCACGGCACTGAGGAACAAGCCTACAAGCCCAGCACTTGGGGAATGTGGGACAAAAGCTCGGGGCCAGCCTGACTACGTAGAAAGATTCTATCTCAATGAATATAAAAGTCTGGGCAGGATGCCACACCTGTAATCCTAGCACTTGAGAGGCAGAGGCAAGAGCATCAGGAGCTCAAGGTCAGCCTCAGAGACACAGCAAGTTTGAGGTCAGTCCATTTCAACAGACAAGCGAATAAGAGCAAGAGCAACGTGGGGTGGAAAGGTCATTCTGAGTGTCTTTAAGTCAAATAGGTTTCTTTGTATCGCTATGCATATGATGATGTCCTAGTCAAAATGAGAACTTTTATTTCTTCCCTAAATTAATGCTGAGTCCAAAGTTTTGTGTCACTAAACAGTAATGGTGGCCTTGCTGAGTAATTCTGAAGCCACATTCCTTTGGGCTGAGTGAGGTATCAAATTCTGAATTCCTTTGGGCTGGGTGGAATGCAGTTCTCTAACATCACAGTGAGAGCATTAGCAATTCTCTTTCTGTCTGAAATAGTTTTCATTTATTTTATGCCTTGAGTCTCATTAACGTTTTTCAAGTGTAAAATGGATGCTGTCTTTTAAAAAGAGACTCCCCCTTTTCTAACTACACACTTTAAAAGACAGAATGAAAATATCGACTTGCATGCAGGACTCCTTTCCACCAGTGAGGGGTACACATTTCACAGAACACTGCACATCACTGCTGCAGACGCCAGCGGAGCCTTCCTCTCCTCAGAGAAATACAGAGAAATCTCCCAGAGTGCCCGTTCTGCTTGCCTTTCCATTGCTTGCTTTGCATGTTGTGGTGGTTTGGATGATAAATGTCCCCATAGTCTCAGGCATTTGAATACTGGATCCCCCACTGATGGCACTGTGTGGCGCTGCTGGAGTAAGCACTGGGAGTGGGCTCCTGATCCCACCTTCTCCCTCTCTGCTTCGTGTTTGTGTTCAAAATGGGAGCCTTTCAGCTTCCTGCTCCAACTGCCATGCCTGTTGCTTGCTGCCTGCTGACATGCTTCCAGCCATGACAAGATGCTTAACCCTCTAGAACCACAAGCCCAGACAAACTCCTTCTGGAACTTTCTGGTCATGGTGCCTCATCACAGACCAGAAAAGCAACAGAAATACCCTGCCACCCCTCCCCCGTACCAACAGCAATACCCTGCTCCCTGGTACCAACTTCTGTCTTAGTCAGTGTTCTATAGCTGCAAAGAGACAATGTGATCATGAAAATGCTTATAAAAGAAAGCATTTAACTGGGACCTGCTTACAATTTCAGAGGTTTAGTCCATTAACATGGCAGGGAGCATTGCGGCACTCAGGCTGGAGAAGTAACTGGTTAACATCCTGGCAGGCAGCAAGAAAAGAAAAACTCAACTTCCTTAGTGATCAGGGAAATGCAAATCAAGACAACTTTAAGATACCATCTTACACCTGTCAGAATTGCTAAAATCAAAAAAACCAATGATAGCTTTTGCTGGAGAGGTTGTGGAGCAAGGGGTACACTCATCCATTGCTGGTGGGAATGCAAACTTGTCCAACCACTTTGGAAAGCAGTGTGGTGGTTTCTCAGGAAATTCGGGATCAACCTACCCCTAGACCCAGCAATACCACTCTTGGGAATATACCCAAGAAATGCCCTATCATACAATAAAAGTATATGCACAACTATGTTCATAGCAGCACTGTTTGTAATATCCAGACCCTGGAAACAACCTAGATGCCCTTCAATGGAAGAATGGATGAAGAAAGTATGGAATATATACATATTAGAGTACTATACTCAGCAGTAAAAAAAACAATGACTTCTTGAATTTTGCATGCAAATGGACGGAAATAGAAAACACTATCCTGAGTGAGGTAAGTCAGACCCAAAAAAAGGAAAATGGGATGTACTCATTCATAATGGGTTTCTAGCCACAAATAAAGGACATTGAGCCTATAATTCGTGATCCTAGAGAAGCTAAATAAGAAGGTGAACCAAAGAAAAACATATAGTCATCCACCTGGATATTAACCTTCATCAGGCGATGAAAGGAGACAGAGACAGAGTCCCACATTGGAGCACCGGACTACAACCCCAAGGTCCAAATCAGGAGCAGAAGGAGAGAGAGCACGAGCAAGGAACTCAGGACCGCGAGGGGTACACCCACACACTGAGACAATGGGGTTGTTCTATTGGGAACTCACCAAGGCCAGCTGGACTGGGTCTGAAAAAGCATGGGATAAAACCGGACTCACTGAACATAGCGGACAATGAGGGCTGCTGAGATGTCAAGAACAATGGCACTGGGTTTTGATCCTACTGCACGCAGTGGCTTTGTGGGAGCCTAGCCTGTTTGGATGCTCACCTTACTAGACCTGGAAGGAAGTGGGAGGTCCTTGGACTTCCCACAGGGCAGGGAACCCTGATTGCTCTTCGGGCTGATGAAGGAGGGGGAGTTGATTGGGGGAGGGGGAGGGAAATGGGAGGCGGTGGCGGGGAGGAGGCAGAAATCTTTAATAAATATATAAATAAACAAAAAAAACCTTTTCTAAATCGAAAGAAAGAAAGAAAGAAAGAAAGAAAGAAAGAAAAAGAAAGAAAGAGAAAAACTCTGAGCTTGGGATGGGCTTTTTGAAACCTCAAAGCCTTCCCCAGGGACACACTTTCTCCAAGGCCACACCTCCTTATCCTTTCTAATAGCGTCACTACCCAGTGACCAAGTATACAAAGCTAAGCCTTGAGCCATTGTCACTCAATCACCACACACAGGCATTGATTCTAATTGGTCAAATACTTTAAATCAATTCTTAAGTATTCTCAAAGAGCAAAAAGAGCCAGGCAGTGGTGGTGCACACCTTTAATCCCCATACCAGGCAGAGGTGGGCAGATCTCTGAGTTGGGGGCCAGCCTGGTCTACAGAGCGAGTTCCAGGACAGCCAGGGCTACATGGGGGAAGAAGTCATGGAGGAAGAGCTCAAGTATCCAGGAGAGCGTCAGCTCAACAAGCAGGGACAAAGCTTCTCCCATCGGCGTTTTTATTTTCCTTAGGGGGCATTTGTTCAGTTTCACCTTCCAAGACAACAAAGAGTAACTTTTTTCTTTAGCTTTTTCCTGCAACGTTGTTTTCTTGTTTCAGAAAACATCTTTTTTTTTTTGAGGGGGGAGGAATAAAACCTCCTTCTAGCCTACAGAGAACCTGTGCAGATGATACATGCACACACCCACACACAGACGCATGCACACACATCGCTAAAAATAAAACAATTTTTAAGTCTTGAATGTATTACTGCCAGTTCTTTTTAAAAACTATTTATTCATTTTATACGTGTGTATATGTATGTGCACGCACACATACATGGCAGCACGTGTGTGGAGGTCAGAGGACAACTCTCAGTAGTCAGTTCTCTCCTTCCCATGTGCCATCAGGGAATCAAATCCAGGCCATCGGGTTTGCATGGAAAGCACTTCCAAGAGCCACCTCACCAGTTTTTTTTTAATGGTATCATTATTAATGATCAAAAAGCACGGAAAATATAAATCCTAATTCACAGAAGAATGGACTAATGGCTGGGCACACAGTTGTATAAATATATATTCTTTTTAAAATTTTTAAGTTAAAAGAGAAGTACTTTGTGTATGTGTCCTTTGCCTGTTTGTGTATCTGTACCACATGCGTCAGCGCCCCTGGAGACCGGAGAGGGTGCTGGGCCCCTGGAACTGGAGTTAGAGATGACTGGGATTCATCATGTGGGCGCTGGGAATCAATCCAGGTCCTCTGCAAGAGCAGGCAATGATTTTGGTTTCCGAATCTTCTCTCTAGGCCCTCAATGAGTATCTGACAGAAGTTAAAATGAACAATGTAGAACTCTAGGTCCAAATGTGGACAGAGCTCAAAAACTTAAAGCCAAAGGAAGAGGAAAAATGAAAAAGATATAAATATTTCCATTTTATTTACAAGAGGCTAAACATATACAAAAACAGTATTATATACGCAATAGGTCCACACAAATGTAACAATATTTTGAACCATATAGGAGGAATAATAAACTCCAAACATGGGGAGGAAAGAATGTTCAAATGAAGAATGTGAGGAGCTGTTATTTCTAATACTTTGTTTCCCAAGCTACAGGTGGATAAATATTATGTTTTTATAATAATATTTTTACTTATGTGAAATAAATGAGACGATAGCTCAAAACTAAAGTTTGTAGGAAAATCGTGTTTTATTTAAAATGGAGAGGAAATCTGTGAAAATCACGTCTTTACTTAACTAAATTAGAAGAAAAACATAAGGAGAAAGTGTCTCAAAAATCCCAGTTGCCATTTACAAGATATCAGTAGACACTCTAGTTTTGCTTAATTTTAACCAAAAAGGACAAGATATACAAGAAAAAAAATTAAGAAGGAATTGCAACAGCAAGGGAATTATGCAAGCAGGAGACAGGATTTCCCAGGAGGCTAAAATGACCTTTCCTACCGTAACTCCAAAAGGACGTTACATCGGCAGGTGCAGGGCACTCCATCTCCCTGCGCGTGATGGAGATGTCTCTGGAAGAGTGGTGGAAGAGAAAAGGGAGGCAGCGTGGAGGAGCCCGGGACTACACATCTATCTAAGGAGTCTGTGATTGTTCTTCCTGCCCACTCGGCTACTGCTGAGGTAAAATAGGCCAGCGTGGCCTGCATGGTGTCACTTGCTGTTCTCATCAGCGCCCTTTCATGCCCTGTCCCTAGAAGGGAAGATGGTGGTCCCTCTGACTGGTCAAGGCCTTCACCCAGGCAGCCCATTCTCTCCAAGCCACTTGAGAGAGCTGGGCAGGTCTGTGGCACTGAGATGGCCCCAGGAAGGACCCAGAGGAAGACAGGACAACAGATGACTCACCCTCCTACCCCACCCTTTCTTACTCGGCTCCAGAGGCAAGCACTAGCAACACGGCTTTCCAGAAGGCTCTTCTGGTGCTTGTCTACCTACACCCTTCAAAACAAAACACTATGATTTTGCAACTTCTCAGTTTAGAGACTGTTTGCTGACTTCTGGTAAATTCCAAGGGTCTGGTTCTTGCATCTCTCCTCCCCTCCCGCTGCCTGATCCTTGCATCTCCCCTTTCTTCCCCCCTGCATCGTCTCAATATATGTTATCACCATTTTTGTTAAATTAATGCCCAGATTATTAGAACAATGACTTGTTGAGCCAAGCACTGTAATGTTGAGTACTTCCCCAGCCATTTATATGTTTCCCTTAGGGTTAGGGCCATCTTCTACTCACTGCAGCCTGTGAGTTAAAGAGCAAACACAAAGAAACCAGCAAGCACCCTCTAGTCTCCCGATTCTGTTCTACCTTTTAGTAATTCTGGGCACAAGTTACATTTATTGGAACTTGGTTTCCTTTAGTCTCAAAGATTTCAAGACTTAAGTCAACTAACTTAGTCATTCCTACGTGCCTGGGCCTGTGGGTGCTTTCTCAAGAACAGGCACACACTGATATCATGGCAGATTTTGAGCGCGTAGACTTCTAAAGTGCCCCCGGGCCCAAGTGACATTCAATAAATAAGGAAACAGAAGTCTAGAAAGGCTGAGGCCTCTAAAATGCCTAGTTGATTACACTGTCAGGATCAGAGTAGAGATTAGGGTACAGACCTGACCGTGTAATTAAGTAGCAGTTTTAGTTTAGAGGATACACCAGCCAAGATGGCCTCAGTGAAGGCGCTCTGAAGCATCGCCGGGGATATTGTGGCTCAGTGGTAGAGTACTCGATCAGCAATCAGTGTAGCCCTGAACAAAACAAAACAGATAAGTAAGTAAATAAATAAATAGATAGATAAATAAATAAACAAAAAAAAAACGAAAACCTTCTCTGGAGAGGTAGAAGGGTCTTCCCAATGGCCTTGAAATGTCCTTGATGTTGGATTGAGATTGCAGACTGCCTGGAATGGGTGTGGATGGGTGACACTGTGCTTTAGCTGGAAAAGCACTGAGAATGTGCAAGGGTCAACTTCTCGCAGGAGTGGATGGGAAAGAAAGCACTGAGCGATGGAGCTTCTTGGTCTCGCCCATGCGACTAATGACCAGGTTCCTCTCCTATACTTATTCTTGCCAACTATGCAGGAGCTGCCAGGACATTCTCTGATTTCAAGAACCAGCCAGGCCTGAAGCCTGCCCCAAACACAGTCACGGATATCCCCAGGATTGGATTCTACTGAGAGACTAGTCATTTGATGCAATTGCATGTGGTTTGAAAAACAAACTCCCACTCAAATGTGCTGTACTCAGGGAGACTGCAATCTATGATCATGTCTCCCCGAACACGGGCCCACTCTGACCACATGACCCTTCCACACAGCCGATGGGAGCGTGTGCAATTTCAACGTGTAATTTTTGTCTGGGAAGGGGCCCTTCTCTGTCTTTACAGGGCTTCCCTTAGCCTAACAATCCCTTGAAAGGATTTGGCCTTAACAAGACTTCCTTCAAACCAGGCACAGTAATATTCCTTGAATGTGTTCTCTTGTCCTTCATGGTCTCAAACAGCTTTCACACACACACACACACACACACACACACACACACACACACACACCTCTCTTTCCCTTGTCAAATCAACGTGTTGAAGTAGGTATTATCATTTCTTCATGCCAACCCAGGGTTCCGGGCCCCAGGGAAGAGTACCACACGGCAGCCTGTCCAAATCGTATCTCAGAGATTGGTTCCCTGCGCAAACCTTCACAAGCCTGCGCAAACCTCCCCTTCCCTGACCCACAGGCTGAACACAGGGTGACTGCAAGAAACTCCAGATGACTGCCAAACTGCTGAGCGGGTAGCCGTGGCATCCTAGACAGGAATTCTAAGTCCACAGCAGGGTGACTGCAGCGTTTCTCTGGGGCTGGATTGGGGAGGGCGGACGGCTGCTCAGAGATGGACGACAGAAGGATGCAGCCATGCAAACCCCCAACCAGGCTTCAAGTTGCAGCAGGAACGGGGACGGTTGTGTGCCAACCAGAATATGCCTTCATCTACACTCTGTCTAAAAATAGTAATGGCTCAGGAGCAGGCATGGTGGGCAGAAAGAAATTTTGTTTTATCTGCAACATTCCCGTTCTTTAAAAAGAACATGTAGTCATGCATACTTTCATAATTATAAGTTTTCTTTAAAAAATCAAAAGAAAAATGGCTTTTGTTGCTGCTTTGAGAAACCTTGAGTTCTAGGGTGTTGCGTGGGTGGAGGAGATTCCCGACATACTATTTAATTATCTCAAACACACAGCCGTCCTCATCCATTCAGGTCAGCAGCATGTGACTGCCACCAATGCAAACCACAGCTAAGTCACTGCCTTCCAGGCCCAAGGCACATGGGTCCCTTGGGGAATGCAGGCGATAGATCAGAATGGGCTTGGTGTTAGTCAGTTATCCATCACTGTGCTAAAATGCCCGCGGTTAACAACATTTTAGCAGCAAAGGTTCATTTGGCACAGGTTTTCAGACCCCTGAAATAGTCATTCGGTACCTTTGCGTGGTAGCACATGGCCCAGAAGGACTATTCTTTTCATGATACCAGGAGGTCCTGAGGGAGACAAGCAGGGGCCACGATTCCAATCCCCCCTTTAATGACCTAATGTCCTCCCACGAGGCCCTAAGTCCTACATAACACCCAAATATTATTTCCCGTAGTGCCCGGAGCGAGGGACCAAGCTTTCAACTTACAGGCGTTAGGGGGGACACTCAAATCCCAAACTCGACCAAGTTTGTTCTCAAGTCCCCTGCACCTGTGGTTTGTTGGGGACAAACTGATGTGAGCCAGCCAAAAAGTAGAAGGATAAAAGAAGTGAGTCCCCATCAGGCCGTGTTCAGTGGCTTCCCTGGAAGGCCTGCTCTTTTTGTTGAGAGAGAGGAGGAATTAATCTGGGGGAGAGGGGAAGCTGGGGAGAAGAAGTGGAAGGAGTAGAGGGAGGGAGCACTCAGTTGGGACATAATGCATGAGCAAAGAATAAAAGTTGAAAAGAGAAGAAAAAGAAATGGGTCCTGTATCAGGGGCAGCAGAGGGCTCACTCTTGAAGTCCAATTGGGGTTTTGACAGGAAGGGAGGGCAGGAGCACGAGAAGCACTGAGGAAAGATGACATTGTAGGTGACAGCCAACCAGAAACAAACTACAACAAAGCTTCAAGATCACTTCTAATTGCCCTTCCTATCCCTGTCACAGATTCCTGTCCTCATGGAGGCCGGTTCCCCTTATGTCTGCCTCTTTGACATCTCTCCCATCGCCAGCCTTTCTGGAGGTATTTTGGCAGATCACAGTTAATCAGAGTTCCTTGGGGTTTTATTGTTCTTAACGGTCACAGACGTCTGGAGAAAGACAGGAGTGGGCAGCAAAGGTCAGAGGGACTTGCCCAACTGAGATCGAGATGCCAGCCTTGGTCTCTCTGAACTCTTGACTTAATTTTCCTGGTTAAAAACAAAAATTAGGGTGGGGGCTGGAGAGATGGCTCAGCGGTTAAGAGTATGGCCTGCTCTTCCAAAGGTCCTGAGTTCAATTCCCAGCAACCACATGGTGGCTTACAACCATCTGTAATGAGGTCTGGTGCCCTCTTCTGGCCTGCAGGCGTACATACAGACAGAACATTGTGTACATAATAAATAAATAAATATTTAAAAAAAAAATAGGGTGAAATCCTGGGCTCTGGCAGTTTCACAGAGCTATGCTCAGCCATGGTCCCAGCACTCCAGCTAAAGAGCTGAGTGAAGAGCAGGAAAGTTGGTTCAAGTGGCCCATACTGGGGAGAATAATAAATGAAGGGCCCAGTGGCCTTGTCTGGGTGATATCGACATGAGGCTTAGGCCAAAATAAAAGCAAGATAGATAGATAGATAGATAGATAGATAGATAGATAGATAGATAGATAGATAGAATCAAAGTACAGTCATTGTCTTGTCTTAGACAGGGTTTCTATCACTGTGAAGAGACACCATAACTGTGGCAACTCTTGTAAGGAAAACATTTAATTGAGGTGGCTCAGTTACAGTTCAGACAGTCAATCCACTATCATCATGGTGGGACATGGCAGTGTGCAGGCAGACATGGTGCTGGAAAAGTTGAGAGTTCTACATTTTATAGGCAACAGGAAATGGTCTGTCTCAGTGGGAGTAGCTTGAGCAAAGGAGATCTCAAAATCCAACCCCACAATGACACATTTTCTCCAACAAGGCCACACCTACTCTGACAAGGCCATACCCCCTTATGCCACCTACTTTCTTTGGAGGCCATTTTCTTTCAAACTACAACCATTTTTGTCTCAGGTCCCGTCTTTCCTGCAAGGAGTTCCAACAAGTTTTCAGAGCTATGTGGCATCTCTTCCTGGAAGGCAAGTTACTCCTTCTGGCACCAGCCTTTCTCTTCCCCTGGCATGGGTTGTCCTGGGTGAATTTTATTTATTTTATTGTTTTTGTTGTTGTTTGTTTGTTTTGGTGTGTTTTGATTTGGTTTGGTTTGGTTTGGTTTTTAAAAACAGGGTTTCTCTGTAGCTTTGGAGCCTGTCCTGAAACTAGCTCTTGTAGACCAGGCTGGCCTCGAACTTACAGAGATCTGCCTGCCTCTGCCTCCCAAGTGCTGGAATTAAAGGCATGCTCCACCACCGCCCAGCCTGGGTGAATTTTAATTCTTTGTGGTCCATTGTTAACAAGAGTCTGGTGGCCAAAGGAAGGACCACAAGTGTCTCTTTATAATATCCTCTCTCCTACCAGGAAGATCTCTCTCTCTCTTCTCTCTCTCTCTCTCTCTCTCTCTCTCTCTCTCTCTCTCTCTCTTTCACACACACACACACACACACACACACACACACACACACACACACACCATACAAATCAATTGTCAAGCAGGGTCACCTGAATCAGATCAACCCAGTTCCAATCCCAACTCTGACATTCATGGACTTAGGTCCATGACCTTGAGAAACTTGACCTCTCTGGGTCTCCTTTTCTATCAATACAATGAAGAATGGAGCCACTGGTGTAGTCCCTGCCTAAAATCCCAACCCGGGCCAATATCCCCACGCACTGTCTCTCTCTCTCATTTGGTACCTTAGTCATGGAGTCTGCCTGGAGACTGGGGCCCAGGCTGGGCTGTCTGTCCAATCCTATTTCCCTTCTCAGAGGGGCCTCCACAAGAATCCTTGGGGTCTGCTCATCGTGGCTCCAGATGGCAGGGTGAAGCCGTTGTGTTAGTGCAACTCTTTCTGTCTCCTGGGAAAACTCTAAGAAGTTGTCAGTGCAAAACACAGCCCTCTGAGCCAAACATAAGTGACCAGTAACCATAACCCAGGAGCACAGATTCGTGCTGCCTGGAACAATGTGTTCTAGTGTGGAAACAATCTTGTGAGAGCTTAGTCATTTCAGAACAAAGTGGGTCATTTAATCAAGGCATTAACCCAAAACACCAAGTGTCGGTGACCACAGGCAGGTGGGTTACAGCAAAGTGGGGGAAGCTACGCTGTAGATCTTGCGTGCTACCTGATGACACCCTTAGCTTTAGAACTGGTGGAAGCTAGTGGCTGTTAAGAATATATTTTAAAGGTTTTACCTACAAGCCAAAAGGAAGTGAGGCCAGACATAAGGGTGGGTAATGAGTGGCTATTAAGGGGACTAATAATAAATAGCACAGGTAATTTGACCCTGGATAGGCAACATTCTTTCTACGCTCACAAGTAGCTAAGCCATCATTGGGTTTTATGAAACCTCTAACACAGGTGTGGGCCCCTCCACCACTAAACTTCAGTTTACAGACCTGAGGATGAGGGTGGGTGACACACAGTAGAACAGGTTCCTTGGAGGAGGTATAGCCTTGTTGGAGGAAGTGTGTCAATGTGGGGTTGGACTTTGAGGTTCCTTTGCTCAAGCTGTGCACAGTGAGACAGACCACGTCCTGTGGCCTGCAAGACGTAAAACTCTCAGCTTCTCCAGCACCATGTCTGCCTGCATACCATCATGTCCCACCATGACAGTAGACTGAACATCTGAACTGAGCTGTGAGTGGTGGTAGGGGGACAGGAGGGTAAGGGGTGGGGGATAGGGTGTGGAGAGAAGAGCTGGTGATGAGCAGCTCCCAGATCTTGTTCTCATATCCCTACGGCACCAGCCCTGTCGGCCACTCCTTTGTCTCTTCCCAGGCACTGCCCTTGGCCTGTTCTATGTGAGCTCTCCTGATGTTCTTCCGCTCAAGAGAGCTCTCCAGAGCTTACCCACTGGAACTCCAACATTCAGACTGGATGTTTGCTTTATCTTGAGGCCTCCATGCCTGACCCTTGAAGCCACCTCTTCTCCCACCCAAAGAAATTTGTCCAGAAGCATGGCAGGGATCCCTAAGATGCCTTCATGCTTATCCTGGCTCACCCCTTTACAACACACCACTGTCCCCTGGGTTTCAAATGGAGTGACAATCGCAGTCGTCAGCACTCAAGGACAAGAAAGCATCTTGAGAAAGGTGTCAATCTGTGACATCAGAGCATGTTTAACAGTATCGGACAGTGTAGGTCAAGAGACACAGGACAAAGTGGAAGTGAGAGGCTGCTCCCAGAGGAACCTCTTTGGTGTGAACAGAAGCATCTCAGAGAGATCCCCTCCATAGTCAAGAGCTTCTAGCAGGTTTAAATCTCACCAACTGGAGCCTTCTTGTTACCAGATACACTCAGGTCCATAAACTGTCTGCCTAATTCACCTGGTGGGACTTAGAATGGAAACAAATATCTGGGCGTGTCTAGATTTGAGAGATGGGAAGTCTTATATGAAGTGTAAGCAGTACCGTCTCATGGGGGTTGGGAGGACTGGACTGAATTTTTTTTTTGTGGTTTTTCGAGACAGGGTTTCTCTGTGGTTTTGGAGCCTGTCCTGGAACTAGCTCTTGTAGACCAGGCTGGTCTCTAACTCACAGAGATCCGCCTGCCTCTGCCTCCTGAGTGCTGGGATTAAAGGCGTGCGCCACCACCGCCCGGCTTGGACTGAATTTTTAAGAATGAAAGTCAGTTAAGTGCAAGCATTCATCATTCTCAGATCTCATGAGTATGGTGTGGACATCTGAAGAGCCACCTCCTGCCCCTGCCTCGGTCCTGCCTGGCCATGACCGGCTGTATCCCTGGGACTGTCAGCCATCAATCCCGTCCTCCCTTAAGTTCCTTTTGTCAGATATTTTGTTGCAACAATGAGACAGCAACTGGTACACCCAGTTCCCTTGTTAGGAGCAGGGTGTGAGGATGCACGCTTGTTAATCTCTACACTCAGAGGTAGGGGTAGGAGAATCAGGAGTTCAAGGCCTAGAGCATGTTTGAGGTCTGTCTGGGCTACAAGAGACCCTGACTTTTAAAAAAAATTGACAGAAATTAGTAGAAGAATCTGGATTTTTTTTCACAGTTTGGTCAATAAGAACTGAGAAGTCTAATCCTGTTCCATGTCTGAGGCTGCCTTATAACTTACAGAAAGCCAGGAGACAAAGTCTAGAACCCATGTAAATTTAAGTACAGTACTGTGCTTTCATGGGAAGGAGGGCACCTGGGTTCCAAGCTGCCTCCATTCTCCATTACAGAGAGTATTTTTATTAAGTCTGAGCCAAGAAAAATGGGGTCTTAACAATTCTTCCATTTTTAAAGAGCAAGCCTTCGGGGTGTGTCCTGAGATGGAAACTCCCCTCAGCATCTTTGTCCCTAGGTCCCTTCCTATAATAAATAGGTGTATGTTGAAGCCTTTCACAACTTTCCTTGAGGGTCAGCTTCAAGCACTCTAATTTTGATGACAGTGTTATGGCTGAAGGGAGGGTCACAGTGTCTCTTTGGAACACCTCCTGACAGCCCAGGATCACAGTCACGTTGTGACCTTGATGATAGTGAAGTTACCAGGGAGTCGTGACTCCCAGGTTGGGCTGGGCTGTTCTGTTCCAGGCCCCTTTGGCAGCCAGTTAGCACTGACTTCTGTTAACTACAGGTTTTGTGGTTACTGAACCAAATCATACAACTTACGGCAGGTTAACAGCCTCTCTAGGCTCTCAAACCTTAAGGCTGATGTTGAGGCAGCAACCGAGGCCTGCTGGGGATGTCTTTCCTGATTTAATCACCATGTGGATCTGTGACAGGTTTGTCCACTGTGACAGGTTTTTGTAAGCAGCTCCTAACGGGACCACAGAGAGCTGGATTTTTTCCTCGGTGTGACACATACCTGTGAAACGTGACGTAAGGGAGGAAGGGCTTCTGCTGGCCCCCAGTTTGAAGGGGACCTTGCCTTTGTGACTGGATTTAGAGTCACCTAGCAAATGAGCCTTGGGCTTTGTGAGGGTGTTTCTAGAGGACTGACTGAGGCGGAAGATGTGACCAGCAGCTCATGCCCCTGCCACCATCCTTCCCCACTCTGATGGACTGAACCCTCAAACTGTGAGCCCAAATTCTCCTTTCCTCTTTTAAATTGTCAAGTATTTTGTTGCATGGAGAAAGTAACTCATACAAAGGAACATTAATCTGTCATGGTGTGGAGAGACGGCAGTGACCATGCAACATAGAGCCGAGAACAGAAAGTGGTCAGACAGGAAGCAGGGCTGGCCTATGCCCTTCAAGACCCACCCCTCATTGACCTGTTTCCTCTAGGCAGGCACCGCTCCCTGAAGGTGTCACAAGTTCCTAAAACAATTTGATAGCTGGGGGACGAGTATTCAAACACAAACAGTCTGCAGCAGACACCGTCACATTCAAAGGGGAATACAACTGGGTGGTGGTGGCGCACACTTTTAATCCCAGCATCAGGGAGGCAGAGGCAGGCAGATCTCTGTGAGTTCAGGTCTACAGAGAGAACTCCAAAACTACACAGAGAAACCCTGTTTCAAGAAACAAAATAACAAACACAATAAAAGGGTAGTACATGTTCTTGGAGGACCTCGTTCTTGGGGAACTGGGGTGTCAATTTGTTTATACTTCTAAGGTGTGGTAATTCAAGCTGGTTCAGAACAAACCAATTCTTCTTTCTGAATTGTCATTGTTTTTAATGTCAGTAGTAAACATTGTGATTTCTTGTTTATTTTTTCTCTTTTAAACATACTAAGGATGGAACCTAGGGCCTTGTGTATGCTAAGCAAGTGGTGTACTACTGAGCTATTTGCCCAGCCCTAAACAGTTTGCTTATAGGTAAGGAGAACATATGCTATAATGATAATAAGAAATATAGTAACTTCTCAAACCAGTGATAAAGCTGTCTGTTGTTATTATCAAATACTATGCATAATATTTAAAACATTTATTTTGTGCCTGTGGAGGTCAGAGAACAACTCAAGGGAGTTGGTCTCTCCTCCCACCATGTAGGTCCCGGGGATTGAACTCAGGGTGTCAGGTTTAGTGGCAGATGCTTTACCCACTGAAACTGCCCTGTATATCATTTTGTGTTCTACAGAGACAGGGTTTCTCTGTAGCTTTGGAGCCTGTCCTGGAACTAGTTTTTGTAGACCAGGCTGGCCTCGAACTCACAGAGATCTGCCGGCCTCTGCCTCCCGAGTGCTGGGATTAAAGGCATGAGCCACCACCTCCCAGCGTGTGCGATGTTTTTTTGTTTATTGTTTATTTAGCATTTTAATACATGCATATAATGCAACTTGGTCATATTCACACACCTTCTTTCACCCTACATTCACGCCAAGGTCAGCACAAACACAAGTGTCTCACTGCTGTGACATTCAAAAGCTGCTTCATCACTGGGCGACAGGACTTCTTCAGCTCGCTGTAGTCTTATGTGGCTACTGTCTCACAGACAGTTCCACTGTTGTCAGAAATGTCAATGTTTGGTGCATGGCTGTATCTGTGAATGTATCAGTTGTCACGGAGATATACTATTTTGTGATTGTGTGTGAGTATGTGTGTGTGTAACAGAGACCAACCCCAAAGCCTCAAACATTCTAGGCAAGTGCCATACCACCATCTATCCCTCCCCAAACCCCTTTTATCATCTTTATTCTTTTAGTTAACGATGCCTTGCTTCTTCCTGCAGGTGGAAAAGAGAAAACAAACACAAGAAACCAGCAACTGTTCTGTATCCACTTGATTCCATTATGCCATATAATAATTGGACATGGATTGCCTTTAACAGAATTTGGTTTCTTTTGAGCTCCAAAGATTCAAAGACATGAGGTTAGCTAGTCTTGTCAGCCAACTCCCTGGGGCTGTGGGTCCCTCCTTGAGAGCAAACATATCCTGACATGACAGCGATTTCGCATGCAACTTCTAGGAACACCTGGACCCTAAGTCCCCTGGGAGCCCCAGTGTAACCAAGTCAGCCAGGAAACAGCTTCCGGGAGACTGAGATGACCCGGATCTGAGTGCAGATCCCCAGCACAGCAGCAATAGCAGAGGACTCACACCTTGGGTCACGTGGTCTGGGAACTTGTGCAGGTTATTCAGTCCCTTGGACGTCAGTTTTGCCATTTAAGGATAGGATGACAAGGTCTCCTTGTAATGCCTGTCACCTTGGGCTTATGTTAGTGTTTGCCATCACTGTTTTTTGCAGAGGAGGACAAACTCAGGAGTTATCCATGGCCACTCCTAACACTTGCCCCAAAGCTTCTCGGCTGAGCAGCCAGCACCCTGCACCAGCCACCCACCCCCACCCAGTTCCTCACAGACCTTGTTTTCAGTCACCACAAACTGGAGCCCAAGCAGGATGCAGGTGCAGGGGCTGCTTCTTCAGGATGCAGACTCAAGTTTAACACCACCCGGAGGACGGGACCAGACAGAGGCAGAGAGGAGGAGTGGTGTCACAGGTTGAGAAAGGGGTGGGGACCCAGATGGAATGAAACCAGTCAGAGAGGAAGGGGGAGGGAGGGAGGAAGGAGCCATTGTACAACCCCGAGGAGACCTGCCCGGTGACCCCCACCCTGGAGGTCACAGTAACAATAGCTCAGGGACAGCACAGATTGGGGGGCATGGCAGGGCATGCTGCAGAGTGGCCTTCTGGGAGTGTCCAGCTGCAGGGACCTGGGAACCACCCTAAGCGGAGAACTGTGAAAGTCCCCTCCTCCCTGCCGCTGTGAGCCAGGCTGAGGAACCGCTTTCAGTTTTGTTTCCTTGTGTGCAGAAGAGGAAACTTCACAGGAATCCTCCCGGAGGAGCAGACTATGGAGGCTGGCTCCCAGGTGTGCCAGAACTGGTAAGGAAACACTTTCTCCAGGGCAGGCCAGGGAGAGGGGCAGAGCAGAGAAAGCTGTTTCTGAAGTGAAGGGGATGAGGGGCACACCAGACAGAAAGCCAGAGGGACTGGGACCCCTGGGGTGAGGAGCCCAAAACTAGATCTCTGCATAGAGTGGTCAGTGGTACCTCAGTGTCACTACACGCCCTCAGCACGGGTGTTTCAGGCTGGCAGGTCAGCCATGAAGTTAAGTAGCCAGGGACTTGTCCCTAACAGGGTATTCATACCTGTTGGAGCTTAGATCCCAGTGTGGGGGCCCTGGCAGCATCTGTGAGAGGGAGCTTGAAAGGAACTTTGGGGTTATTCCCTCCATCCACCCGACAAAGGAGAACATGCAGGACAGAGCAGAGAGGACAGGGAGCCTGTCTCCCAGCAGAACCCTCCTGTTGTAGTAACTGGGTTAAGCCTCCCCAGGATCTCCAGACTCTGGGAGAAGTGCTGAGTGTGTAGGCAGGCAGAACAGAGAGGGCCAGCCGAGCAAGGGAATGTCACCCTGTGCAGCCGTGGGGACAGCTTGATCAGGCTGACAGCAGTGAGGTTTTCCAGTCCCTCTGTGGCCATGACCCAAGTGCTCAGGCCCTGGGGCACCTGCCTGGCCTTTTAGGGATGTAGTTCCAGTTTCCTTTCTCCTCAGCTGCTCAGGTAAGTGGGTGAAAGATTCAGCATTTCTGGTGATTAACTTATCAGAGAACACCCTGCTCTGGCAGACTCTCTGGGGTCTCAGCCCCTGTCTGGGTAGATTCAGGAGAGCCCAGGGACAGGAGACAGCTGAGGGGACTTTCGCTCATAAAGGGCTGGGAAACCTTTTGAGATTCTAAAAGTTGTCCACTGGCGTAGGAAGTGCTAGCACCGCACCGCAGGGCTGCCATGCCGACTGTTGTGTTAGTTATTTTGTTGCCATGATGGCTTTACTGAGAGATAACTGGAAACGGATAAGCTGTACCTTCCTCCCTCCCCAGCTCTGTGGAGGCGGGGGAGTACTGGACACTGAGCCTAGGGTATTGCAGAGCAGCCAGTCACTCTACCGAGTTAAAACTCCCCAGCTCTATTTTTACTTTACATTTTAAGGGTCTCACTAAATTGTCCAGGCTGATCTTGAACTCACTCTATAGCTTAGGTAGGCCTGGAACTAGCCATCCTCCTGTCTCAGTCTCATGAACTGGTAGTGCAAACCTGTGTCAACAGGCCCAACTGACTTGTCCATGTTTATTTATTTTTTTATTTATTTATTTATTTTATTTTTTTTTTTGGTTTTTCGAGACAGGGTTTCTCTGTGGCTTTGGAGCCTGTCCTGGAACTCGCTCTGTAGACCAGGCTGGTCTCGAACTCACAGAGATCCGCCTGCCTCTGCCTCCCAAGTGCTGGGATTAAAGGCGTGCGCCACCATCGCCCGGCCTTTTTTTTTCTTTTTTTTGTTTTTTTTTTTTATTTTATTTTTATTTATTTATTTATTTATTGTCCGTGTTTAAAGTAGACACTTTGACATACGTTACTTATCTGTGAAAGCATCCCACAACCTAGGAAATAAACCTATCAGCACTCTCGAAAGTTTTCCTGCTGCCCTGTTGCCCTGGTAACACCTTCCTACCACTCTTTTCCCACCCACTCTCCTGGGCAGCGCGGTACTTCGTAGACTGCCCTCACACTTATTTTATGACGGCAAATTTTTATGCTTTTTCAGCAGCACAAGCAAGGCAGGAGGGCATCGCTGGCGTCACAGCTGCAGGCCTGGGAAGAGCGTGCCCTAGGTATGCAGCAAGGCCTCCTGCTTTCTGCTAAGACAATGAGCCTTTCTTTCTCCCCCACTTTATCCTGAAGCAAAAGAAATGTGGCCTCTGCCCACTGCACCCTCCACGGGGCCCACTGCCTGAGCTTCCTGGTCGTTTGCCCAGAATGTGAGGAACCCATCCCACGGTCAAAGATGAAGGAGCATGTGGACACTGTGCACCAACAGGTGAGCAGGTGGCAGTCAGGACAGAGTTTTGGAGGTCAGTAGCTGGAATCCAGTACTCCCTGGCCCTGTGGGTAACTCATTTAGCCCCACCAGTTAGGGGAAAGGTTTTTTGTTTTTTGTTTTGTTTTTGGGGTGTGTGTGTGTGTGTGTGTGTGTGTGTGTATGCACGCACGCGCTACATTGAAGCTGTGCTGTTTTTCCCTTTCTACTTCTCTGCTGCGGGACTATGGGTCTGGCAAGGCGAGGGATCCGTTTTTAAAAAAGCTAAACATTCTTTAAAAACTTGTAAGGAGGCCGGGCGGTGGTGGCGCACGCCTTTAATCCCAGCACTCGGGAGGCAGAGGCAGGCGGATGTCTGTGAGTTTGAGGCCAGCCTGGTCTACAAGAGCTAGTTCCGGGACAGACACCAAAGCTACAGAGAAACCCTGTCTTGAAAAACCAAATAAAAAAAAGACAAAAAGAAAAAAGAAACTGTAAGGAGGAGGCAGATGGCCCCACCCCAGTTTTCTTCCCTGACTTTCTGAGTCAGTCTCTTTTGCGCTTTATCTTCCTGAGGATCAAGCTCAGGCATTTAGATTCAAGCTGGTCCTACAAACACCTTTGAGCTCTAGACTAGGTGCTGGAGGAACACTGAGGTCGCCATTCTGGGTATCCCACCTTTAGTATCTCGTGGACTCAAATGGGAAGCATGGTTAGCCCGACTGTGTAAGGAGAGGCCAGGAGCTTGGACTGAAACCCACATCTCTGTGTTCACATGTTTGTATCCTAGGTAGGGTTACTGCTTTGAAAAAACTTCATGATCAAAGCAACTTGGGGAGGAAAAGGTTTATTTGGCTTAAGGAAATCAGGACAGGAACTCAAGCGTGGCAGGAGCCTGGAGGAGCTGAAGCAAAGACCATGGAGGGGTGCCACTTACTGGCTTGCTTCCCATGACTTGCTCAGCCTGCTTTCTTCTACAACTCTGGGCCACCAGCTCAAGGATGGCACTACCCACAATGACAGGGACACTCCCCCATCAATCACTAAAAAAATGTCCAACAGCCAGATCTTTTGGAAGCATTTTCTCAGTTGAGACCGCCTCCTTTCAGATAACTCTGTCATGCATCAAGTTGACACAAAACCAGCCAGCACAGTTTGGGTGGCCCGTCTTATATCACCAGCACGTGCAAGCCCTCCCCTTGATTTTTTTCCTCTATGGGCAAGCAGGCTAACCAGAGAGAAAGAGGCAGAGAGGGGAGGAGAGACCAGTCATAAAGATTCCCCTAGTCCTGATTACTGCCTCTCCACCTGAGCATGCAGAACTGTGGAGATCATTCCACCCCAGAGGTTCAAATTCCTCCACCCCACATACATGCTTGATGTGGAGATCTCCACGATCCATGCGTCTGTTGCTTAACTTTTGTCCACTTGACACGGGTTCTGGTCTCATAGGAAGACAGAACCTCAGTTGAAGAATTCCATCATATTGATCTGAGGGTGTGTCGACGGGCATTTTCCTTATGATTGATATGAGAGATCCCAGCCCACTGTGGTCAGTACCACTCCTTGGCAAGAGGTTCTGGGTTGTAAAGAGAGCAAATCAGAGCAAGCCAGTAAGGAGCACTCCTCCATGGTCTCTGCTTCGATTTCTACCTCCAGGTTCTTTCCTTGAGTTCCTGCCCCTGCTTCCCTGGATGATAGGTTGTGATGTGGAAGCGTAAGATGAAATGACCCCTTTTCTCTCCAAGTTGCTTTCTCAGAGCAGCAGAAAGCAAACTAGAGATTTCACGATCCCCAAGGACAACCTCTGCCTCTGACCCTTGCCAGCACTTTCTCTGATTGACTTCAGTTTCCTAGGGAGTTGGGCCCATGTCCTCCATCTTTCCACAGGCCAAGAAAATCCAGCAGCACCCTGGCCAGTGCAAGTTCTGTGACCTGGCAGTGCACTTCAACAAGCTGGATGTCCACGAGTTCCACTGCGGCAGCCGGACGGAACGCTGTCCACACTGCAACCAACCCATCGTTCTCCGAGTGCTGGCCCAGCACAAAGCTGTGTGTCTGCGTGCAAAGGCCAAGCCTGAGGAAGGTGAGTATCGGGGATAGTTTCCAGGGCCAGACGCTCTCCTGGGCAGGAGGCAATGACAGGGACCCTTAACAGCACAGGAGAGAAGAGAATCCATTCTGTATGTTTCCATTAAACTGGAGTAGCCTTCTTGTGTGTCTGCACACAATGACTTATCCCGGGAAAACTAGAGGCAAGGGGTGGGGTGTAAGAGCCACAGAGAAGAGGGAGAGAAAGCCATGGGGAATTCTAAATATGAAGGGCTTTCTTTACATGCCAAAGACAATCTTAGCCTGGTAAGGGCTACCCAAATCATCCTACAGATGAAAAACACACAAAGAGATCAGGGGAAAAAAAATAAGACTGGACTTTTCCACGTCCAGCACCAAGTCTGGCTCCTCCTTTTCCACCAGAGTGTATTGCCTATTTTTACCATTATGTGATTTTTAAAAAAAAAATGGTAAGAAGCAGCTTAAGGGAGAAAGGGTTTACTGAGGCTTACAGTTTGAGAAATAACAGTCTTGTTAAGACATGGTGGCAGGAGCGGGAGGCGCCGCACCCGTCACTCTGAATCCACAGTGGGAAACAGAAGGGAACAAAGACTTGGAGATGGGCTAAGAAACCTCAAGGCCTGCACCCAGCACCCCACTTCTTCCAGTGAGACTCTACCCATAAAGGTGCCACAACTTGCCAGAACAGCATTAGTAGCTAAGAACCATGCGTTCCAGTTCATGAGCTAACCAAGGGCTCTTCATCAGTGTCACCGTGATAAAAATGGCTGTCCAGCCAGTCCTCTCCCGTGTGGGTGCTGGGGGGTAAGGAACTCAAGACCAGGCTAGTCTAGGCATGGCTAACGCTCATGAACACAGGCCATGGGAGCATCCAGGGGAGAGGTGGGTAAGAACAGTTATTTATGGTGTTTCTGTGTTCACTCAGGGAAGGGAAATGTATCTCCTAGAAGAACCCAGTGTGATTCCTGCAAACAGATGATTCCAGAAAATAAGTATGTCTCCCATATGGTGAGTAGCAGTTGTCCAGCAGCCAGTGCATACTCCAGAAAGCAAGGTGTGCAACGCAGTTGCAGGTTTGCGCGGCTCAGTTATCAAAGGGTCTAATGTCTGTGGTTTACTTAGTTTTGTTTCGCTATGTCCCAAGGTTCTCTTTAGGCAAGTTTAGCAGGCATAGTTGGTTTTTATTTGTGCCTAGCTTGTCAAGCAGCAGCCCTGACAACTCCTGATGGCCTTGGTCACCTCTGACAGTCACCAACCTTCAGGGCCTAGACTCTGCAATGAGGTCCTCTATGGGCCCTGAACTTTTAGACTTTCTGCCCATGTGTTATTTAGCCGTGAACTTCCCATCTTTCCATAATTTCTGACAGCATACTGAGTATAAAAAGGGGATTCCGAAGATGTACGATGGTGCAGCTGATTGGCTGGTTGCTTTTACGGAAGAGTACTGCCTGACTTAGCCCTCCATAGCCTTAAATGCCTTTTAGTGCGTTGTTGAGCCAAGCTACCTCTTGTCATATAGAGCCACCCCACAGCTTCTCTCCCAGGCATTCATCTCCTCCCTCCTACCCCGCCCCCTGGAACAGAGAGGAAATTCTCTTTCTTAAGAAAAACAGAAAAATAGAATACCCCAGCACTCGGGAGGCAGAGGCAGGCAGAGCTCTGAGTTCCAGGCCAGCCTGGTCTACATGGTGAGTTTGAGGACAGCCAGGGCTACATAGTGAGACACTGTCTAAAAAAACAAAACCACTATGAAACAGCAGAACTAGGGAACCTTAGAGATGAGCCTAGTTCTCTTATTGCGGCAGCTGAGACCCGCCATTCCTGGCAGTGCCATGCAGGGAAGGGGCTTTTCCTTCCCGCTCCTCATCTTTCACAGCTGGGATTTTCCTCCCACCCAAGCCCCTGGTTAGACCAAGATTAACCACACGTCTCTGGCAGTGTCTTGGTCCATTTTCACTGCTGTAACAAAAGGCCACAGACTAGGTAATTTCTACATGGCAGAAATGTATTCCTCAGTGTTCTAAAGCCTTAAAATCCAAGATCAGAGTGTAGGTATTTGGTGTCCAGGGAGGGCCTTGCTGCTGCCTTGAATGTAGAGGCAGAAGAGCAAGCTAGCAGTTAGCTAGGCTGCTTGAAGCCTCGTGTGGGAGGGGCTTTATGACCTTCACCCCCTGAAAGTGCAGCCCCCTATGACCATATGTGTAACATTTGGATTTTAATTTATTTTTTAGGGACCAGGGAAGACAAGGTTTCTCGACATAGCTCTGGCTGTCCAGAAACTCAGTATGTAGACTAGGCTAGCTTTGACTTCACAGAAATCTGCCTGCCTCTATCTCCCGAGTGCTGGGAATAACAGCATGTGGCATCATGACGAATTTCTATATACATATGTGTGTGTGTGTGTGCGTGTGTGTGTGTGTGCCTGCTTGTCTGTATGTGTACAATATATACCATATGCGTGCAGTGTGTGTGGAGGCCAGAAGGTATCGTATCCCTAAAACTGAAGTTAGAGATGATTGTGAGTTGCCTGACATGAGTACTGAGAACCAACTATCCTGCGTTCTCTACGAGAGCAGCCAGTCCCCTTTATGTCTGAGCCATCTCACCCGTCCCCCAAGCCTGGATTCTAGAGGGACATGTTCAGACCTCCATCTTTGCAACCTGAGTCTTCTTTCTTTTAACAAAGTCAGCTATAACATTGAATGTCTGCCTTGTATTATTCAGCATGAAATCTTTTTACATTTACTGACGTGTGTGTGTGCCTGCGTGCATGCATGCATGTGTGCATGTGTTTGCCGAGTGAAGGTCTTGTGGAGAGAGGTTCCTTTGCTCTGCTACGTGAGCTCCAGGAATCAGACTCAGGTCTTCGAGCTCGACGGCAAACACTCTTACTCACAGGGCATGTTACTGCCCCTTCTCCGGCATTTCTAAGTGTTTATAGGGAGAACCTTTCAGGTTATCTCAGCAGTATTGTCCAACTAGTTATTACAGGTGAGGTCACTTTTTGTAGCTCACACATCACTCACATTTGCAGAAACAATGCCCCGCCTCAAAGACTGTGACATATCTTCAGGATGGAAAGCCAAAAATCATTCCTCCGTCCCTTACGAGTCAGGTGACTGGAAATCAAGCATCCTCAGCGAAGAAAGATGTTCGCCCAAAGACAAAAACTAGAAACAGTGCAAGAAAGCAAGAGACAAAGGACCAAAATGGCACCGTGGATCTGCCTTTGAAGTCTGCAGTGCAGCAGAGGGCTGCTCTTCCTACGGGCAATGAAGCAGCAGCCTATGACATCCTACGGAGGTGCCATCAGTGTGGCATCTTACTTCCCTTGCCCATCCTAAATCCACACCAGGTACCTTGCTCTCCCCTCAACCCTGCGGCCTCCTCACCTGGCAGTATCTTACCCACCCTGGGGGGAGGGTGATGGGGGATGTGGAGGGGTGGAGGGTGGAGGGATGATGTATCAGTGTGGTGGCCGGACAGCTTCTCCCATGCTTCCTCCTGCTTCTGCGTGCCCAGCCACATTCTCTCCAGCCCTTGCTACCTGGTTTATGTCACTTCCCAGTCACTGGGTCACCTTTGAGGGTATAACTAGATTTTTCCTCTCTATGTCAGCAACTGTACCAGTCCCAGCCACAGGGCAACACCCCAAGGCTGGAGTGAATGAGCCAAGCTGAGGGCTGTCAGTGAGCTCTTTCCAAGTGGAGAAAGGCAGCTTAGGCCCGAGAGCAGAAGAGTCTGGCTCCAGATGTGAAGGCAGCTGGTGGCTTGCCTCCAGCATACCCAGGTTTATAGCCGGCTTTCTCATCCTGAGTTCCCCACCCCAGACCATCATCTTTTTAAAGAAAGCTTTGTTCTTTCAATTTTATTGTTATTAGGAGGAGGGCCACACTAGTAAGCATGCAGAGGTCAGAGGACAACTCTGTGGGGTCAGTTCTTATCTCCTGCACCTCTAAAGTTCCAGGGGTGGCTAGGTTTAGCAAGCGTTTCCACCCACTGAACCACCTTCAGGGCCCCCAAGACTATTTCTTGTAATAATGGGAGTTGCCATTAGAAGTAGGTCAACCATCTCGTATGTTACAATTGTTACAATATGTAACAAGTGTTGCAGTGCTAGGCCATGGATGACCTTCCTTATAGGCAGTACAGGCTGCTTTACCCTTATTCTACAGATGCAGAACCACTTGGGGGACTTTACAATGTAAGGCTCCAAAGTGCACGCTCTTAAGTTCTTGGCTAGAGACTTGGTTGTTTGCCACTTTAAAAGGCACAGATATTAAACCCTAGCACGTAGGAGGCAGAGGCAGGTGGATTTCTGTGAGTTCCATGCCATCTCTACATAGAGAATTCTTAGATAGCCAGGACTACATAAAGAGAACCTGTCTTTTAGAAAGCCTGAATTTTGTTATAATAGATATCATTTGGTAATGTCAACCAAAAGCTAGTTTTCAAACTACCTCAGTGTCTTTGTTTGCTGTGACAAAACACTATGACCAAAATCAGTTTGGAGAGGGAAGGGGTTATTTCACCTTACTGCTTATAGTCCATCATCCAGGGAGGTAGGGGCAGGAGCTTGAAGGCCGGAATGGATGCAGAGGCCATGAAGAAATGCTGCTTGCTGGCTTGCTCCCTCATAGCTTGCTCAGCCTCCTTTCTTAAAGCGCCCATGACCACCAACCCAGGGATGGCACTACCCAAAATGAACTGGGAACCTCCCACCGCAATTATTAATCAAGAAAATAGCTCACAGATTTGTTACAGGCCAATGTGATGGTGGCATTTTATCAATAGAGGTCTCACTTTCCAGATGACCCTAGGCTGTGTCAAGTTAACAAAAAACTAACCAGCAGTCAGTCAGGGTTAGTGGGGAATTCCTGTAATCGTAGCACTGAGGGAAGCTGAGACCATTACCGGTGAGGCGGTAGCTCGATGGTTAAAGAACTCGCTGGGCAAACATGAGGATGTGAGTTCAAATCTGCAGAATCTATGCAAAGGCCGGGCACAGTGACTCATGCCTGAAGCCTCTGTGCCAGGGGAACAGAGACAGGTGGGTCCCAGGCACTCACTGGCCAGACAGTCTAGCTGAAATTGTGACTTTGAGGTTCAGTGAGAGACCCTGGCCCAAAACAAAGCAGAGGCACAATCAAGAAGATATCAAAGACCCTCACACACATATCTGCACATACATGCAAACGCCACACACAGTTTTTTAATAAAGGAAGGCTGAGACAGAGGGACCCTGAGTCTGAGGAGAGCCCAGGATACATGGTGAGTTCAAGGTCAACTAAGTTATATAGTGAGATCCTATGTTGATGATGATAGATAGATAGATAGATAGATAGATAGATAGATAGATAGATAGATAGATAGATGATAGACAGACAGATAGATAGATAATAGACAGATAGATGGGGGAGAGCGGACTAGGTATACAGTTCAGTGATAAAACGTTTGTCCACCATGCTTAAGGCCTTGGGTTTATTCCTCAGCATCACACATACACACACAAGCTAAATCTCCCCACCTGCTCCATGTCCCCAGTCACATCGCCGAGGAAGCAATTTCAGCAGCCTGCAGGTGTCCTTTCAAAGCCTTATCTTCTCTACCGCGTGCCACAGGGTTGAATTGTCTGTCGACCGTGTGTTATCTTAGTACATTTATTACTCCGCCGTTTGCTTTTATTACTTTATAAGATGAGCAGTCCTTCAGAAAGGGGTTTTTTTCTAATTTATTTATGCATGTGTAAGTTTTATAAAAAATGAACTAATTTCATCTGTAGTGGGGTATTTCCTTCCATACTTTTCTCCATCCTTGCCAGACATAGCAAGTAGAAATACGTTATGCCCAATCAAATTTGAATTTCAAAGGAATAAAATTTTAATCTAAGCACGTTCTGAGAAATTGTAAGAAATCAACCATTATGGTCCATTTTTAGTATGAAAAATGCATTTCAGAATGAAAATGCATTTAGAGCTCACCACGGAGTTGCGAGCAAGCAGGAGGCCCCGTGCCTTCTCTGGCCAGCAGCTGACACCCATGTTCCTGGGGGCTCCTTCTTTATGTGTTTAAGTTACCTGCTACCTGACTGAGCCCCCATAGGAAACAGAAGCAGATCTCAATCACCACCCCTGGGGTCGGGGAGCTACACTGAAAAATCTAACTGAAGAATCAACCTGTGGGAAAGGTGGGCAGGAATTTTGCACACCTGGGAACTATAAAAACCACTGCTCTGCACCAAAGAGACCGCTAGCCGTTTTCACCTTTTCTCTCAAGACTTTGCAGAGCCCTAAAACTGCTTCTGTTTCAGTACTTTCCTGTCCTGTCCCCCCTCCCCCATAAGATGACTGTTATGGAGGGAGCATCATTGTCTCTCACACAGCAACCGAAAGTTAATGTGTATGTTACTCAAAAGCCCTGTGATATACCCATATGCAAACATTAGTATTTGCGAGTGTTGCTATACACTTTCTTCTATACCTCAGTACTAGGACTTGGTGCTAACCAAGAAAACAATGTGGCTCACTGATTTCAGTGGTTACACAGAAACCCTACATGTACCTCTTCTTTTGTTCGTCCATGATGCCCGCTCCTTCATTAACCACTACCCCAAGTCTTTTTGATGCAGTCTCATCCCAGTCTCAGTCATGCAAGCTTTAGAACAAGGGACAGGAACACCCAGAGACCAGCAGCATTTGAGGGACTAAGATGTAGCTAGTAGTGTGCAGGTTTTGACAGCCCCAGCAGGTGGGGAGAAACAACAGAAAAGCCAGTCCATACTCAGCAACTTGTCTCCCACTTGAAACTTTTTAACATCTATTTTCATTTCTTTAGGAGAAGTGCCTGAGGTTAGCTCATCAAAAGAAAAACAATTGAGGAGGAGCAGCTAGCTCTGGAGGAAAGAGGCCCTATGACTCAGAAGATTTCCAGTTTCTCCTGGCTTCCCTGCTTCCTTGCTTGATGGTCACAACTTTGTTTTCTTTACCAATCTCTGTATTTGATTTTTTTCCTTTAATTTTTGACAGTTTCATATGTTTACAAAGGTCTTGTAAGCATACTTATCCCATTGCCTTCCCTCATCCCCACCCTACTCCTGTGAACCCTGTTCTTCCCAGCAGCTCCCTTCCTACTGCGTGTGTGCGTGTTTGCATGCGTGCATGCACATGCTAGCACACACATGCATATGCAGGTCTTACGCAGGTCACCACGGCTGACGTGTGCCCATGTTTGCAACAGCCATGGCCATGCTAGATCCAGAAGAACACATTTTATAGCGTTCTACCCAGTCCCTAATCCCCAGGCTCTCATAAGCTTTCTGCCCCATCTTCCACAATGTCCCCCGGGCCTTGGAGGGGTGGGACGGTGTCTCATTCTAGTTCAGGGCAGGGTATGCAATGTCACTTTCAGCACTTTGGGTGGCCTTTATTTAGGAAAAGAGACAGGCTTTAATGATTGGGCTTCAGAAAATTTCTGGGGCATGATCACTCATATTTGGCTCCAAAATAAACTATTTCTTCATCTCCTTTGAAGTGAGCGGTGTGTCTTTCACTTTGGAGGGAGGGGGCGGACAAAGTGAAGAGGGGTGGTAGGGTGGGGAGGGAGGTGTGCAGGTGAAGCCTATAGCAGTAAAATAAGGGATAAGTGACAGCTTCACTGGGGACAGACAGAATAGTCAACTTGCAGCCCGGAGCTTCAGCAAAAAGGTTACTCACCAAGCAAGGTGGGTGGGGTTAGGTGTGCGCCACCTTGGGGAAGATAGGAAACGGAACTAAGCTGAGGCTTTGTTAGGTTCAAGTTAGATCTGCTTTGCTGACTCAATTTGAAGCCCACCTTTTGGGGGTGAAGGGTTACCTCATCTGAGGACAGGAGAGTGGAGGCCCACGGCTAATGTGGGGGTAGGAGGAATCCTCATCTGAGGACAGGAATGGAAGCCCAAAGCTTCCGGAGGGAAACTGGGGAGAACGACCCTGAGCAACAAGTTGGGACAGACCTCTTCGCTGATGCTGGAAGAGATAAGAGCAGGGCACCTGGCGAGCCCCACAAGATGCGCCTCCCTCCAGTTTCCTGCCTTCGTCTAGCGCTTTCCAGATGGGTCTGAGTTGCGCCCTCACCGCCCTCTTCCCTCGCCAGCAGTGGCTCTGGCAACTCCGAGTTTGGGACCCAGAGATTGGCAGGCTCTAGCAGAGCCAGTGGGTGGCGGCGCGTCACAAAGGCGGCCGTGGGTTTGGCCGCAGCGAGCGCAGGGTGCCGCCCGGGTTGCTCTCGGAGTCGGCGTGGGAGCAGCAGCGCGGGCGGAGGGGCAGGCGCGCTCGGCGTCCCTGCAGCCCGAGCGGGGCGCAGCGAGCCGGTAACGGGCGGCGCGAGGCACCCACGCACCCGGCGGGCAGCTGTGGTTCCACGCAGCCGCGAGGCCCGCGTGGGAGGGGCGCCGGGTGATGGGACAGCCTTAAGATTACCTCGCTGGTTGGCAGCTATGTCATATTATGGTGGACCAAGCCCAGGTTTGGGAATTCTAGCGTAGGTTCGAATCCCACACCCATACACTTAGAATATCCTCTCACTAGGAACCTTTATTAACCTCCCAAAGCCCTCTGATTCTCTATGTGCAAAATGCGCGTGTTCCCTGTCTTCATTGAGAAAATGCAGAAGTACCTTGACCCCAACTTACAGAGCTTCCGGCACTTTCTACCTCCTAAGTGTATTCTCTGCATCAGTTCATTTAAATTTTCCAAAACCGGGAGAAAGGAATGACTATTAATGACTATTAACAGACTAGACACTGAGGCACAAAGAAATTTACTAAGATCACAGTAGCAATTGATAGGCCACTAGGTCCCATTATCTCCTGCCAGTGGGAGTATCATTTATTATTTGGGGAATCCTTGCAAAGAAAAAAAAAAGTCTAACTCAGGAACAGAAAACGGCTCAGTGAGTAAAGCACTGGCATACAGGTGCGGGGACATGAGTTCAAATCCATTTCCAAGACCCATATAAACTTGTAGTTCTAATCCAGGCTATCTAAAAATTGTAAACAGAAGAAAGCCCACAAAAGACCCTGTTTTAAACACAGTGGAAGGTGAAAACTGTATCAGAGGCTGTCCTCTGGCCTCCACACATACACCACAGCACATGTACACACACACACACACACACCTGTAGCTCTGTAGCCCACCAACAGTCTTCTAGCCTGTAACTTTACCTGGGTGTGATTTATCAGCATTCACACACACACCGTCTGGGAAGCCCTACGTGCCCAGTTTATGCAGTGCTGGGGATCAAGCCCTGAACTTTGAGTGAGCTAGTCAAGCACTCTAAGACCAAGCAACACCCCAGCTTTGGGTTTGGTTTTTTGTTTTGTTTTTTGTTTTTATCTTTCCATATTACCTTTTGACCACAGTTTGTTCACAAGCAAAGTTTTGGGTCACTGTTGTTGTTGTTGTTAAATAGAATTTACAAGTTCAATTGTTACCCAGTATGCATTGCACGTGTTCACACTTCTGTGGCTTCACACACACTGTTTCCTCTGCCTGTAACACAGTCAGCTTCCCCTCTGCCGCAAGGCCAGCCTAATCTGCCTTGCAAATTTATCCATCCTTCAAAGCTTGACTTCAGCGTCACTTCCTTGGAGCAGCCCCCCTTACAGGGAAACCAGTCACTTAATTTGTGCTATCCCCACCCCTGGCTTCTCTTGCTGGGCTAACACTCACTGGCTGTTTCATTTTAATGGAATCAGGGTCTTGCTACATAGCCCAGGGTGACTGGGACTCACTGTGTAGCCCAGGCTAGCCTTGAGTTTTTGTTCCTTCTGCCTTAGCCTCCTGAGTTCTGGGATTACAGGAGAATGCCACCACAGGCAGCTTCTCGCTGTGCTGAAATTGGGTGCTGGCCTGTGACCCTGGATGAACTATATGCAGTCTCCACAGGTGTGGGGCTTGTCCTGGATTCACCAATGAACCACCTACATTTGGCACAGTGCCTGATCCAGAACAGTCCAAGTGCAGAGAAAGTTTGTTCACGCGAGTTTGAGCTCTGCTTGGCAGGTAACAGTCTTCCTTTTTTACCCCTCACAGTGAACACGTGACTGCATTTCCTTCCCCGCTTTGGGAAACCCTGCTCACCACACTACTACCCTGTACATCTGGGTTCTTAGATGGACGAAGAAGGTGAAGAAAGCCAACCCCAAGAGCAGAGCTGCTGGGCCACTCTGCCGGATGTGTGCCTGCGACGTATCTTCTGGTGGCTGGGAGACAGAGACAGGTCCAGAGCTGCCCTGGTCTGCAGAAAGTGGAACCAGATAATGTACTCAGCTGACCTCTGGCGATACAGGACCATCACATTCAGCGGGAGGCCATCTAGGGTACATGCATACGAGTTTGAGTCAGCGCTCTGGTATGTTAAGAAATTTGGCCGCTACCTGGAACACTTGGAAATCAAGTTCCTGAATCCTTACAATGCCGTCTTGACCAAGAAGTTCCAGGTCACCATGCGAGGCCTCCTGTCATGCCTCGGCAAGAGTAACAACCGTCTCAAGTCACTCTCTATCCAGCACCTGGAGCTGGACCGAATGGTTTGGAGAAACAGCATCAGAGGCTCGCTCATCAAGAGCCTGAGTTTTTTCTTAAAGAAAATGGGCAAACACCTGGACCATCTTAGCTTGAAAGGAGCCCGGCTGACAGTGGAGCAAGGCTGCCACATCCTCAACTCCCTGAGCTACCTTCGGAATGAGAACTTGGCCTCGGAGCTCAACATCGAGGACTTCTTCAGCCATCACCTGGCCGTCTATGGCAGCTCCCAGTTCAACAAGGCCATGGCCACATTCCACAACCTGACTTTCCTAACCCTCAACTACAACTGTATCTCCGATGAGCTGCTCGAGACCCTGAGTGAGAACAACGCTGGCACCCTCCGGACCATGAACATCAAATGCCATGTTCACGACCCCCATGGCCAGGTCGTCTGGGGCATGTCCTGGGCCAAACTGGCCAGGGAGGCCAGCAACCTGAAGGTGAACTTCTTCTTTGAGCGAGTCATGAAGTATGAGCGTCTGTCCCGGATCTTGCTGCAGGAGATTCCAGTCAGGAGCATCAGCCTAAGAAGCTGCTATTTCAGTGACCCAGACTGGTCCATGCGGCCCACTCTGACGGATCTCCTGCCTGCCTTCCGGAACACACTGCAGGTAACTGGGGCTTGTGAGGAGCTACTACTGTTCACAGGAAAGCCTGCTACCTGTTCTTGGCTAGGCTTCTTTTTTTCTTCTTTTTCTTTTTTTAATTAGGATTTTTTTATAATTTATTTTTAATTTTAAGCACATTTGTATGAGAGTGTTAGATTCCTGATCCAAACTGAGTTACAGTTGCGAGCTGCCATGTGGGTGCTGGGAGTGTTTGAACCTGGGTCCTCTGGAAGAGCAGCCAGTGCTCTTAACCGTTGAGCCATCTCTCCAGCCTCTAATTAGGATTTTTTAATATAATCTTTTTTCATTTTACATAGCTATTCCTGTTCCCACTACATGCTCACTTGGTTCTTTATCAAAGTTCTACATGTTCCCAAGCACACTCTCAGGCCTCCCACGCATCTCCTTGCAAGACCGCTATTCACTGCCTACACGCGGGACTTGGGAAACTTCCTGGCTGGCTGTCCACCAAAAAGAGCTCCTTTCCCCTATTGTCGAGCTGTGAAGCCTGAGCCAGGAGGTGTCTTGCTGGCGACAGGCAGCCTCTTCTCACTGGCTCACAGCAGTAGACAGGTGGCCCCTTGGTTCCTGGGGTCAGCAATAAGCGGGGATGAAAAGAACCAAACTTGACAGGTCACTGGAGACCTCTAGGCAGTGCCGGCACCTCTGACCCCTTCTCCCCACCGTCTCCCTCCCATGCTTGTCTAGAAGCTAACATTCGAGTTCAACAACAACCACGAGTCGCTAGACGAGCAGCTGCACCTCCTCATCCTGGCCTGTCGAAAACTGTTTTACTTCAAAATCTGGGCTTTCCTGGACGTTACGTTTGTGGAGCGGATCCTGAAGAGCCAGGAGGAGAGGCAGTGCTCCCTGCGCACACTAAAGGTAAGGACCCTCAGCTGCTCGCATGGGTTGAAGCGGGGACACCTAGACTTGGCACGTCTGCTCTGATGAAGGGTGGAAATTGGGACAGGAAACACATAGGAGACAAACACTGTCCCCTGCATCTGTCCATGGGAGATGACCAGCCCCACAGGCAGGATCTGGAAGTCTTTTACACTCTGTCTCCCAGGGGTTCTACATCCGTGAAGCCTGCCAATTTTATTTTTACTGAAGATGTACATTTTTATATTATTCCCTAAGCATAACATCCACATTATAGTAAGAATTATAAGCAACTCAGAGATAATTTGCATGCATTGTTTTATTTTCCATAAGGGACTTAAGCATCCATGCATGCATCGTGGATTCTAAAGGAGATCCTGGAATCAATCCCTCATGGGTACCAAGGGAAACTGTGCTTGGGGTTTTTCTGATTCAACCATTAATTGTGTGTGTAGATGCATTTGGATGGCTGTCAGATCTTAAGTGATGTAGTCATCGTATGTGTGTGTGTGTGTGCGTGTGTGTGTATGCATGCGTGTATGTGTGTGTCTGGTGTTTCTTTATCGGCACAGGTGAGAATTTATACAAACCGATATGAGACAAATGAGGAGGACAGGACCCTGCGGGAAATTTACAGGAAATACAGAAAGCTGATCGATTCAGAACTTAACTATTTTGTCATCGCCTACCCCATGATGTAAAGAGTGCTTTCCAGAGGAAGACATCTAGACGCACTTTAACCTGAAAACGCGGTTCTCAGGGAATTACATTTGGGACTCCCATGCCCTCATCCCTTTTTCTTCTCTCCTTCTTTGTCAGTTCCACACCCTCATGAACAGCCTGGCAAAGGCTGGACCTGCTGGTGATGGCAAGGCCCCAAGCGTCTTTAAAGTGCTATCTTTACCACCAATCCCGGCTGATTGCTTTTTGTCATTTGGTGTAGTTTTTGGTTTGGTTTGATTTGGTTGGTTTTAGACATTTCCACTTAGCCACAGTTTTCTGCTAAGGGAGTCTGACTCCTGCTTTCTGGAGTAGGTGTGGCCAGACAGTGGACCAACCTTCTTCCAGCCCACTTTACCCATTTGGAAATACTTTGTAGTCAGGCAGTGGTGATGCATGCCTTTAATCTTAACACTTGGGAGGCAGAGGCAGGTAAATTTCTGAGTTCAAGGCCAGCCTGGTCTACACAGTGAGTCCCAGGACAGCCAGGGCTACACAGAGAAACCCTGGAAAAACAAAACAACAACAACAAGAAATGCTTTGTATCCTGGCTGACCTTTATGTCAGAGCCTCCCGACCTTGAGGTTGTCTGGACCTGACCACACACAAATAGAACCCACCAGTCCATGGATGGTGCAGGCCTATTCCTCCTTAAGACAGAACTACTCACGGAAGGAAGGAACTCAGATGCCGGGTTATCAGCCCTGCGAAAGAATCCTGCCTCGCCTGGACCTATATCTCCTTTCCGTTGCAAAGACAGACCAGAAGTGGCAGTTACACCCATGTTCATAATGAATCTGCAATGTAGTGTGCCCTGATGTTAAGTTGGGGGGAAAACACCAGTCTCTACATTTAGAATTATATCTATCATATAAAACACCACCAATCTCTACATTTAGAATTATATCCATCATATAAAACACATCTAAAGACATTTTTAAAATCTGTAAGAGTCGTAATAAAGACTGATTGGGAGTAGAATTTTGTTGGGTATTTTTTGTCTGTTTTGTTTCCCTTTATTTTTCAACTTTTCTACAATGATGATGTCATTTTTGGCTTTTGGTTTTTGTTCGTTTGTTTTCGTTTTACAAGACAGCGGTTCTCTGCAGCTTTGGAGCCTATCCTGGAACTATATATATATATTTATTATAGACCAGACTGGCCATGAACTCACAGAGATCCGCCTGCCTCTGCCCCCTCCTCCCCCCAGTGCTGGGATTAAAGGCGTGTGCCATTTTTGGTAGCTAAGAACATGATCTAATATGCCTCTGGTCATTAGTGACCCCCAGTGACCTAAAGACCTCCCACTAAACTCTGCCTCTTCAGGTTTCGAACATGCCCAGAGCCCAGAGATGGCGGAGGCAGATCCCACTGTTGACTGCCTAGGCCAACGGTGGTGTATACTCACAGGTCTCCCTGAGCAAATTGCCTGCTCCCCATTGTACACAGAGGCACTAGGGGACTCAGTTCTGACCAGCACAATCCTCCTCAGCATCAGGGGAGGAACTGCGCTGGTAGAAGGCATGCACAGGCAGCAGTCAAGTGCACCACAGTTTGAGGTGATCCGAAAGCCTACAAACGCAGCCAGCTCACAGAACTGAGTTGCTGGTTTCGCTTAACGTGTGGTGTGTGTGGTGTCTTCTGCATCGGGAAAGCTAAGTCACTGATAAAGACCTGCTTTGCACTCACCTGGGACTGTGGTTACCCACCCCCTTCACTTAAGGCAGAATTAAATTTAGGGAGTGTGAGTCATCTTAGGAAACAGACTCCCCAGGATTAGGGCTTTGAAGTATTGGTCACTCCCTGGGATTAAGGTATTAGACTATCAGGTCGGATCTGGAAACTTTACACTCAGACTCTAACTCTGACACCTCAGCCACAATGAGCTAATTGCCGACCATGCCACAGTTTTTCCACCCACAGCACCCTTGCTACTAAATTCCACTACGGTTCTAAAGGGCCAGCAGCCTATTTGAGTATGAATCCTATGTTTGGTACCCTCCCAGGCCTCAGTTTTCCCACCTATAAAATGGAGATCACAGATTGCACTGCCACACATAGCAAGTACCCCACGGGTGTTAGTGGCTGCATTATCAACAATACACGTGTAAGCCTATCCAAAGCCCGACTTGGCTTGGATTTGAGATCATAAAATATTTCCTAGGGACCCAAATAGACCCAGTTTTTGCTGTTCTAAAAACAGCATCAGCCTCTTTTACCCCTTCGACTTTGCGTATGCTATACCATTATGTCGGATGTCCCTTCCATTTCCACCAAGTTGCAGCTATTATTGAGATCACACTCAAGAGTGGCCTCAGCCTTACCCCACCCTCCCAGCCTTCTCCTCTAGTCAGGCAGCCATGACCTGTGGCAGTTCTTTGTGTGAGAGACATGAAAACTCCCTGGAAGTCAGCAATTGGGAGGAGGAGGTACAGGGATGCCCAACATGAGGTGATGGGGGGGGATCTCAAAATGCCTGCAGAAGAAGAGGAGGCGCTCCAGAGGTGGGGCAGTGAGTCTGCTCTTGTCACTTTGTCTTGGTACACTGGCCGCCACGTTTTCTCTCTCGTTTCCGGTTCACATAGCAGAGAACAGCTGCCATCCACGAGAGCAGCCAGACGGAAAGGTGGCTTTCTCTCCCAAGCCCAAATTCCTCAGGAGAGGGACTTCTTGACCCAGTTTTCCATTAGCAGCCACTCCTGGCCCAGTCAACTGTGGCGGGAAGCAAACAGGAGAGGCCTGGGGGCTGCTGGGTCAGCGTAGAGGAGGAGGGAACTCCCTGCCGAAGAGAAGAAGCAAGATGACACCCTGCTGCTCTCGTGGGGCCCTGCAATGTCCCCATACTGTCTGGTCTCAGCAGGGCCATTCCCACATATCGGTTAAAGGAGCAAATTAGAAACTTCTAGAAGCTTCAACTAAGAAAGGGCATCTTACAGAAAGGACTGTTGTCTGCATGAGAGGACCTGGGCATCTGCCTCCTTCTCCAGCATCCTTTAGATACTCCCCATCTCTATGTGTTTCAGGTTCCAAATCCTGATTCCTAGGGCAGAGACTGTGATCAGCTGCCAGGGAAAGCAGACTGTCTTACAGATGTGACAGCAGAGACTTCTGTGTGCACTGCTTGGTTCTCGGAGAAAAAACCAGGGGAGCTAGAACGTGGCCTCAGGGGCAGCTGTCTGGAAACTCTGTGGGGACCTGAGTTTTGAAGTCCCCCACCCCATTCCTCTCTAAACCTCTATGTTTATTTAGCTCAAGCTAAGAATATCCTGACTGGTTAGCTTAAGAACAAACATTTATAACCATAGGCAGACGAATCTCTGAGTTCAAGGTCAGCTTGCTCTAAAGAACAAGTTCCAGGACAGACAGAGCTACACAGAGAAACCAAGTCTCATAACAACAACAGAATATAGATACATGAAAAGTAGGTGCTAATTTCAAATAGGTCTTTCTGGATGTGAGGGCAACCTGGCTGCCCTGTCTGTCACTCTGTGGATCGCCGATTCAGCTGATCTGACTGGGTAGACAAGTGTCCCCTTCCTCCCTCCCTGTTCCACATTCATCCCTCCTGAAGTTGTGCATTCTTCAAAGAGGACGACCTTCCTGGAATAGAGGAGGACCAGTCTTCAGTGGAGGATAGCGGAGTAGCCCCGTTCCCCTGGTAGAACCTCCACACAAGCTCTCAAATAGGTCTTTCAGATTTGAGTCCCCACCGTAAGTGTCTCTCTCTGGTGAGCTGAGATGACAGGCGTGGGCTGCCACACCCAGCTCCTCGCTGCTTTTACAATGTTTCTAATCGACATTAAGTTTCATGCCTTTGTTTCGCCTCATTCACCTCTATGGTTGCTTTCTACCACACAGCTCTGATTTCCCATTTCCAATATCAGTGCTGTCTTTTCAAGTAAACTGCCTGTAAAATGAGCATGTTTCAAGGCAGTGCACCAGACCTTGTCACGGGATGGCTGACAATCTGAACGTGTCAGTCGTTTGGTGAGTGCCACAGCCAGCGCTACAGAGACACCCTGTCTTGAGAAACTGAAACAACAGCAATAATTAAGAATAAGCATTGATTTCTCCCACTTTGGGCAAATGGGAAGTGCAAGGCTAAGGAGCCAATGGTGTGGCATATGATGAAAGCCCATTTTCCAGTTCGTCACAGGGTGGGGGTGTGGAGGGGAAGGACACTTAAAGTCAGTAATCCCATGCAGGAAATCTCTGCCTTCGTGACGTCAGCTCAACCCTGTTACCTCCCAAGGAGCCCACTTCCTACCCTGATCCACTCTCTGTGGCTGCTAACTGAACCATTGAAAGGTGAAACTTTAATTCTGTTTTTTTTTCATGCTGATTATGGACAAGATCAGCTTTAGCTCTTTTAATGAAGATTCAAGTTTAAATGACCCCTGATTTAAAAGTAGTTTTATTATTTGTTTGTTTGTTTTTTACACGGTGTCTCACTTTACAGTCTAGACTGACCTTAGACTCACTACATACCCCAGGCTACCTGTGGACTCCTGAATCTCCTGCCTCTACCTCACGAGATATATCCCACTGCGCCTGGCAAGAATAAGGTTTATTTTCTCTGGCTGAGTGGACAGAGAGGCTGCAACAGGTGGACTTTGTAGCTACAAAGGTTCAGACAACTGTCAACTACTGCCGACACCCCTGTGAAACAGACCAGAACAGCTCTTGACAGAATGTCCTCACTCCACACAAGTGCTAACAAACAGGGAAACAAAGACAAATTTGTTCTCATGAAGTTGGTGCTCCTGAGTTTCATATTTATATTTTAATAAATGGTTATCTGCCACAACTGAAATGTTGCCCACAATGACAGTGCCTGCCTAACAGTGAGTTGAGTGACCTTTTTTTTTTTTAATAGGTCTGGCCTGGCTTTTATAGTTGGGGAAACTAAGGCTCAGGAAGCTGTGAAGCTTGCTCTGGGTCCTCTGCAGGCTGACAGATGGGTCCGCTCCAAGTTGGACCTGGTACCAAACAAATTCTGAGCCTGGGAGCCGTGTGCTCAGGAATGATTTCTCTGTCATGTTGCTGGCTGTGACGGGCCCCATCCCTGTGCTGAGTGGGCAGGAGTTCTAAGTCTGCCCTCCAAGCCGGAAAAGGAGATATTTTTGCCCTTCCAGGTCAGAGCAGCAGAGTACCCACAGACTTCCCACTGGCCCTGGGGCAGGGGGTTCATGTCTCACTCAGGGTGCGAAAGGCATTCCGAAGGGTGGTGCTCTGGCCCTGAGTGGTTGAGTCACAGAACACAAGGAAGGCATTAGGCTTCAGAAAGGTATTTCCATCTCAGCTTAGCCACTTGATGACAGCAGAGAACAGATACCCAACTTCTGAACTCCTGGGTGTTGGGTCCGTAGCCCGAGAAGGCCTTGTGCCCCTTGGCACCAGATTTGGGGGATGTCAGAAATCGAAGGGCTCTGTGCCGTCTACGCCAACCCTCTTGTTCTACTTGTGGTCCTAAGAAGGAGAGAGGCATTCCTGGCCAAGACTAGAATCCAGGTCTCCTGGTTTTCTGGCTGGTGGTGTGTGCTCACCACCTGCTGTCCCCTGGGTGTCAGGACACCAAAAGTCAACCCAGAGGGCAGAGGCAGCTCACTGTGTAGACGGACACTGAGGAGGCGAGCCTTCCCTAGCTGACAGGTGAATGATGGGTGAGCAGTGTCCCTTGGCCAATGCTCTTCCTTCCCAGTCACACAGACCTACTCCTGAGTGGCTGTGTCTCCGCAGAGGCGGCTGTGTCTCAGAAGAGAGGGCTGTCTAAGGGAGAGCTCTCGCTGGAAAAGAATGGCAGCCGTGGGGAAAGTGTCTTCATCAGAACCTTTGAGAGCTGTATAATCATGGCAGGAACAATGTAGCAATGTGGAGCATGGGCGCAACACACAATCAGGAAGAAAATGATTATTCTTTAAAAACTGAGACTGTTTCTGAGCAGTCGGAATTGTGACAATGTGAAAGTGGTGTTCCAATAGCTTGTGGTTATTGAGAATCTGCTTCCCAGGTGGTGGTGGTGCACACCTTTAATCCCAGCACTCGGGAGGCAGAGACAAGTGGATCTCTGTGAGTTCGAGGCCAGCCTGGCCTACAGAGCAAGTTCCAGGACAGGTTCCAAAGAGGCAGAAAAACCTTGTCTCAAAAAAACAAAACAAACAAAAAAGGCAGAAAGAGAATTTGCATCCCTCTGACTCAGACTGGGCATGGGATCCTGTATACAGGCTCTCATTCCATCCACCCATCGTAGGAGACCTCCAATCAGGGATGCCTGACTCCAGAACTTACATGTGTATATGCATGCATGTTAGAAGGAATTTCAAGAATTTATATGTGTTTACAAGAGCTTCACTGCTGAGAGATACCTCCAGAGCCAAAACATTGAGGAGTGTGGGTGGGTGGAAGGGTGAGGAGATAGAGAGAGAGAGAGAGTCGGAGTCTCTTACTGAATCTAGAGCTCACTGGCATAGCTATACTGACTCACCAGTGAGTCCCAGCATCCCTCTGTCTCCATCTCCCAGCACTGGGATCACAGACACATGGCTATGTGTGGACTTTTTTTTTTACATGGGTATTGGGGATTCAAACTCAGGTCCTTGTACTTCACCCACTAAGCTATCACCCCAGCCCTTCCTCTCCCAGTGCCTGCTCTCTAAAGAGAATTGTTTTTAACTAGATCCATCCACACTACTTGGGAAGCAGCACAAGGGCGCCATGGAGCAAGAGTGGAAGTTAGAAGACAACTTGTTAATGTCAATTCTCATGTGGGTCTCAGGTACCAAACACAAGTCTTTAGGTTTGGCCACAAGTGCCTTCCTCTCCACCCAGAGTCATCTTGCCAGCCCGTAGTTACCTATACGCTTAACCACTCTTAAGAAATTCAAATCTGGGCCAGGCAGTGGTGGCACATACCTTTAATCCCAGCACTTGAAAGGCAGAGGCAGGAGGATCTCTGTGAGTTTGAGGCCAGTCTGGTCTACAAGAGCTAGCTCCAGAACTGGCTCTAAAGCTACAGAGTAAACTCTCTGTCAAAGAGAAAGAGAGAGAGAGAGGAGAGAGAAAAGAGATTTGAATCTGTAGCATGAGTTCGAATTTTCTTTACCTTTACTGACACTCATTTTAAAAATGAAAATTTAACAATCCAGTGAGTACTAAATAGTCTAGAATCAAAGCCAAAACTTCGAGTTTCCCTCCAGGAAGAAAAATAAATAAATAAAGGAGTAAAACTTGTTGCTGCCACATGGGGGCGCTGAAGGATGCCACTGCCTTAACTACCCAGCCCAGGCTGCTGTCTTTCCCAGCTGTCTGTCAGAAACTGCAGCTCTGTGTGTAGGGATCCTACAGCAAACACAAAGTCACCACTGCTACTCTGGGAACCTTCCCCGAGCCTTTGAGCCAGGGACATTTCCTCTCTGACCTCACGACCACAGGCACCAGCGATTGTCCTTGCCACTACTGGTCCCTGCCCCCAGACTGAACTTGACCTTAGCCTATCTTCTACTTACTTGGAGAAAGGAGCCCCTAACCACCTTCTCTTTGATCTCTTTCTGTAACACTTGCATAGACTTGCAATGAACTGCTAGGAGGTGGGAGGGGGCATCTAAGCCTGTAGCAAATTGTTTCCTAGGATAAATGGGTGTCGAGACCCCTGAGAAGTGTTTGCATCCCATGAGAAGCAAAGGGTATGCCTGGGGTAGGAAACCCAGCCTGATCATGTGAGTAGAATGGATCTCCAATGGCTTTCTCTCCCGGTCCCAAGTCCTGTGAGTTCCTCATGGCTGGTTCTGATACATAGCATAGAACTGTGAAATATCAACCTCATCAACAGCCATGCTAGGACAGAACCTTGTCCCCAAGTCACAGACCCTAGAGAGCCTGAGATGTCCTGCCAAGAGGCCGTGGTAGGCTCCCCAAAGCTCTGCCCACACAAAACACGAGTTTGGTGCTACTGTTGTCGTATGATGTGGTTTAATGAGAATCTGAACAGTATCTAACAGCAGATGGCCTCCGCTCGGATGCCCCCCTCCCAGGACCCATGGTCATCGCCATCGCGAGGGGGGATGGACTTCCTCATCGTCATACACAGCACCTCGTCGATGTAGATGGTGTTCTCCTTAACCTGGATTTCCTCCTGCAGGGCCAGCTGCCTGCGGTACAGCGCCTTCAGCTCTGTCTGAGCCTGAGCCAAGGTCTCCTTTAACCTGGAAGGAGGAGGAGGAAAAGGAGGAGGGAGGAGGAGGAAGAGGAGGAGGAGGAGGAGGAGAAGAGCATGGAGAACCATCACTTGCTCTGTACCACTTTCTCCAGGGGCAGGGTGATGTGCTTGGATAGTCAGCCAAACTGACAGCGCTCATCCCCTTGCTTGCCGCTCAAGGCGGTGTTTTCTGGCTGGTGGCACAGCAGTCTTACGACACATATTTGCTGGATGTAGTGGGACACTATCTGTAAACCCAGCTCTCAAGGGATGGATGACGACTTAAAAGCCAGCCTAGGCTACATAGAAAGTTCAAGGCCAGCCCCAGCTACTTAGCAAGAACTGGTCTCAAAATAACAAGAATTGGGGGGACGCTGCTCCATGGTGGAGTTCTTGCCTAGCGAACGCAAGGCCCTGAGCTTTATTTCACCACTGGGAAAAAAAATGCCAAAATTTAGAGCGGCAGATATTATCTAAACATCCGCATTTGGACTTTATAACAAAATGTTGTGGGGTTGAGATCTGCTTCATGGATAATAGCAGCCTTGGCTGGAGTTATCAGGCCTGGTGTCTAGTAAGGGCATCCTTGCAACCTGACAGAGCCAGCAGCACCCTTGGCCATGCCCCTCCCTGCAATTTACAACACGGTCTGAAGTCACATCCCGGCAGGGCCTGGCCCACCTGGCAACATTTTGGTTGATCTCCTGAACCTCCTTGATCAGCCGATACTGGGCAACATCCCGACACAGTTCCACATTAGGCCGGTGCGTCCTGCTCTCCAGGCGCGTGTGCGCGACCTTAGCAGGTCCTTCTTGGTCCAAGATGGCGGTCTCAAGAGCGGCAATGTTTTTCTCCTGGGAAGCAATCTCTTCCATAACCTGACGGAAAGGATTGGAGTCAGTGAGGCTGTGCTCCTTGAAAATCGTGACCAGGTGCATTCAGAAGACCCAGCCTTGCTTTCCCACCTAAGCAGAACCCCAGACAGTCTGATCACGTGTCGCCAAAGTTGAGATGCTCGCCCAACTATGGAACCCAACCCCGGGAAGCACCAAGCGGATCTGACTACGCTTCCCCCACCCTCCCCTTACATCATCACTCACACAAATGGTGTGAGTTCCCGGAGAATGTCCTCAGCAAAGGATTGGCCATTGTTGTGATTTGAATGAGAAATGCCCTTCAAAAACTAAACACTTGGTCCCTGGGTGGTATTGTTTGGGTGGTTATGGAACCTATAGTAGGTAAAGCCTTGCTGGAAGCAGGCTTTGAGGGCTTATGGTCTCATCCCACTTCCTGTTTTCTCTCTTTCTACTCTGTGTGGGGATGAAAATGTGAGATCAGTCTCCTGATCCTGCCATCAAGCCCTCCCTGACAGGAGGCACTCAGCCTGCATGGCTTCAATCCCTAGTCCTGCCAAAAATAAATTTTTTTCTCCTTGAGTTTTTTTTTTAACTTTACATGATGAAAAATTGCACACATACTGAAAGGTAGATAGGCTAATGAACCTCTTTTCCATCTATAGATAAATAGATAGCCTAACTCAGCATGGTGGCATATGCCTTTAACCTCAGCACTTGGGAAGCAGAGGCAGACAGATCTCTGTGAGTTCGAGGCCAGACTGGTCTATGTAGTGAGTTCCAGGACAGCCAGGACTACACTGTAAGACTCTGCCTCAAAAATAAAATCCAAACAAACAAAGATACCCAATCTTCTTTCATCCACGTGTCTCTCTCCCCACCCCTACCCATTAGCCTACTTGTTTTGTTTTGTTTTATTTTTATTTTGGTTTTTCCAAGGCAGGGTTTCTCTGTGTTGTCCTGGCTTTCCTGGAACTCACTCTGTATGCCAGGCTGGCCTCAAAGTAGATCCACCTGCCTCTGCCTCACAAGTACTGGATTGAAGGTGTGTGCTGCCACCTGGCTGCAGCCTAATTATTTTAAAGTAAATATCACGTATTACATCATTTCAGGGTCAAATATTTGAGTCTATGTCTCTAAGCATGAGGATTCTGCTTTTCATGTGGCACAGCCACGGTCTGTCTGTCACCCCTAAGCACAGTCTGTCTGTCACCCCGAGAGCACAGTCTGTCTGTCACCTCGAGAGCACAGTCTGTCTGTCACCCCCAGAGCACAGTCTGTCTGTCACCCACATCAGTTCCCACATCAGATGACTCACAACCCTGTAGCTTCAGCTCCTCAGGCAACTCACACGCATGTGGCACACAAACACATAAATAAAACTGAAAGTGGTCTTTAAAAAGATACTACAATATTTGAAATTTAGCAAATGTAAGGGCAGCTTGGCGGTTAAGAGGACTTGCTGCTCTTTCAAAGAACCTGGGTTCTGTTCCTAGCACCCACATGGTCGTTCACAACCTCTGCAACTTCAGTTCCTAGCTATCTGATGCCCTCTGCTGGCCTCTGTGGGCTCTAGGCATAGACATATATCCAGGCAAGACACTCATACACATAAAATAAATAAATGATTATTTTGAATTTAGCAAATGTCAATCCCTTTTACTTTGTTGCGATTGTTTCTTCGACTTCAACTTCAAACTTAGCTAAAACCCTTGGTCTTTTACAGCTGCATTTATAAACCGATGCATATTTTGATACCTAAATGTCTTAACAGGAAAACCTTTTGCCAATCTAATTAGTAAAACAAAAAAAGATGAATCATATGTTCTCTTAAATATCCTAATATTGTCAAAAATTTCAGGGCCAGCGAAACAGCCCAGGGGGTTAAGGCACTTGCAGTCCAGCCTCACAGCCTGAGTTTTCCAGAACCCACATGGTAGAAGGAGAGAACTGGCTTCCCGCATCTTCTCCTCTGGGCCGCCATGCACGCGTGCATGTATGTAGGTGTGAGGCTATCATGCACACGCACACCCTTAGTCTCTGTGACCATTCCCATTATTGGGGTTGCAGAAGAGCACCTCTGCTCCTGGCTTTTGTGTGGGTGCTGTGGATCTGACCTCAGGCCCCAATGCTTGCCCGCAAGTCCTTTACCACTGAGCTGCAGCCTGTTTTATCAGCTTTTTGAAAATTGTCGTATCGTGTAGAGATTCACACTGACATTCTCCAGTGAACAGCTCTGAACAGTGTTAGAACGCCAAACAGCTCATTACAGGGAAAAGAAAACCATGTGAAACTGATTATTTGTTACACAAAAAAGTGATTACTGTCTTTATTGTAGTCCCTGGACTATTTTCTGAGCAACCATTTTCCATAATGAATAATCTCAAGTTTCTGTCCTTTGGACACATTTCCTATAGCTGCTGCCATCAAAAGTGATGCAATTAGCCGGGAACGGCTTCCCTGCTCGGCCAGTGGGCGAACGGCTTGAACCTTCGCGTGCAGCCTCACTCTCGCTTTGAAACACTGCAGTGATGGGATTTTCTGATCATCGATTTCCGGGAGTTGAGACTATCGCGACTGATGCTTGGTCTAACGATGCCAGCGTGAAATGCTGTCATTCTGGGTCACTGCACAGCAGGGTCGTTGTTTCTACCCCTAACCCATACACGCTGAATGCTCCACTGGGCCTCCAGCGTGCAACACTAGAGTCCAGTTTTCCTGTTTTAGTACAATGTACACACAGCGTGCCTTGGTTTAAATATTTGTGTCCCTTTCAAACCGGCCAGTCTGACCAAGCTCCAGGTTCAGTAAGAGACCTCAAAATCATAAGGGAAGAGTAATAGAGAAAGGCATAGTTCAGATCCCCATCGCACACCTTCGTAAAAAGCCAGGTGTGGCAGAGCACATACGTAACCCCGTCACTGGGGTGGGGGTCAGAGATCAGAGGCTCCCCAGAGCTTGCTAGTCAGTGGGTTCAGTGAGAGCCTTGGTCCCAGAAAGTTAAGTAGAAAGGAATGGAAGAAAACATTTAAAGTCAAGCTCTGACCTCCACATGTGGTGAACACACATCCATACAAGTACACATATGCTACACACACATATAAACACAGTAATATTCAGATGTACTTTGCATAAAACAGCCGGGCCTGTCATGTGGCGCTGCACTAACTTCCACAGTGAACTTGATTATTTCTCCACCGTCACGCATTTCTTTAGAAACAGCAGCTCAGCAGTTCTGTGGGCTCCACAGCCCTGCACTTGAGTGAATTCGCCATGCTTACATTTCCTCGTGGTTTATTTTAGCCCAGGGCTAAGATTGGAATTTTTCCGAATCAGAAGACGAACCCTCCACCATTGCTAACAAATGTTGGATGCTTTTGGAAATTAGCTTATGACGTGACCTCAGAAGCCGTCCTCCTTGAGCCTGGTCCTCCTTGAGCCTGGCCTAAAGCTTCCAGGCAAGACAGCCCTGAGGTGCAGGACTTAGGATGCACTCACCTCGCCTGCACCTGGGGTCAAGCTTCTCTCAGACTTCAGGGCTATCAGAGTTAAAGCCTAGCTTTTCAATGACATTTTCCAACTCCCAGCAGTGGGTTCCGACCTCAAAGCAAGTCAAAGGAACTGTTCACATTTCAGAGGTCACTTACAGCCCAGTGAAGGAGCAGCGACCTCACCCTGGGCTAGGAGAGATTTATGCTAAAAGGCAGGTATCAGGAGAAGCATTTGACACAAGCGCTCCCCCCAGAAACAAACACAGCCAATTAAAGCCATTTGCTTGCACATTTTGTCAGCATCTGGCAGAATGGAGCTGAATGAAATGATATTTTTAGATGAATTATGTAACAACTCGATACAGATCGGCATGGGATTTCCTAGAAGGCACTAACTTTGCATCAGAACAAGCCACTATCTCCTCACAACAGAATTCCTCTCCTCTTAGAAGGAGACCAGTGTTTAAAAACTACACTCCATCACTGTGATTACTGCTACTACTGAATTTCTGTCAGTGAAGAATTTTTGGAAATGTGTTGTCTTCCTTGCTGTATAAATACCACCACAACACCAGTGATTGATGCCTGTTGGCCCAGAATGCCTACAATAGATACTATTTGACTTTTTTATAGAAAAATATTTACCACCTATGCATCTGGTTATTTTAAACACTATTACTTAATCATAAATCTCTCAGAGGATTAAACATGGTTTGCCCACTAAGTAAGCAGTTGTCTCATTGCGAACAAAATGAAAGCTGAACATAGTCCTTTCAACTTGCAAAGTCTCTTCCTGAGCAGGGATGACCCCACCAAATGGAGGCCAAGTGAGCCCCTTCCTCGTGGGACTTAGGTCCAAGGCTTCTAAATGGGGATGTGGGACCCCAGAGTCACTCAACGCCCATGCTTGCTTATTCTTCTGTCCGCGTAACTCTGCCCACACTCAGGCGGCTGTGTCTCTATTGGATCTTGAAATTGGAGACTCTAAAGACAGAAAAATGGTTGCCCACAAATTCTTGATGCCTTTGAACTTGAGCCACTGATTTGTAGTACACTACGAGACTGTATATGTTAGAGTTTTGCTTTGTGAAACAAGGTCTCACTATGTAGCCCTAGCTGGCCTGGATCTTGCTATGTAGACCAGGTTGACCTGCTTGTCTCTGCCTCCCAAGTACTAAGATTAATGTCATATGCCACCATACTGGGTCCTGTATGCATTAGATTACTAGATTTTAAAGATGTGTGTGTGTGTGTGTGTGTGTGTGTGTGTGTGTGATGTGTAGTGTGTGTGCAGGTGCCCATGTCCATGTGTGCATGTATGGAGGCCGGAAGTCAATGCTGGGTGTCTTCCCCTATTGCTCTCCACCTTCTTTTGTGAAACAGGCTCTCTCAGTGAATGTGGACCTTACCACTCCAGCTAGACTACTTGGCCAATAAGTCCTCCATACCCTTGGATCTCCACAAAAGACCCCCAGCACCACCCCCCAGCATCAGCATCCACTACAGTGTGGTCCATGCCCCACCTTTAACATGGATGCTGGGGACCCAAACTCAGGCATCCCTTATACTTGCACATCAAACACTTTACCTACTTAGCCACCTCCCAGCCCCAAAGAGTTAATTACCTAATAACATGCTAAAATCATTTTTATATTGAAAGTTAAGTAAAATACTATAAAATCAACTTTATTCACTTTTTTTGTTTTGTTTTGTTTGTTTGTTTTCTCGAGACAGGCTATCTCTGAGAAACAGTCCTGGTTGTCCTAGAATTCACTCCGTAGACCAGGCTGGCCTTGAACTCACAGAGATTGTGCCTGCCTCTGCCTCCTGAGTGCTGAGATTAAAGGGGTACACCACAACTGCCTGGCTTCACCTACTTCTTTTTACTGTCTTAGAAGGAGCTACTAGAAGAGATAGGTGAGAAACATGGCTTGTATTATACACCCCCCACTTCCACCCCCATCCCACCCCACACCCCACCCCCACCCCACCCCACCTCACCCACAGCCACAGCTGCACTAAAGCCTCAGTTTCTCTCAGCTGCAGAAGCCCTGGTATGATCCCCATGTTACGGCGTGGCCAAGGGATGCAGAGAGCTAGAAGGATCTGCGGAAGTCCTGCAGCTGACCGCTGCCAGATTCTAACGTGGGTCTCCATCTGTTACATTCAAAGCGAAGCCCTATCCCACTAGACTCTACTTCTCCACGTCTCTGAGCTCAGACTGTTGACTGACCACTTGCACTGGGGACACCAGGTCCTGAAGCAAGGAAGCTGTGTGGGAGCTAGATCCCGTGGACTCGGATGGGTACGTTCGCAGGGACTCTGCCAGCTCTTTGTTAACCAGGGCCTCTGAAATGGATCACAGTGGGCACATTTACACCATGGGAATTCTACACCTCAGAGACTTGTTTTCGACTCCTAGAAGCCATTTGAGTTACCACTGAGTAACTAGCAGGGACAGTTGAGCAGGAGCTGGGGTTGAATCTGGAGAGACTGGGTACTTGGGCTCATTTGAGTTCAGGGTCCTCCTCTGCGTGTTCCATGAGGAGTATCCAAGGCCGTGCCCGGATCGCGGCCTCCATTCTCCTGCGCATCTGTCCTCTGCAGAGTGCATGCCAGCAGAGGGCAAGGACACACAGACATTTGTGCTTCCACGAAAAGCCCTCGTAAATACAGTGTGCCCCTGGGGACCTCACCTTGGCCAGATGATCAGCCAGTTTGTCCCTGGCATCCTTGGTCTCCTTCAGCCCGTTTATGAATGCCGTGTCTACCACCTCACACTGTCTGCGCAGGTCATTGGCCGTCTGGGACAGGATGCGGTCCACCACGGTCTTCAGCGCCATTGAGTTGTTCCGCTGCTTGTCTGCCTTCTCCACGTTGGTATTAGAGAAGTCCAGCCAGTCATCCAGACTTACGGAGCTGAAACACAAGTTTCTCCCTTGGGCTGGGGTAGCAGGAACAACCGCTGACTATGACTAAAAACTGAGCTTCCTCCAACCCCACAAGTACGTAGGATGTTTTTCCATGATTGGGCAGAGCCAGTGGCAGTCTGCCAACGGCAGTATCTCTGGAAACCTCCCATGTCTGTGCCAGTCACTGAGCTGGCACCTAAAGGAACCACCTCGTTTCCTCCCCCAGGAAGCTTACTAAGCTGCTTTTAAGACCCCAACTTCCCAGAGGAGAAAACAAGCTCCGAGAAAGGAATGAACTTAACCAAGCTCTCACAGCTGGAGACAATGAACATCAATAGAAAAATACTAGAGCAACCACAACTGCAACCTAGCACTCTGGGTGAGGAGGAACCAGGAGCTGAACAGATCACTAGTTTGATGAGGAACTGTTAGCAAACTTGATAGATATTTTAATACATGTTTTTTGAAGATTTACTTTTATGTGTATGAGTGCTTTGCCTGCATATATGTCTGTGTACCACATGCGTGCCTAGTGCCCACAGAGGCAAGAATAGGGCATCAGATCCCGTGGAATTCGTGAGCCACCATATGGGTGCTGGGACTAGAACCTGGGTCCTCTGTTAGAGTTAGTAAGCACTCTTAACTCCTGAGCCATCTCTCTGGTTTCTAAAAATTGTTATTCATGAACACACACCACAGAATATATGATGATATTTAGAAAAAAAGAAGGAGGAGGAGGAGGAAGAAAAGCAGGTGAGCCCTATTAGAAAGAGAGTATCCACTTTGGGGGAGTAGAAAAACATATCAGGCAGAAGGAAACTGAGGGAGACTGAGACAGGAGAATCTCCAGTTTGAGGCCAGCCTGGGTTACATCACAAGTTTTTTGTCTCAAGAATAAGAAACAGAAGAGGAGGAGGAAAAGGAGGAGAAAGAGGGCGCAGAAGGGGCAGGCAGAACGGTATCCATGGGAGTAGAGTGGAGGCATTTCTTGCCCTGTATCCCCGAGGACCACCTGAGGATTCTCCACTTTGGGACTAGCGGCAGCCTCTGACTAGTCCCCAGAGGTCCCTGCCTCCCTTGCCTTAAGGATGAGAACAAATTTGCCAACTTGTTCCTCTCGAGTCCAAAGATGAGATGCCAGTTCTGAGGCGCCATGGCTTCTCTTAGACCCCCCTCCTCCCACCTTTGCCTCGCTTTCTCTTCCATCACTTAGGATGGGAGGCACCAGCTTCCATGTCGTGAGCTGTCCTTGGACAAGTTCATAAAGCTGGGAACTGAGGTCCACCATCATCACATGCGTCACCTTGGAAGTCGACTCCTCCCCAGTCGAGCCTTAAGATGGGTGCAGTCCCAGCCCCAGTTTGATGTACACCTAAGGATACCTTGAGCCAGGCCGCCAGCTAAGCTGTGTCTGGTCTCTCAACCTACCCAAGATCACTAGATAAGAAACATTTATTATTTATTCTAAGAAGATAAGTTTGGGGGTTCTTTATCTTTCTATGTTTTTATACATTAAAAAGATACAAATACAATGATAATTGAACTTTGTATTTAGTATTTACTATATGTATTTCATGTATATATATTTAATTTAAAAAATCAGGGGCTGGGTGGTGGTGTGCACATCTTTAATTCCTGCACTTGGAAAGCAGAGGCAAGCAGATCTCAGTGAGTTCAAGGCCAACCTGGTCTACAGAGCAAGTTCCAGGACAGCCAAAAGCTACACACACACACACACACACACACACACAGGAATGAGTTAGCTCTATAGTTTAACACTAATTGAAAATGCAGGTTAAATGTCCAGTGAGTGGCCTCAGCAGGTAAAACTGACCACCACCAAGCCTACTAACCTGAGTGGGATTCCCCAGGACACACATTGTAGAAAAACCATCCCCACAAGTTGTCCTCTGACTTCCACGTGGGCACCAGTGTCCCCACCCATCTACGCACATTTAATTTAATACAAATTAGATGCTACAAAAAGGACACATACTTTTGCAAACTAAACAAAATGGAGCTGAGTGTCAGATGTGCGTGTGTTTCTGTGGATCTGTGGTAGCTCAGAGAAGGGCCGGAGTGGGGAGTTATTATCCACCCATCGCTATAGTTTTTACAGTCCTCCACGTGTTAAACTATAAATAGAGGAAGGAATGAGTTGTAAGTCTCCGGACATACTGTGCCAGTCTTTCTTAAAGTGAGAGAAGGCTCTGGGCAGGGGCAGGGTAAAGCTCCTCCTGGCTCGGAGGAGCTACAGGACGGATCCCCTGACCCTGTCAGACAGAGAGGACCGGATTTTCCCAGCACCACCTACACCAGTCGCAGGACCCCACTCACTTGGGCTCGATTCTCACAACATTCTCAGAATATTTGATATTTGGTGAGTTATTGTTGAGTGAGAAGCAGATGTCGTCGATAGTTAAGGCCACAAACTTATCCTTCAAATCCTTCTCCAAATTGTACTTGGCAGAGCGATTCAGCCTGAAGGAAGAAGGCAAACCAGGTTTCTCCTTTGGGAAAGGCCTGGCAACACCTGCAGGGTCACGGGAGGCCTTGGAAAACGAAGCTGAAACTAGGTCCTTTCAGCACGGCCTCTCCTCGTGCCCCACTTCCACGTCCCCAATGCACACAAGTGCCACTGGATGCCCGGAGACCAAGCCTCAGTTGGAAACTGTACCGAGGGGTCAGCGTGGCCGCAAAGGACTCTAGTGAGTCACCCTGGTGAGATGCCACCACAATTCTCCCGTCACCAGGGGGCGCCAGTGGGGGAGGCAGGAACCCGGACTCCACGCCAGCGTTCCACTGGGGGCGCAGATCGTCTTGTAGGGTGCTGCACACCGGTTCCCCCAACTCGGGTGGGGTCTGCGGTACCTGATCTGCTCTGTCGTCTCCTCCAGCGTGCGCTGCAGCAGAGCCATGACGCCGCGGATGATCTCGGCTTCCTTCTGCAGCTCCTGCTCCACCACATCGTGCACCAGGTCGATGCCCACGCGCGTCTCCCTGGCAGGGAGGGGCAAGAGCGTGGGACACTACTTTGTGCCTGTGTCTCTTCAAAATATCCAAAACACGTGCAGAAACCTGGCCTGAAAACCCCACATGAACACACACCCCCACCCCCCACCCCCCATCCTGCCGCCCTTTGATTTGTTTGATTTTTGTTCGTTTGTTGGCTTGCTGGCTCTCTAGTTGGTTGATTTTTAAGACAGAGTCTCCCGGGCTGATCTGATCCTCCTGCCTCAACCTTGCGTGCTGGGACTTAAGGCCCGTCCCATCCTGCTTGCTGTCTCTTTCTGCTCCGAAGTCCTCCCCTTTGCACTTACTCCTTGCAAACAACTCTGTTTTGACCTACAATTTCAAAGACAGGTGTTTCTTTCCTTGGTCATAGACTTGTTTTTAGACAAAATAATAATAATAATAATCCCAGAAAGGAACAAAAAAATAGTTCTGTTCCAGTATTAGTAACAAATAATCCCAACATTGGTATTACATCACTGAGCCCTGGCTGTGTGACAGGCACTGTTTTGTTTTAAGGTAAATATTCCCTCTTGATTTGTTTAATTCCCTCCTAAAGAACTCAGGACCGGGAGGGGTGCACCCACACACTGAGACAATGGGGATGTTCTATCGGGAATTCACCAAGGCCAGCTGGCCCGGGTCTGAAAAAGCATGGGATAAATCCGGACTAGCTGAACACAGCGGACAATGAGGAATACTGAGAACTCAAGAACAATCGCAGTGGGTTTTTGATCCTACTGCACTTACTGCCTTTGGGGGAGCCTAGGCAGTTTGGATGCTCACCTTACTAGGCCTGGATAGAGGTGGGCGGTCCTTGGGCTTCCCACAGGTCAGGGAACCCTGATTGCTCTTCGAGCAGATGAGGGAGGGGGACTTGATCGGGGGAGGGGGAGGGAAATGGGAGGCGGTTGCGGGGAGGAGGCAGAAATCCTTAATAAATAAATAAATTAAAAAATAAATAAATAAATAAATCCCTCCTAAAGGAACCCAGCCTGGAGCCCGCTAGTCAACTGTGCTGCTTCCACTGAACTATACCCCTCACCCTTCTGCTCGGGTTTTAAAATACACATGGGACAGCTGAGTCTCAGAGGAGTGAAGTAACTTACCCAGTGTCACTCGCTACACCACTCCCCAAAACCACCCCACTGCCAGATACATTGTTACCTCTACTGTTTGGTAGGGCTTAGCTTGGGGGATCCCCTAGCCACTTGCTGTGGAGCCTGAGGTGTATTCTGTAACATTTGTATCTTGATGTCCCCTTCTGTAAATGGGGACAACTATTAGTACTTCATAGTACTGCCATGGACACGCCCCCCACCCCTCCTGGTACATAGTACATGCTCAGTAATTCAGCACCCTCCGCATTATAGCTAGCCTCGGGTTTAGGAGCACACTGCAAGAGGCCTGCCACCCCCCTTGCCTTCACATACTCTCTGAAACTATTTGGGGACCACTGCCTGGTCACTGCCTGCTTGCTGCACAAGGTCAGGGCTAACTAAAGTCATGGGGGAACTGGGCTTCTCCTGAGAAGAACACCACATATTTGGGAACCTGCAGAGGGCTCAGGGCTCCCAAGCTCCTCTCTTTCAGGGCCTGGAGAATTCACTGAACAAACTAAGGGCCTTGAACTTTATCTTGTGGCTATTGGGACTCAGGGCCGTAGTTACAAGGTTTGAAGCTTGGGGTGACCTGTAAAACTCAAGACTTGGAGAAGTTCATTCAAATGTCAGTGTGGGGCTGGGAATACAGTAGAAAGCCTGCCTAGCACTCATGAAGCCCTGGGTTTGTCCCTACTTCCTGTAAACTAGACATGTTGGTACATGCCAGCAACCCCAACACTCAGGAGGTGTAGGCAAGAGAATCCAAAACCATCCTCAGGCACATAGTGAATGTGAGGCCAGCCTGGGCTACACAAGCCTCTTGTGAAAATGAAAAAGTCAATGTGGACAACATGCTGGGCTGAAAAGGCCTCTGCTGGAGCAAAACCACCCAGGAGAGCCAAGCATGGTGGGACAACACTGAGGCTGAGGCAGGAAGATGTGGCATTCTAGACTTTCCTAGTTTGCCAGGCCATCCTGAGCTATAAAGTGAGACCCTGCCTAAAAAGAAACCCAGACTCATCAATTCATCATAACTCTCCAACTGAACTAGAAAAGAGGTCTAGAAACTGGCATCGCCTAGGAAGAGAAGAATCTTATTCCTGGATTTACTGCACCAACAGCAGGGTACTCTATGAGTCCCAGCAGGCTTATGTCTCCCAGCCAGCAGCTACAGTGGGATCTTTCTTACCCTCTTTCCTGGAAATGGAGCCCCTGGTGCTTTAGCTGAGCGCCTGGCTGCCCCAACTGAAGACAACCATTTCCTGGCTTCAACTGGTGTAGTTGTATGATTATGTTCTGGCCAGTGGATGCAAGTACAGAGAAATGGTGAATGCCAACCTCTACTTATTCATCTTTGCTGTGGAAACAATGTCCGGAGCTTGGGCTGCCATCTCCAGTCATGAGGTAGCCTAGGGATTAAGACCTGTGTTCTGTGAGGCAACAAAACATTGGCCTCCAGACAGGGAAGGAAACAGCATAGGTCCAAACTAGTCCCTCTGAATGTGGGTGACAGTTGCATGACCGGGGCAGACTGCAGGGCACTGGCAGTGGCACCAGGATTTTCCCCTACTGCTTGTACTGCCTTTTTTTGGAACCCATTCTCTTTGGATGGATACCTTGTTCAGCCTAGATATAGAAGGGAGGGCCTTGGACAAAAGACAAAGCAATGTGCCTTATCCTCTCTGAGAAGTAGACGCAGGGTGGAAGAAAAGTAAAGGGAATGGGAGGAGAGGAGGGAGTGGGAACTGGGATTGGTATGTAAAATAAAAAAAATAATTTGTTTTCTCTTTTTAAAAAAGTATATCATATTCTATAGCCTCTAAAAAATAATAAAATTCTCTCCAAAGGGGGAAAAAACAAAACGACAAAACACTGGCCTATCTAGATGACTTAAAAGTCATGGGAAAGGGGGCTGGAGAGATGACTCAGCAGTTAAAGAGTACTGGCTACTCCTGTTCTTCCAGAGAACCTGGGTTCAATTCCCAGCACCCACATTGTGGCTAAAAATATCTGTAACTCTGGTTCTGAAGGGATCTAGCACCCTCTTCTGGATTCTTCTGGCACTGCCCACACCTGGTACACAGACATACATGCAGGCAAAACACACACATGTACATACATATAATATGTAGTAATTTATTATATAATAAATATTATATATAATAAAAATAAATCTCAAAACATTCTTAGGGGATAGAAGAGGAAAAATTTTAAGATTAATCTTGTGATTTTGTAACTGACACTCACAGAAAACTGAGCCCTAACTCACAGTTTTAGCTAGAGGACAACGGAGTCCAGGCATGAACCTGCATGCCTTCCACAGACACCACGGACACGACAGGCCCCATCTCAGACCCAACAGAACACCTGCCGATTCGCCTGCTAAACCCCACAGTTTAGCGCAGTCAGCTTTTGCTGCCTGGCACTGACTCCTGCCGCAGTGACTAACCTGTAGGCCAGGCACCGCTCGGTGATGTGCAGGGGCTCCTTGAAGCTCTCCAGGGCTTTCTCCAGGCGAACCTTGTAGATGAGCAGATCGTCCGTCTGGTGCACCAGCTGTTCAAGTTTGTCGTCTAACTCCTTCTTCCAGAACTTGACCTCCTCGAGTCTCTGCTCTGAAGTACACACGTGTCACTCCCAGGTTTGTCTGCTCTCGGTGGAGGCAACTGTGTGTGTGTGTGTGTGTGTGTGTGTGTTTGCTGTGGCGCTGGAGACTGAATCCAGGCCTCTCGCTTGCTCTCCCAGCCCGACTCCTACCCTGTGACGCTACCTGAGATTTTCTCATTTCTTAGAGCTGTGCTTCTTGGAGAAATACCATCATCTCTCCTCCTCCAGGCAGGGTCTCACTATGTATCCCTTGCTAGCCTGGAACTCAAAAGAAATCCATCTGCCTCTGCCTCCTATGTATTGAACTTAAAGATGTACTTCACCACACCCATTTGTGACATTTTTATAAATGCTGATCAGTAATGGTGAACACTGTAGCTCAGTTGGTCAGAGCTTGCCTGGCATGTAGGAGGCCGTGGGTTCAGTTTCCAGCACCCACACAAACTGGGCATGGTAGCAGGAGGCTGTGACCCCAGGCCTGGGGAGGTGGAGCCAGGAGAATCATAACTTCAAGGTTGTTCTCTCTCTCTCTCTCTCTCTCTCTCTCTCTCTCCTACATAGTAAGTCTAAACCAACCTGCATAACACTATCTCAAAGATAGATATAAAAATGTTTGTCAGCAAAAAGAAAGTGAGATATTTCTTCTTACACTCAACGTAATATTTAACACTCTAAACTCCAATTCTTCAGTTGCTCACTATTTTAATGTTAATAACATGCATTTATTTATTTATGATACAATCTTGCTATGTAGATCAAGTTGCCTTTGAACTTTCTTTCCTCTGGCCTCAGTCTATGAGTGCTGGGGGAAAAAGTATACACTACCACCCCTAGCTGATAACTCTCTGTGGTGTGTGTGTGTGTGTGTGTGTGTGTGTGTGTGTGTGTGTGTGTGTGTTTGTAGAGGCCTGAGGGGTCTAATCCCCCCAGAGCTGGAGTCTTGGGTAGTTGGGAGCCACCTGACATGGTTCTAGGGACTGAAATTGGGTCCTGTGAAGGAGCAGTATGCACTCATAGCTGTTGGGCTATTGCTCTCAACCTGTAACTCTTAAATGTGTATCGTCTGGAAAGTCAAACAGCATGACAGTCTGAGGAGTCCTTGACTCCCCCCCCACTCTTCCTCCCCATGGCCACCTCTTAGAGCACTGACCTCAATACCCCCATGATTAGCTCTGGCGTCTGCTCTTACCAGTGTCCTTTCAACATCAATTTAATGCTATGTTGATTTTTCATGATGAAAGATAATTATTTGCATTTTTTCAGAGCTGAGGACTGAACCCAGGCCCTTGAGCATGCTAGGCAAGAACTATAACGCTGAGCTATGTCCTCTGTCCTGGGATTGCTTTAAAGCAACTCAAAACAACAGCCTTCTTCCATCTCCCCATATATTTATATCAACATTTTATCAAACACTAGCTCACTGTCTACTGAATTTTTAACATTATTTACACTTGAATCCAGTAGCATATTACGATAAACTTCTTGCATAACTTTCTTTTTGCACAATTATAATTGCATTAATGCTTTATTTTATTTTTTAAAAAGATGTATTTATTTATTATGTATTCTGCCTGCACACCAGAAGAGGGCACCGTATCTCATTATATGATGGTTTTGAGTCACCATATGGTTGCTGAAAATTGAACTTAGGACCTCTGGAAGAGCAACCTGTGCTCTTGTCCTCTAAGCCATCTCTTCACCCCGCTTCATTTTCATTTTTATGGTAAGACAAAGAAGTAATTTTGTTGGCTTGCTTGTTTGTTTAGAGAGTATCTCACGCTATAATTCAGTCTGGCCTTTAATTTCCACTTTTTTTCCCCCTTTTGGTTTTTCAAGGCAGGGTTTCTCTGTGTAACCCTGACTGTCCTGGAACTCACTCTGTAGACCACACTGGCCTCAAACTCACAGAGGTTTGCCTGCCCTGCCTCCTGAGTGCTGGGAATAAATGCGTGAGCCACCACACCCAGCAAATGGCCCTGAATTGTTCAGTCCTCCCACCTCAGCCGCCAGGGGCTGGGATTATGCGCTATTCCATCACATCTAACTAAAGGCGAATTTATTAAACAGTATGAGGAAAAGATGGCTGATACAAAAGCCGACTGCATAATAGCTAACAAATGCAGAATGAGTAGCTTCACATCTGAATCTTAAATGTCTTAGGTACTAATTATGTAATTATAGATGTCCTCTCCTCAAAATAACATAAGCATTAACATGCGCATGTCTGTGTGTATGCCATGTCGTGCTGTGTGTATTTATATGCACACGTGTGTGGATGTGTGGGTATGTGCATATGTTATGCATACACAGAAGCCAGGGGACAATGCTGAGTGTCCTGCTCTGTGACTCTCTGCCTTATTCCTCTGACATAGATTCTCTTACTGAACCTGGTGGCCAGCAAGCCCTAACAATTCTTCTTTCTCTGCCCCCCACAGTGCTGGAGTTAAAAACAGTACCTGGCTTTTTATGTGGGTTCTGGGTATCTGAACTCATTTCCTCATGCTTGCAGAGCAAGCAATCCTATACGATGAGCCATCTCCCCAGCCCAAATAACTTCTTTCTCGGAGAAGATGAGACTGTGCATATCTGAGTTATAGGAAACATATAGAGAATAAGATGGTTACTATAGCAACCACTTTGGGAATGGAGAGATGACTCAGTGCTGCTCCTGCAAAGAACCAGAGTCCAGCTCTCAGAACCCACATTAGGTGCTAAAAACTGCCTTTAACTCCAGTTCTGAGGATCTGATGCCCTCTTCTGGTCTCCACAGGCATCTGCACTCACATGTGCATACACAAGCACACAGACAAGCATAAAAGTAAAATCTTTTTTAAAGTAACCCCTTCGTGTTATTTGTATTAATTACTAATGCCTCCTCAAACTTTCTGACACCACTGCTAGTATCCTGTCAATCAATCCCAACTAGCCTAGTAACCTACTGATGGCGGTTCCCTTTGTCCCCCTGCTGTGACCAGAGGACCTCCACACCACTGCATCAGGCCATGGCCCTTTGGTCTTGTTTGCAGGGGCCTCCCGTGCATTTCTCAGATGCTGGCGTCCCATTTCCTGAGCTGTGCTTCTTTCTCTTCCATTCACCCCTTCAACACACAAGCACACCCTCCAGGAACTCCCTTAGACACCCATGTGGACACGCATGTTAGGAGCTGAAGCCTTTGAAAAGCTGCAAGCCTGAGCACCCCTTCTTCTGCCCTGACCACTGGCGCTGTGTGGTGCTCAGGTTTATAGTATGTGAGCCCTTCTCATTCCCATTTCTGATGTCTCTCTGCTTCCTTCTAGTTTTCAGAGTTTTGTGGACAAGAGTGAAATGCTGCTGACCCCCATTCTTTGTATGTGACCTTTCTGTCTCTTTTTCTTGAACAATCTTATGAATTCCTCCGTTTTCCTTGTGCTCTGGAATCTCACACTGCTGACAATCTTACTGCACCGGACAACAGACATCAACTTAATAAAACTGTTTTCATGGATAATTTCTTCTCCTTCCCTAGTTTCTATTGACACTCCAGAACCCCTACTGATCCCTGGGCCTCTCAGACTGAGCATCTAGTTCTCCTATTTTTTGTCTCCTTTCTCCTTTTTCATTATTCTTAGAGAATTATGCAATTTTATCTTTTAAAGCTTCTTTTGATGTCTAACTTTTTCCTGTTTTCCTGCTTTTCATTTTCAAAGCCCTTTGTTCTTTCAATGTCTCTCTTTCAAGGCTGCAGCATCTTCCTCGAGTCTGGAGGATCTGTTTCTTGCGTGATGTCCTGCCTCCTGAGTTTCCATGTTTGCGTGTGTGCGTATGCATGTGCATGTGTGTGCCATGCCAAAAATCTTCTTCAGGTGTGTAACAGATGTGCTGAAATGCTGCTAGGAAGCTCTGTCTGTGGGGACAGTGCTTGCCCACTAGAATCTTTGTGGACAGAGCCATGAAGCGGGGCCCAGACGTTTCCCTGGAGGCCCTCCAAACACGCATATCTGCAGATCCTTCTTTTCAAGTCAGTTAATTTCTCCATGGAAAGATCTTCCAATCCCTTGTCAGGTGGGAAGACATGTCCAGGTGGGAAGACATGTCCAGGCCAGGCTACCAATGTCCTGTGAACCAGCCAGTCACTGAGTCCAACTTCAGGTGTTCTGGGGCATGAGAGCAAGCTGGAATGAATGGAGAGGGGCTCCTTCTAAAGATTTCCAACACTGTTCTGTTTCCAGCTCTGTCTTGAGTCTCCAGCCTCAGCCTCAGCAGTAGTCGGATGCACCCAGCTTTGCATATTCCAAGGTTTCTGCAGCGTGGATCAATTAGTCCAGTGTCCTTGGCCCACCCCAATTGTCCATAGTCCCTATGTGTCCAGCTGCTTTTTTGTTTCCCAGTTTCCAACATCAAATGCCCATCACTTTCTGCCGCTGTTTTATCCCCCACCCACCCATCCTTGTCCGAGGGGCAAAGCCTTCAAGAGTCTTTTACCGTACTTTGGCTGGAGTTTATAAGGGAGAAATCCTGCATTCAGGGCCTGCATCCGTCACACAAACTGAAGTCCCGTCCGTTGCCCCTCCCCCCTGCTCTGCAACTGGCCTCCACCCATCCACCATGCATCTTTTACTGCGCTACTAGGCCGGCTACCTAGGAAGCCACCAGTGATCTTCAAGTCACCAGGTCAAACACATTTCTCACTCGCCTTTCAGCCTCCTCTGGACTTAGATGAGTACCATAAGATGGAGGTATCCTCACCCACAACGCCCTCACTTTCTGTATTCCACGACTTCGACACTCTGTTCTTCTGTTCTCACCCTTGGCGCATGCGCTGTGCCCTTCCCCCATTTTCTCCTTCAGCACGTTCTCTGACCAACCCCATCTAGACTGCTACCTTTCATCACTATGGGCGAGGACGCCCTGATTCCTCTCTCTTCCTCCTTCCAAGTCATCTTTCAGCCCCTTGATGGCTTTTGCTTATTGGTTGTTGTTATTGTTGTTTTCTTTTCTTTTTTAAATACAGAATCTGTATAGTCCTGACTGTCCTGTAACTCACTGTGTAGACCAGGCTGGCCTTGAACTTAACTTTTTTAATGCCAGTGTAAACAGCTACTTTTAAACCATTCAATGAATCTATGACATTTAAGATGCAGTTTGAAAATCAGTCCTCATCCCTCCCTCTTGTTTTACCTCATCTCCTGTGTTACCTCGCTGCTCATTGGCCACCCAAATTGGTAGCCTCTGGCTTGTACATAAGTATTTGGTTGATCGCTGTCCATTTTATTTTACATTTGTTGATTTAAGATCATCATTCTTTCTTTCCTAATTTATTTATTTATTGGTTTTTTTGAGACAGGGTTTCTCAGTATAGCCCTGGCCATCCTGGAACTAGCTCTGTAGACCAGGCTGGCCTCAAACTCACAAAGATCCACCTGCCTCTGTCTCCCAAATGTTGGGATTAAAGGCGTGGGCCACCTAATGCCTGGCAAGACCAAACATTCTTTAAGTGCTATTTTTCAGCATGAAATTGTCAAGGCTTACTTGTCCTTCCTACAAGACCCAGGTCCAATGTTTATCTCTAGGAACTTCCCCAGTTCTCTGGTGCCTGCCCTGCCCGACTTTGCTCTCCTCACTCAGCGCACATCTGGCTCTGTACTGATCGACGAATTTCACGCCCTTCTCCCTTCAAGGTGGGAACCCGTGACAGCACAGACTCTGCTTGTCCCCTGTGGTGGTCCCAATGTATGGTCCCTGCAAGCTATCAATAAATGGGAGTCAGGGGGCTGGAGAGATGGCTCAGAGGTTAAGAGCATTGCCTGCTCTTCCAAAGGTCCTGAGTTCAATTCCCGGCAACCACATGGTGGCTCACAACCATCTGTAATGTGGTCTGGTGCCCTCTTCTGGCCTGCAGACATATACACAGACAGAGTATTGTATACATAATAAATAAATAAATATTTAAAAAAAATAAATAAATGGGAGTCAGACTGGTGAGTGAATGAGAGATGGTTGAAAATCAGACGGTCTTGCTGTGTCTGTCTTACGGCACTGGTCTTCAACACAGAATCTGAAGAATGAACACGTTCTGCCCAACCCCATACTTCAAACATGACACTATCGCTAGCCCCCAATAGCCTCATCAGGATGCGGTTACAAATATACTAAGCACATTGTCTTACCGAGTTTCTTATTCACATCACTCTGAGACTTCCTGGTGGTCTTCTCGATTTCATCCACAAGCCTCTGGCTCTCTGCCACCAGGCGTTCAGATCGGGACCTTTGGGCCTCTGCTCTGTGGTACTGGCTTTTGTTAGCAATATACCACTCTGCGGGAAGGAACTTGGGTGGAGATTGCAGTAGTTTGGCCATTTTGGATATCCAATGTCCTGATCAAACACAGACCGTTTTGCATTAATTGAAAGAGGTGGGTTCTTTCTACCATTGTCACTATCATCAAATTGTGACGCTTGTATTGAAACGCACAACAAATCAAAAACTGAACCAAGGGTGCTGTGTCGCCAGCTCCCAGCTCAAGAAATCAATATTATTAGTATGCCAAGCCTTTCTGGTCCCTCATGGCCACTCCTAAGCACATAGGATAACCCCTAACTTGATCTTTAATGTTACCTATAAGTTCCTTTGGTTTTGAACCATACGCAGTATATTCTTTTGCATCTGATGCCTTTTATTAAAATCATGTTCCTAACAGTGGTCTGACTGCTTATAATGTAGCTCATCCATTCTCACTGCTAGGTAGTGTACCAGTTGACTATGTAAAAATCACCCTTTTTCTGTTGTTTATGGATGTGTGGGCTCTTCTCAGTTAAAGCTATCAAGAATGCTATTAATATTCTCCTGTATGTCTTTTGAAAACAAGGAATTTTCATTGGTCTTGCTGGATCACAGAGCGGTGTACTGGTTAATTTTATGTCACCTTGATACATACAGTATCTAAAAGGAAGGAACCTCAGTTGAGATAATGCCTCAATAAGATCCGGCTGTAGGACATTTTCTTAATTAGTGATTGATGGGGGAGGGCCCAGCCCATGGTGGGTGATACCATCCCTGGGCTGGTCATCCTGGATTCTTTAAGAAAGCAGGCTGAGCAAGCTCTGGGAAGCAAGCCAGTAAGCAGCACCCTTCCATGACCTCTGCATCAGCCCCTGCCTCCAGGTTTCTGTCATGTTTGAGTTCCTGTCCTGACTTCCTTCGATGATGAACAGCAATATGAAAGTATAAGCCAGCTAAATAGACCCCTTCCTCCCCAGCTTGCTTTTTGGTCATGGTGTTTTATCACAGAGTCAGAAACCCTAAGTAAGACAAGCAGTGTTCTTCCAAATACATGCATGAGCCCAGATATGTCCTCTAAGGAATAAACAGGTGTGACATCTGTAAGCCAAAGCCTGGGTATTGTGACTATGTTACAAAGAACCACTGTCATACCTGCCTTCCATGGACAAAGCTGAACTCTGAGGGGCTCCCTGTCTGGGCCCTACAACCCTAGCACCGGTCCTAGGTGCCTCTGAAACCTTCACAACCACGGATGGAGTCGGATCTTGACTAGGCTGAGCACCAAACCCCACACAGACCCCTTGGACACTCCTGAACTCCCCAATACAGTCCTCTCTAAGGCCTCTCCCGAGTCTATATCAGCATGACTCCTGAGATTTAACTTAGAACAAGTGTGAGCAGTCTCAGAGAGAAAACCTAACCATCAGGGCTGATGGCGGATCCCACGACACACGGCTGTGGGTAGTGAGAAGGGGTCAATGAGGTGAATCGAGGTTCGCTTACCTCAGTGTTTCCAAGAACACAATCTAAGGTGGGGGCCTCCTTACCCCAACTGAAGATACTGGCTCTGAAAGAACCAGGAGGGGAAACTGTGGTCTCTATGGCAACCGCACGCGGAAGGCTGCCTGGTCGGAAGACTGCGCAAGCGCGAACGTGCGCGCTCGCTGCTAAAACGGAGACCCGTTCAAACTTGGAGCTGACTACGGATGCTCCGAAGTCTGACGCTGCTGGGAAAACGTCAAACACCGAGCAGGCGGCCGGGTCACGCGCTGTTCCTGGTCCCTGAGTCTCTGACTCTACAGTTGTACTGCGGGTTCAAACATGGCGATGCCCCAGCTGCAGACAGCCCGGGATCACCAAGCCACACAGTGCGCTCGCTCTGCGTGTGGTAAAAGCTCCCAGTCGCTCGCTCGGAAGGAGCTTTGAGGAGAGAGACCTGCATGCAAGCCTGGCGACACACACGGTGCACGATGGCTCCAGATAGGGGTAGGCAAGAGTGGGTTTTCAGCCAGGTATCTTCTCCAAAGACGTAAAATTCACCAAGAAATGAGCGTTTCCTCGGTCAAGATAGCACTACTAAGTCATCTTGAAACTGTTGGGTTGGGACGTCAACCATTCAGTGCCATAATCTGGAGTTTTAGGACAGCCAAAAGCACCGCTTTGAAACACGTTCATTTTACAGGCAGTACGTTTATTTTATTTTATTTTAACCTTCATTTGTTTTTTTTTTGTTTTTTTTATTTTTAATTTATTTATTTATTAAGGATTTCTGCCTCCTCCCCGCAACCGCCTCCCATTTCCCTCCCCCTCCCCCGATCAAGTCCCCCTCCCTCATCTGCTCAAAGAGCAATCAGGGTTCCCTGACCTGTGGGAAGCCCAAGGACCACCCACCTCTATCCAGGTCTCCTAAGGTGAGCATCCAAAAGTAGGTTTATTTTAAAAGACTTTGCACTACTACTGGAAATGGGAAATTAGAGCTGGCAGTGTGGTAGAAAGCAACCATAAAGAAAGGCATAAAATTTAATGTCTATTAAAAACAGTGTAAAAGCAGTAACAAGCTGGGTGGGGCAGCCCACGCCTGTCATCTCAGCTCACCAGAAAGAGACACCTAAGGTGAGGACTCAAATCTGAAAGACCTATTTGAAATTAGCACTCACTCACCTTTCATATATGTATATTTTTAATTCTGGTAGAACTCCTTTTTTTGGGGGGGGGGTTTCGAGGCAGGGTTTCTCTGTAGCCTTGGAGCTTGTCCTGGAACTAGTTTTTGTAGACTAGGCTGGCCTCGAACTCACAGAGAGCCACCTGCCTCTGCCTCCCGAGTGCTGGGATTAAAGGTGTGAGCCACCACTGCCCCATCTTGGTAGAACGTCTTTATTCAAAGAAACAGAAAAGGATTTTGAAATGGTAGCAAACTTTTCATATCCAGCACAAGCTGAACATTTAGAACAATGTTTAGAACAAGGTGTTTAAAATTTTTAGAGAAAAAAATGAAATTTTAAATTATATACCTAAACATATCTTATATGAGACAGAATAATACTTTGGAGGCTGTGCTGATACTAACATTGCACTATTTGGGGGGGTGGGCGGTGGAGAGATGCTAAAACAAAGGTAAAAATCCCAGAAAGTCATGAGATAAAGGAAGCAGTGGGACCAACTCAGGTTTACGATAAGAAACCTCAGTGCAGGGGGCTGGAGAGAGGGCTCAGCGGTTAAGAGCACTGGCTGCTCTTGCCCAAGCCCTGAATTCAATTCCCAGCACCTACATGATGGCTCATAACCATCTATATTAGAATCGGATGCCCTCTTGTGGCATGCAGGCATATGGGCAGACAGAGCTGTGGAACTGGGCAGCATACATGACTATGTTTTGGGTGTGTTTGCTGTGCTGTGATTTAGTCGCTATTTTTTTAATATTTATTTATTATGTATACAATATTCTGTCTGTGTATATGCCTGCAGGCCAGAAGAGGGCACCAGACCCCATTACAGATGGTTGTGAGCCACCATGTGGTTGCTGGGAATTGAACTCAGGACCTTTGGAAGAGCACACAATGCTCTCAGCCCCTTTAGTCGCTATTTTGTAGCACATCCCTACTTAGTGAAAACAAAAGCTGTGTCAAAACTGTGTGTCTGGTGCTGCTCACCTTCCTGCCTCTGACCTACAAACACAGAGAGAGATGGGGAGGGAGGGAAGAAGGCAGGGAGGATAGAGAGACATAAATAATAAAACTGGAAAAGTGAAACTGGGAAGGTTCCTTTGCTAAAATAATGATAACAACCAAAAACAGGTTTGGGGGAAGCAGAAGAATAGTTGATTTGACATCCAGATTTCCTGCTGGTTCTAATTCCAGGGCCCCTCCATTCCTTTCTGTCCCAGTGAGTGTAGCTTGAGTAGGCTGAGGGGCACCTGATTCTGTGTTGTCCAAGCCCTCCACCACTAGGCCACTTGGCATCCCCCCAATTTGTTAGGAATGCACATTCTTGGGCCCTGCCCAGGACTATTGCATCAGAAAGTTTGGGGACCCTCAATGTGTAGTTAACACCCCCAACCCTAGCTGGAGGTGTATCTGAGGCTCAGTTCTTAGAGGAAATATCCAGGCCTCAAAACCCTGGGCTTTCAAAGCCCCATGGTCTTGTTCAGACTGATATGGCTAGTAAGGGGATGGGTTGTTTGTTTGTTTGTTTGTTTGTTTTCATGATTCTTTAATGACTCTTTGGAAATTTCCCATCATGTACCCCAATTCCACTTACCTTCCAGTCACTCCATATCTGCCCCATACCCTTGCAGCGCGTCCCCACCCCCAGCTAATAAAAACAAACAAAAACCCACCTTGCTCCTCCATCTTTTCAACACAGGTTCATTCATCCGAGCGGCATAGGAAGCTGCAGTGTGCACTCAGTATATCCTTCTGTCCAATCAGCCCCACCAGCAAAAATGTTCATTGCAATGAGTGCTTGGTCTGGTTCAAAGCCTCCGCCACACCATCATCACTGGGCCCTCATGGGAACCCCTTTGGATACCCCTCCCCAAGTCGTGAATATCGCATGGCTACTGTCCTGAAGGGCCAATCCCTTTGAGCATTCCAGCAGGTCATAGATGGGGCAGATGTTAGGGTGAGCCAACCCAACGCCAGGATGTGGGTCCGGGGGGTAGCTGAGCTGGTCGGTCTTGGTCACTGGAACTGTTTCCTCAGGCAAGGGGTGGAGCCAGCTTTCCTAGGCCCATGCTATAGGAACTGGTTCTACCATGCCTGCAGAGAGGGGTGAGACCATCTCTCCTGAGTGTGAGGGGGCATGGGACCAGCTCTCCTGCTGCATCCCAGGGCCAGTGAGAGACAGGGCAGGCTCAGCATGACCCACGGATTTCAACAATCATGGTTCTTTTTTTTTTTTTTTTTTTTTTTTGGTTTTTCAAGGTAGGGTTTCTCTGCAGCTTTGGAGACTGTCCTGGAACTAACTCTTGTAGACCAGGCTGGCCTCAAACTCACAGAAATCCACCTGCCTCTGCCTCCTGAGTGCTGGGATTAAAGGTGTGCGCCACCACCGCCCGGCCAATCATGGTTCTTATGACCCCCTGTGGTAACATGAGCCATGAACATCAGCCCAGACCCTGGCTGCTATGGGGCCACAGACCCAGGCATGGCCCACGGCAGTTCTCCAGACAAAGACAGCACTATAGCCCCGTGTGGCTTCATGGGTCACTCAGGTCAGCATGGCCCAGGAGGGGGCCAGGCCCACAGATACCAAGATGGCCACAGGGTGCAGCCCACACCCAGGGTTTCTGTGTGGCCTTTGGTGGTACCATGGGCCACGAACATCAACACAGACCCCGGCTATGGTAGGACCATGGACCCTGACATGGTCCTTGGTAGCAGCTCAGGCTCAGAGGTCACCATGACCTCAGGTGGTGACTCAGGCCACTCAGATAAATATGACCCCCTTCAAGATAGTAGCCCTCGAACACCAACATAGCCCCAGGTGACTGCCCAGACTCCCGGTATCAGCATGGCCTTCCATGATATCAGGAGCCACAGACATCCCCACGGACCTAGGCATGGCCCTCGGCAGCACCATGGCCCCAGGTGCAGCAGGGGCCACTCAGATTGGTGTGGCTCTGGTGGTGACATGGACCTCGGGCATCAACATGGCCACAGGTTGTGATCTAGACCCCCAAGAATCCTTGTAGCTTTTGGTGACACCATGGGTCACGGGCATCAACATAGACCCCAGGTGTAATAGAACAATGACCCCAGACATGGTCATTATCAGCTGCCCAGACTTGGACGTCACCTTGGCCACAGGTAGGAGCGCAGGCCACTTCAACTGCCCTTGGACACCTACATGGTTCCAGGTGGCAACCCAGATACAGATGTCACCATGTCCCCCCGTGTCAACATAGGTCACTCAGATCTACATGGTCCCAGCGGCAGCATGACTCTTGAACACTAAAATGGCCACAGGTATCCGTCCACACCCCAAACATCCCTATTACCTTGGTGGCAACAAGGATCATGGACATTAACACAGACCCCCCCTGTAATGAACCTCAACATGACAGTAGGTAGCAGCCCAGGCTACCTACTAGATGTCACCATGGCTCCAGGTGGCAAGCAGGCCACCAACATCCACACATTCCTCACAGCCCTCGCTTCTTCGGAACTGCCTCTTTCCACAGCACAGGAACTGTTCCTCCTCTCCCATTTCACCACCATGATATTGGCACCCACCTGACCAGTGCCACAAGGCAATGGACGGTACTGTGGGCATTTTGGGAAGGCTGGACCAAGAGGACAGGGTGCCCAGTGGGTATTTTTCGCCTGCCTGAGCCAGGGATGTTGTTTTTCTATTGCAAGAAATTCCTTTCAGCCCTAGGAGTAGCCATATTGAATTCTGTTCAGAAATCAAAATGAGGAAAGACTAATAAGGCTTGAAGACCACACTGTTTAACTCTGCCAATTTATGGAGTAAAGTAAGGGCTGACGTACTACTGTGTTCACAGTCTCACAAGCAAGGCGGTCCTGAGCCAGAAGACCTCACGTCTCCTGATGTTCAAGAAAGACTTCAAAGCAGTTGATTACATGAATCTAGTGAGAAATACTGGGACAGCTATTGAGCAACATTTCAATGCTCTAAGTCCATGGAACGGCTGGGTCCGTCCCACTGAAGCCTAGTGCCCTTGCATTGCACAGCACGTCTTCATCTTGTCTTCAGAAGGTTAAGAAACATTCCCGGGCTGAGGAGATGGCTCCGTGGATAAGGTGCTTACCACACAAGCATGAAGACTGGAGTTCAGATCCCCAGAACCCACATAAAGACAAGGTGGGCAATTGAAGGGAACCTGTAATTCCAGCCCTCCAACGGGGAAGATGGGATCGCCAGAGCAAACTGACTGGCTAGATGAGCCCAGTCAGCAAGTTCTGGATTCAGCTGAGACTTTACCTCCACAAAGAAAGAGACCAGATCTCAACCCAGGCCTCCATATGCACACATGTGCACTCTATCTAGCACACACACACACACACACACACACACACACGCACGCACGTGTGGGGGGCGGGCGGTAATTCCGATTTTTCTTTCCTTCTGCTCTAAGTTTGGTACACTTGAATTCCTAAGTGATCCTCTCAGTCAAAAGGGAAAATAAGAAATTGGGATGGTTTTCTTTGTAACCGAATACTAAGAGAGCTGAAGCAATCACCAGTATTCACTGGAATCTATGACAACATGAAACACTTGCTTCCCAAATGCTCAGCTAAGTATTTCTCAACCGTTGGTTTTTGTACATTTTATAACTTGAGTCGGAAGTGTGGCAAGTAAAGGGGGCCCTTTTCAAGTTTTCCCAGGAGACCCGTATTAGGCCTGCCCATTAACCCTTCAGAGAGTGGCATCTACCTTTGAGCTGAAGAGTAATCGTGGCTGTTTCGCATTCTTTCTTGAGCTTGGTTTCTGGGAAATCTTGTGCAAAAGACTTCAAGGAACCATGAGACTGAAGAAGCAGCAGACAGATCCAGGCTAGGCACAGTCGAGCTCAAGAGGGACTCGCTGACAGAGGGAGGGGGAAGGGTGGTGGCAAGACTGGTGGAAGTTAGAGTGAGGAGTAGTGTCAGAACAAAGCGACTTTCATCCAAGCTGCAACGTATGTAGTTTATCTTACAGTAGTAAATCAAAACTGCTAAGCAGGTTCTTGGGGCCAGGGCCAGCCATAAAGTGCTACACACCATGCTGGTAGCTTCTGCTTGTGTTAGTCTCCTGAAAAAGCATACAGGAAAATGGGCCAGGAACACTCAGTGACAACGACCCAAGATGACTACTCATGCTCAGGCTCCATCCCTAAACTTAAGAAAGCAAAAATTGCCAGGTGTGGTAGTGCATGCCTTTAACAGAGGCAGGAGAATCTCTGTAAGTTTGAGGCCAGCCTGGTCTACATAGCAAGTTCCAGAACAGCCAGTACTGTTAAACAGAGAAATCCTGTCTTGAAAAACCAAGAAAAGGAAAGAAAAAAGAAAATGCTAGTGTTATTTCTTTGCTTGGTTTACTTTTTAATCAGTTGTTGCCTTTCCGTTCAAGTATTTGCAGTGTGCAAACGGGGTTTGAGTATGGCAGAGTTGGGTAGGGAGCTGAGAAAGCACTTCCTCCACGTGGAAGCTCAGGAAGCCCGTCATAAACTCTACACTTGTTCCCAGGTAGGGTATTAGCTGTGAGAGCACAGTGAATGTCGTCCTGGCCAGGAAACAGCTTCAGGCCCTTCAATAACTGCTGGGAGATAAACAAACAAGAATACTATCTATGGTTTATGTTCAGAGTCTAATTAATAAGGTTAGGAGTGGGAAGAAAAAACATGAAGGATCAGATCAATTTTGAAAAGCAAATAATTGGGGTGATAATGTAGCTGGGAGGGGAAGTTGGGGTATGGTTAGGGATCGCAGATTTGAGAGATTATTAAAGCACAGAATTTATAATTAAGAAGTAAAATTAGGGGCTGGAGAGATGGCTCAGCAGTTAAGAGCACTGGCTGCTCTTCCAAAGGTCCTGAGTCCAATTCCCAGCAACCACATGGTGGCTCACAACCATCTGTAATGAGATTTGGTGCCTTCTTCCAGCCTGCAGGCATTCATGCAGACAGAACACTATATATATAATAAACAAATAAATCGTTAAAAAAAGAAGTAAAAATAGAAGCGAATAAGAGAAAGAAAAGACACAGTAATAAGAAACAGAGCTGGAAAAGTGGCTCAGCAATTAGAGCACTGGCTATTCTCCCAGAGGACCCAGGTTCGATTCCCAGCACCCACATGGTGGCTCACAACTGTCTGTAACTACAGTGGTAGGAGATCTGATGCTCTCCCTTGCCTTTACATGCACAACTGGTGCACAGACATACATACATAAAGGCCAAACACCTATACACATAAAAGTTTTAAAAAGCTAAATAAGATGGCGGGATATATGAGATGTGGTCCAGTACATTGAAGATGCTCACAGTTAACCGTAACAGTTAAAACGTAACAGTCCTAACACATGAGAAGTAAAAGCAAAACCATGATGCACACACGCAAGCGTGGAAAATAGAATCCTTACTGAACTGCTGCCACCACTGTGCTGAGAGGAAAGGCTGAGCTCCCTCTGCCTCTAGCTGGCTCCATGTGGTGCTGTCGAGAACCCCATCTTACTGAGACAGGGTCTCTCTCTGAGCCTGGAGCTCACTGACTCAGTAGACTGCCGACCAGTTACTGCCTCCCCAGCACTATGACAGGTTTCTCTGTGTAACCGTGGCTATACTGGAACTCACTCTGTCGACCAGGCTGGCCTTGAATTCAAGAGATCTTCCTGCCTCTGCCTCCTGAGTGCTGGAATTAAAAGTATGAGGCACCACCGCCTGCCCCCCCTTTTTAACAAATGTTTTTCTCTATGTCCTTCAAAATGAATAATTTCTGTTGATCTATATTAGGCTCACTGTTTTGTTGTTATTATTTCCATTGTAGTATGTCTACAAATGATTTGATCTCAAATATAGTTTGAAAACATTCAATTACTTTAAGTTTTTACTTCTGTGATAAAATTTCCTATTTGTTCACTCATTATAAACACATTTTCCATTATATATAAACATTATCCCCTTAACAAAGACAAAGAAATGTTTAAAATATTTTAGACTTACTATTGCATGTGTTTTGGCTGCACCCGCACGCGTGCGCGCGCGTGTGTGTGTGTGTGTGTGTGTGCGCGCGTGTGTGTGTATGTGTGTGTGTGTGTGTAAATTTTAATTTAAACATGCCTATTTTATACCAGGTGTTCTTCTCAGTGTCGGCCTAACTCTGTCTCTAAGCCGACGTTCAGTGAGTATAATATATTGAGTATATGTGGTATCATTCTCTATGACTAAAAGAAAGAATTAATTTCAGAAGGAATTCTTTTCTTTCTTTCTTTCTTCCTTCCTGAAAAGTTTTTATGTCCCACCAAACCTCTCCACCGATGCAATAATCCAAATCAGACCAAATCAAACCGAATTAGAAGCCCAGGTGTAATGGATGTCAGTGCTCCTGGGTGGTCTTCCAGGCCCTCAGAAAGGAGATGGGGAAGGAAGACCAGGAAGACCACGTGTTTGTTCTCTGGGGTACAATTTAAATACCCTGTGGGAGTGGTCTTGAGCCTCTTGGGGGAGGGGTCACCCTTTGGCGGGCTTTCTCAAAGGTGGAGTCTGGACTGTGGCAACTCCCAGGGAGGGGCTTGAGGTGGAACTTTCCACTCAAACGTATTTGGGGATTTTTTTAAGATGTTTTTATGTGGACATGTGTGTGTCTACATGTGTATGTGCACCATATCTGTGAAGGTACCCATGGAAGCCAGAAGAGGGCATCAGAGATCCCCTAGAACTAGAGTTACAGGCAGTTGTGAGCTGCTTGATGCGGGTCCTGGGAATGAAACCCAAGACCTTGCAAAAGCAGGAAGTGCTCTTAACCACTGAGCCATCTCTCCGGCCTATTTTTTATTTTTGAGATAAGATCTCAATATGCTTCCCTGACTGGCCTAGTACTTGCTGTGTAGACCAGGATGGTCTTGAACTCACAGAGATCCAGCTGCCTCTGCCTCTCAAGTACAGGTCTGTGCTCCCACACTCAGCTCTGGACTGTATTTTATAGTGGGGATACCTGAATCTCCCAGGAAAAGAAGATATGAGAGCTTTTCTCCTCCTCGAAGAACGTTTTTTCACATAAAGTTTGCACCTAACAGGTCTTAAGAAGAATCCCACACTCAATAGAGTGTGTCTGGAGGTAGAGTTGTCGGCATTCTTAGTGGACAAAATCCTCCGGCACACTGACTAGACCCCAGGGCCAGGTTTCCAGAAAGATCACGATGGTAATGAATCCTGGTACGGGCCAGGCTTTTCTCCAAAGGCTGAACTGCAGTGTGGGCTCCAGAGCTGCGAAAGGTGTTTAAATCAGAATTACACAGCCAAAGTTACAAACCGATTCCTGCTATTCGGGACTTTAATTACAGACTTACCGGCTGCACAAATCAGAACTGTTTGTCCATGTTCTATTTTAAAGTACAGCTCAGGATGCTGAACACATGCTCTTAGGAAATACTTGTCTCCTGGCACTCACATGAGTCAGGCAAAATCCGTGATCCAGACCATGGAAAATACAAATATGCATCTTCTTGTGCTATTTGGCATGGCCTCGTGTCTCCCTGACAGCGTTGAAGGGGCTGCTGTTGAACCTTGGCAGCATTTCTCTGGAAGGAGGCCGCGATCTACATCACAACTGCATGCCGCTCAGAAAGGGGTGCATCCCAGACACCCCTGCACACCTACCCAGTCAAGCTGCAGAACACGGGCTCGCTCCCTCCTTCCGGTGCTCTTCCTTCCCTTGGGTTTCACTTTTCAGCAGGAAACAGAACATGAGTCTAGGATTGTCTTTGCACTTGGACCCGTCTCCTTTGCTGATGGGATTCAAGAATGCCGTTTTGTGCTGTGACTGTGTGCCCGGTGAATAGGTCCCTTGTGTTCTAGAAGAAATGCGGAGCCTGGTTGCTCACCATCACCGCTGGCCCTAGCAGCTCTGAGGGGAAACCAGCTTGGATTTCTGCCTCTGGGATTAACATCTCAGAGGCACATAAAGCTGCCTGAAGGTCAAGATGAGGCCCGGTAAAGAGGCACTGGGCTGCTGGTGTGGTTGGTTGGCTTGTCTTTTGCCATTTATGGGCACGACAGCTGAGGCTGATGGAGTACAAACAGCCAAGAGCAGAACCCACTGGGCATGGTGGCCACTGCCTCTCTCAGGGTCAGCTCCACTGCCCCTGCACCTGCCCCTCTCGGGGTCAGCTCTGCACATGGAATCGTGGAGAAGGAAGTTTATCTCCTCTCCTCTTATATGCAGTGTCTGGGAACCTGATAATTAAATTAGTAAAAGGAGAAAGCATACAATTTATTGATATTAACGTTGATATAATATTAACATGCCTGGAAGCTTCTCACACACGCACACACACACACATACACGTCAGAAGCTAGACATGAATCTCAGCACTCAGGAGGCTGAGGCAGGAGAATCCTGACCCCAAGGCCTGTGTGGAATACTTAGCAAGCTACCATCCAGTCTCAGCTACCTACTGACACTTGTCTCAAAAAAAAAAAATCGGGGGCTGGAGAGATGGCTCAGAGGTTAAGAGCACTGGTTGCTCTTCCAGAGGTCCTGAATTCAATTCCTAGCGACCACATGGTGGCTCACAACCATCTGTAATGAGATCTGGCACTATATCTTGGAAAGTGTATACATAATAAATAAGTAAATTTTAAAAAATTTCATTGATAAAGAAATAGCAAATAACAACTAGACTCGGGCCAAGGGTGAGTGAGTTATATATCTTTTGACAGAAGGCGTTGTTGTGACGTGACTAGACACAGGGAACGGGGTTGGGACACACACCGGGGAAAGCAAGGACAAGAGCTCTGTCATTGGTTTATGCAGCCCCATCTCAGGATGACTTCCCTGCACCAGTGGGAAGAGTCCTGCCTGGCTGGTCAGGTGACATCTTCCTGTTATCCAGCAGAGAAGAAGAGGGACATAGGGGTTCCCTGTACTACAGCTGTTCCACAGTTTATGACTTAAAATAATCCGCCTTGGTAACTTATTGGGGTGAGGGTGTTTCCTGATTGTCGTCTGGATCATTAGCAAATCCAACCAGAGAGAGGCTGGACTGATCCACAAAGATGCTTGGAGGACATGTTTTGGTGGTGCTAACTAACTCTTGGGGGGGGGGGCTGCTCCCTCTTCACTCCCACATACTGGGTTCTAACTCACGGGGAAGCTTGAGAACCTACAGGAAACTGGAGTCATGGAGCCTATGGACCCACCAGAAGGAAGAGCTAGTTCTGCAAGAGCAGGCTATTAGTGAAACTCAGACCTCAGCTCAAATGGCTGAAAATGAGATCGTTTGTAAAGATACGTAGCAAAGCCATAGCTTCCAATGAGTCCCATACTATGAATAGCAAAGAATAAACGAGTTGTGGCCATGCACGAGCTTCCTCATTAGTTCCCAGCAGTTCAGAGTGAAGATCGCAGCCCCTCCAAGGGTTACTGTTAGCACCAACAAAAATGCCCCAAACCATCCTTTTGGGCCAAGCTTGCTTCTTTGCAGCCTGCTGTGTGATGGATCCAGGAGAGAAAGAGGGGACGCCTTTCCCAGATGCAAGGCAACCACTACGGTTCACTAGAGGGCAGTATGGTGCCTAGCTTCTAATCCTTTTCAGGAACACAGAGAAAAGGAATTTGGGATATTTTTGTGGTGAGAGCCACTCTGAGAAAAACAAACATCAAACACCATCTTTACTATAACAGGTGTCTCGATGTGATGTGAAACTAGAGGTTTCCGGGTTGGTTCTTAAGTCCTCACGATATATTTTTAAAAAGCAAGCTGCCAGCCTTGGGAGGTGGGCCAGCTGTATTCGGTTGTTGCTCTGTTGCTATGCAGTGTCGTAGAAGCTACAAACAAAATCAAGATCACATTTCCTCTGCCTCAGCCGTTGGAAAAGCTTCCCACACGTAGGGAGCCTGTCTCCTGTGGTGCCTGGAGCTCTAAGGTTTGCAAGGCAGTTAAACTGGGAAAGAGGACAACAGCGGTGGTCAGCTTTCTTGAACTCTGTACAGGGCTGGTTACCTCCTCAAGCCTCAGGACAGCTCAGGGAGTTAAATGTTAGTAGTATCATCTTCATTTGACAGATGAGGAAACTGAGCCCCTGGAGGACTTTTTGTCCACTGGACAGAGAGATCTTTGGTGGCAGGGCTGAGATTTAAACCCGGTCTGTTGAGTGCTGAATGAATGTCTCAGCAGTTAAGAGCACATACTATTCTTGCAAAATAGCAGAATTCAATTACAAGCACCTTCATCAAGCAGCTTGCAGCCTCCTGTAACCTCAATCCCAGGAGATCTTCATGGGCACCCACATAGTCTGCACATAGCCACACACTAAATAACTTTTTAAAAAATAATTTGTTTAAAAAAGCAGAATGAGGCCAGGTGTGGTGGCACACACCTTTAATCCTATCACTCAGGAGACAGAGGCAAGGGATCTGTGAGTTTGAGGCCATCTGGTCTACCTAGTGAGTTCCAGGACAGCCAGAGCTACACAGAGAAACCCTGTCTAGGTGAAGGGAAGACCTGACTGGATGGACTGTAGCGATTTCCAGGCAACTGAAACAAAGACTGGATAGCCCAGTTACCTTTGTTACAAGTTAGACAGTGATTTTAGCATTGTAAAAGGAGAGCTGGGATGAGTAGGAGAAAATTCTAGGGAGGGGGAAAAAATGGAAAGTCACTAAGTGATTTGCAAAGAGACAGGGTCATGTCAAAAAACAAGAACATTCCAGATGGAGTGTAAGCCAGTTAGCAAGGGAAACTATGTAATACCAGCCAGCACCTCACCAAGGAATTCTCGGAGTCTGGAGCGGTGGACTTCCAAAAAAAAAAAAAAAAAAAAAAAAGTCTGCAAAAGGCTGCCTCTGGCTTCCGGGACTGAGTCTAAGATATACAGAATTTTTGCCCCGGTCCTCAGAGTTTTTAAGTTCATCCCAGGATGTTAAGAATCATTATAATCACTGTCGCTAGAACAGTCAGATGCCAGGTGCTTTGCAAAGCATCTCATTGGGATTTGTTTACAACAACTCTGTGGGTGCAGTGCTCGGCCCGAGGATGCCATGGGTTGGCCTGTCTTCTGGGAGCTTCACCATGGAAGCCATGCGCAAGCTTGAGTGGGAAGGAGCATCTTGCCCATCCTTTTTAAAGAAAGACAGTCAATTCTGTTTCCAAAATGCAGCTCCGTGTGAGTTAGTGTGGTGGGCGCTTACCTTCTAGGATCCTTCTAGAACCCTGACAAATGGCGAATAAAAGCATGAAGGACATATGAACTCATGAGAGAATAGAAGGAGACAAGTGATGAGTCTGGCCAAGACCCTGTAACTCCAGCTCCAGAGCCTCTGTAGGCACTGCCCTCCGTGTGGGCGCGTGCACGCATGTGGAGTGTGTGTGTGTGCGTGTATTTACAAATGTGTGTGTTTACAAATGAGTGTGTGTGTGTGTGTGTTGTAAGCACACACACGTTAGTCCTCCCCAGGGAAGATTACACCAATTGGTTACCCAATGCCAAGTGATCTCCCCTGAAATTATACATACAAATAGTATCATACGAATTGAGATGGTTCTATTTATTTATTTGGGAATACACATTTGTAAAAACAAAGAAAAAGAGGCCATGATTTGAAATGAGAGGGGTTGGAGGCAAGAAAGGGGAGGGGGAAATGATATAATTATATTTACTAAAAACAAAACTGAAAAGCCAACTTTCTACCCAGAGTTTGGTTCCTAATGTTCCCTCAAAGGACCATCTGTAAAGACTTGGTCTCTAATCTGTGGCGCTGTTGAGAGGCGTGGAGCCTTTAGGAGGTCGGACTTAACGGAAGAAAGTAGGTCACTGAGGACATGCCCTTGAAGGTGATGTGGGAACCCTGGATCCTTCCTCTCTCTCCATGCACCTCGGCCACGCGCCACTGCCATGATCTCTCTGAGAGGGGAGCCGCTGCAGTTGTGTGCAGGGGAGTGACATGGCCAGAGCAGCTACTCCTGATGTGTTGCAAGTAAGCTCTAAGAGGGCCTGGGGTGCGGCAGGATGCTGAGCTCAGATAAAAGGTGATGATGCTGTCTCGGTTGATGGCAGCTCGGAAAAACCGCTAGCATTAGAGAGTGAGAACAATAGGTTGCCAATTGGCTTTAAAGGCAGAACCAAAGTGCTTTTAACATGCGGACTGAGGGGAGAGCATGAGCAGGAGAGAGCAATGAGGGAGCGTATGAAAGAAGAAACTCAAAATGGCGTGAGCAACAAGGAAGATGATGCCGCAGCCAAGAGAGATGGGGAGGCCATGGCTAGAGCTGTTCTTCCTGTTACCTGTGCAATCTAAACTGAGTGGCGTAAGATGGAATATGTGAAGGCTGTGGGCTCCTATGGTCATGGCAGGTGCTGGGCAGCTGTCGGGGAAGTAGGACTGGGTCTTCTCAGAGCCGTTCTCATCCCATATCCGATGCCACCACCAGAGAGTCCAGGAGCTAAAGGCCGGCCAGTGGGGCTCCTGGAGCATCTTGTATCTTCATGTGATCTCCACCCATGACATCTCCAGTCTGACGGCTTCCGGGGAGCCAGACTTCTTCCCAGCGGCTCAGAACTGCAAACCAACCTTTTATGACCCGGTGTCCATCAGAGCCGTGTTATCTCAGTGACATTCTGCCCCTCAGAATCCAGGGGGCATGTTGAAAAAGGAGGGGGGCAGATCCCTCCCCGCAGATAGAGAACAGGCACAGAGCGTTTGGATGTGTTTTTAAACCAGCAGTAGCAGGTTTGTGGGAGAAGATAAGAGTTTAGTTGTGGGACATTTTGCAAACTCATAATAAAGCAAACGCTATCAAATGAAGCAGTACCAGTGTCCCGATAGGACCGTGGTGTGGGGAGCTAGGCGGAAGGAAGTGATGGGGTCACAGTGTAGGGGAGTCAAGCTCTCATCCCCCCCAGCAGGAAACCAATGGGCGTCTACATAGGAAAAAGTGAGAAACACAAATAAAATAACAGGAGTTGGACCCAGGACTAACTACAAAGGGAACTTAGAAAAGGTGAGGCAGGCTCTTTCTAGGACCCAGGTGCAGGAAGGAGAATAAACTGGTATTGCTTAATGTCTTCTAACGCTATCTGACTTTATCTGTGTGCATCATGACTCTGACAAAAGAACTGTTTATTTTATGTGTATGGCTTTTATTTTTCTTCCTGCTTGTGCCCAAGGAGGTCAGGAGGCAGTGCCAGATCTATCCACGAACCAGAGTTACAGATGGTTGTGAGCCATTGTGTGGGTACTGGGAATTGAACCCTAGACTCTAGAAAAACAGCCAGTGCTCTTAACCACTGAGTAATCTCTCCAGCCCCAAATAATTAGTTTTTGAAAGGATGTAAATTTTATGTCTGTGCACTGATGCTCTAGATGGGGGAGAGTTTTGGAATCCTTCACAGTGGTAGAGCGCTTGCCTAGTGTTGTGAGGCCTTGGACTTGATTCCCAGTGCAAAAATAAATAAATAATAAAAAAATAAAAGTAAAAGGGGAAAAAGTGCCCCACCCACACGACAGGTGTGATTTGGGGAAACAGCCCAGCCTAATCTTCTTTCCAACTCTGCACTTCCTCTTTTGTATCTCTGGCCTAAAAGAGGGCCCAGACCACAGGGAGCCCACCCTGCACACACCAGTAAGAGGACTCAGACCACAGGAAGCCCCCCCTGCACTCACCAGGGACCAGATTACTTTTGCCCTCCCAGGTCACTGAAGCATCTCACCAATGCCCTCCAGCCAGTCCCTAGAGGCTGATGAGGCTGAGGCTCACCACAGACGAGGGAACCATGACTCCACAAATTTACACGCCCATTAGAAGCTAAGGAAGAGATTGGAACCCTGGCCTCCTGGTTTCGGGTTTTATGGTTCTTCTACAACCAAAATGGTGTCTGCCATCACCAGAGGGACAGGTTGGGAGGATGGGGGAGGGATATGTTTTGGAAGGGAAATCTAGCCTTCTAATTTCAGGGCTCTGTTTCTCCTGAATAAAAACACACCTGTCCTGAAATCCAGGGCACCAAAAAGACACTTGATCCAGCAACGATGATGGCCCCTGGCTGAAAATACCCCGTTTCCCTTAGTCACCCTCTCCAAGCAGTGTAAGCCGGATAAAGTAACAGACAGAACCCAACAGATGGCCCGTGGAATGAAACGCCTTGGCTAAGGGGGACTTTGGGGAGGGGCGGGGTACCAGGGGGTGAGATCTGAGCAGAGCCTTTGCTTTTGCTCTCGGGGTGACACAGCTCTGGGGCCTAGAGAACCAGATGCTCCTGGGGGTAGTCTGGACCCCAAATCCTGTTCTGGTTCTGACAAAGTCCGTATAAAGTGACTTCAGTGGCCTGTCAGATGGTGACTCATTGCTGTCATAGGGTGGGGCGGTCTTATAGTCGATGAGACAACCATACTATAGTACAAACCCCAGGATCCACAACCAGTTGCTCTGAACAAACTGTGTTCCAAGGCCCAAGTAGGCAGACATGAGCAAAGTCCATGCTCATGCCACACACTGTGACTTTATAGAATCCCTCCCCATGGCAACAGCAGCAGTCCCAGGAAGTACTGAGTCTGTGATGTAACTCAGCATGGGACCCTCTTGTTCACCCAGGCTAGGTAATGTGCTGTTCATGAGAAAATACTGGGGCTGGAGAGATGGCTCGGAGGTTAAGAGCACCTGGCTGCTCTTCCAAGAGGACCCGGGTTCAATTCCCAGCACCCACATGATAGTTCACAAACATCAGGAACTCCGGTCTCTGTGGATCTGGTGCCATTTTCTAGCCCCCTCGGACACTACAGGCAGGAGTTGCACAATGTATTCAGGTACATACATTCAGGCAAACATTCACACATAATAAAATTAAAATAAGGCCTCAAAAAATAAAAAATAAAGGAAGGAAAGGAGGGAGGGAGGGAGGGAAGGAGGGAGGAAGGAAGGAAGGAAGGAAGGAAGGAAGGAAGGAAGGAAGGAAGGAAGGAAGGAAGGAAAGAGAAAGTATTGTCCTTGTGAACATGTGGCTCCCTGCGAGGTGGACGGGGACGGGGGTCTGTTTCCTGGCAGACCGTGGCAGCTCTCTGTAAGGTCTCTCACCACCCTTCTGTTCTCAGCAGAGCTTGGTTCTCATCCCCCGCTCCAACCTCAGAAGAATGATTGATGGAGCGGGACTGCTGGTTTCTGCGGTGACACTAATTGTACCTCCTGTCCTCAGCTGTGATGCTGCACTTTGGATCTGAAATCTGAACCGCTCAGCCAGTGGGGGCTCTGCTCCAGCATTCAGCAGCTAAGTCACAGCTACTTACCCTCAACCCCACCCACGCTTATACGATGCAGGGACCATCACTCGGGTCCCAGGAGTCTCCTCTCCAAGAATTTCCTCTCATCTTTCAAAACTCCCTGGTGACTGGGAAGGAGGCAATATTTGAACAAGACAGTCACACTGCAAAGAAACTAGGTGGCTCCTGACTAATTCTGAAAATGAGCATTTAACTTTCAGAAACTCCAGCTGGGTCCTAGGATGGTCAGAACACCCCATTCATTCACCCCTCTCCTCTTGCTGTTGCCTGGAACCAGCAATCCATGGAGGGGAAGCGCTGGTCATCCATTACACAAGGTTTAGAGAACGAAGCAAGAAAAGGTGCTTGCCAACAAGCCTGCTGACCTAAATCAGATCCCCAGGACCCACATGGTAGGAGGAAAGAACCAGCTCCAACAAGTTGTCCTCTGACCTCCACACGAGCAGGGGCTTACTTGCACATGTGAGTACACACACACACACACACACACACACACACACACACAAAATGAATACATGCATGAAAAGTGCTTAAAGGCCAGCAAGATGGCTCAGTGGTGAAGGGGCTGCTGCTGTACCTGATGACCCTAGATTCCTAGAACCCGCATGGTGGAAGGAGAGAACCGACTCCCTTGGGTCCTCCGACCTCCACACATGCACTGTGGTACATAAACACAGGCACGCACATGTGCAAACACAAATAATTAAATGTCATTTTAAAAATGGTCTCTTTTTTAAATGTATACATTTAATACATAAAATGTATTTATCTTATGTATATGGGTGTTTTGTCTGCATATATGTCTGTACATGCCTGGCCTGAAGAAGGTGTCAGATCTCCTGGAACTGGAGTTACAGATGGTTGTGAGCCACCATGTGGGTGCTAGGAACTGAACCTCTGGAAGAACAGTCAGTGCTCTTAGCGGCTGAGTCATCTCTCCAACTCCTTGTTTATTTTGTTTTGTTAAGGCAGGGTCTCTCTATGCAGTCCTGCCTGTTCTGGAGCTCACTATGTAGACCAGGCTGACCTCAAAACTCACAGAGATCCTCCTGTCTCTGCCTCCCAGGCGTTGGGATTAAAATGATGTACCACCATGCTTGGCTTCATTGTAATTTTTTCAAGTAAGTGTAATTTTTAAAATTTGGGTGGGGGGAATGCTTAGAATTCCTTGTTAGATTTTGTAGAAAACTAGCCTACACCCTGCCTTCATCAAGCTTGGGATGAAACAAAGCCATAGGATGCACAAGCCCATGGCACGTGGAAACAGCAATGGAGGAGAGCATCAACAAAGATCTTCTCCAGGACATGATGTTTAGACTGAGCTCAGAAAACCAAATAGGCCGATTCAACGAAAGGCGATGCTAAGAGTCGGGTGTGGAGACATCTGGCTTAGCCAGGGAACTTTCAACCCCCTGCTAAAGAGTTCCTTATCCCAGGAACAATGGACAGCCATCCAACCGAGGCAGTACACAGATTAGCATTTTAAGATTATTCTTGGGGTTCCTGAGAAGGATGAGTAAAGGAACCTGCCATCAAGCCTCACAACTGCAATTCAGTCCCAGGAACCCTTGAAACAAAAGGATACAACTGACCCAATCCCAGGGACCCACCTAGCAGAAGGATACAACCGACTCCCACAAATTGTCCTCTAACCTTCACACCCAAGCAGTGGCATGAGCACCTACCCCCAAATAAATGTTAAAAATAAAAATAAATAATAATAATAATAAAACCACTCGCTCTAATTGCAATTCAGACTGAGGGTTAAGGTCAAACAAAGGACAGGAGAGCAGGAGGAGATCATTGTTCTGGCCCATCTGAGAGGGGGTCGGAGCCAGACTAGTGACAGCCCGAGTCCTAGCTTGCTTGCTGTGGCTGTGATAAAACACTAACCACAGCGAGATGAAGGAGGAGAGGGTTTATTCGGCTTACACGTTACCGTCCATTGTCTAGGAAAGGCAAGGCAGGAATTCAAGGCGGGCGTGTGGAGGCAGTAGCTGAAGCCGAGACCAGGGGGAACACTGCTTACTAGCTTGCTTTCCAGGCTCACACCTTCTCACACAGCCTAGGCCTATCTGCCTGGGGATGGCACCACTCACAGTGGGCTGGGGCTGGGCCCTCCCACATCAACCAGCAATCAGAAAAATGCCTCCATAGACATGCCCAATGGCCAGTCAGACAGGTAAATTCTTCACTTGAGAGTCCCTCTTCCCTGATGACTCCAGGTTGGTATCAAGCAGACAGCTGAAGCTAACAAGGACAGGCAGCATGGAGGGAGGAAGCTGAGCTCAACTATGGAACGCTCCAAATACCAAAGAGCCTTAAAAATCAAAATAATGGACAGAAGCAAAATGGTTCATTTTAAAAACAAAGCAAGCAAAACAAAAAGCAAAACAAAACAAAAGCCCCCACAAATGTCCCATGTACATGAAAACACACATAGAAGAAACAGAAATGACTAAGCTGACCCACCACAGAGAGATGCACACTCTCTATGGGAGGAATTTGACAATGTCTAACAAAACACCCAATTTTGGAAGTTAAACCATAAGGTTCTCCCACAGATGCACAGCAGCGAGTGTTTGGATCCACATGTCCCTGAAGGACGATGCGTGGGGGCTTGGTGCCCACACCGTGACAATAATGGGAGGTAACAGGACCTTTAAAAGATGTGGCCAGGCAGATCCTTCAGTCATTAGATTGTACCTTGGCTGTGAAGCTCGGGCTCTTACAGTCTCTGAGAGGAGGGGCTCTTTTCTTCTTCAAGTCACTCCTGACATGATATGCTGTCTCCCCATAGACCCAAAAGCAGTGGGGCCATTAACCAGGCTTAAATAAAACCTCCAAAACTGTGAGCCAAAAGAATTCCTTCCACCTTACAAATAGATTTATTCAGGTAACAGAAAGCTGACAAATACAGCTATAAGAATTCAGTTGTTGGGGCTGAAGAGATGGCTCAGAGGTTAAGAGCATTGCCTGTCTTCCAAAGGTCCCAGCAACCACATGGTGGCTCACAACCATCTGTAATAGGATCTGGTGCCCTCTTCTGGCCTGCAGGTATGCACACAGACAGAATATCGTATACATAATAAATAAATAAATATTTTTTTTTAAAAAAAGAATTCAGTTGTTACCGGGCAGTGGTGGCACATGCCTTTAATCCTAGCACTCGGAGGCAGAGGCAGGCAGATCTCTGTGAGTTCAAGGCTAGCCTGATCTACAGAGTGAGTTCTAAGACAGCTAGAGCTCTTACACAGAGAAACTTTGTCTTGAAAAAACAAACAAACAAACAAAAAGAATTCAGTTGTCAGGGTTGGAGAGATGGCTCAGGGTTTAAGAGCGTGTACTTCCGGAGAACCAAGATTTAGTTCTCCACACCTATATCAGGTAGCTTACAACTGCCTGTAACTCAGGCTTTGTGGGATCCAGTGACCTATTCTGGTCATCTAGGGCAACTGTCCTAATGAGCTTCTGCTTGCATGCAGATACAAACATATAAATACAATTCAAAATAAAACCAAGAATTCAGTAATACCTTAGTACTGTGTTGTTGAATTTATTCTCTTCAGATCCTCAAAATCCACAGATCCACAAATTCCTTATATAAAATGAGGTAGCATTTGCCTATGACCTGCACACAGCCTCATGTACTTTAAATTATCTCTAGATTCATTATAATACCTAATAATATACAAATAGTTGTACTATATTATTCAGTGAACAACAAGGAAAAAAGCTTAAATATGTTTGATACAGATGGAATTTTTAAAAATATTTTCCACCTATGCTTGTTTAAATACATGGATGTAGGGTTCACAGGTGTGGCCACCTGGATGTGCTATGCTGTTCTTTTATAAGGTTTAAAAAATGTAGAAGGGAGGAAGAGAAAGGCACAGGATAAATCAGAGGAAAAGCAGAGGTGGAAACAGATGGAGGAATGTGAACACCGTGCACCTTCTGATAACACTCTGACCTTGGAGGCAGTAGATTTACACACACACAAAATAAATGAGAGAAGCATCAGTAGAATCCATAGACACAAGTGAACTCCATACCAAACTCAGGACTTCTAAGAGAAAGAAAAAGAAGTTTTGAATCCACTATCCTATGCACCCTCAGAGAAATAGTCTAAGGGAGGGAAGAGGAAAAACAAAAACCAGAACCCAAACCTCACATAGCAGGTATGTTGTTAGCAGTCTATCTGTTTCAAGGTTCTGACACTAAACCAGGTGTGCTGGTGCAGGCCTATAATCTCAGAGACTGTGGAGACTCAGCAGGAAGACCATGAGTTCAAGTCTTGCCTGGGCTACCAAACAAGTTCAAAGCCAGTCTGGGTCATTCATCAAGACCCTATCTCGAGTTTTCAAACAGTTGTAGACCGGTGAGAAGTTCAGAGCGTAAGGGTGCTTGCCGCCAAGCATGGCACCTGACACGATCCTAGAACCTAGGAGAGAACCAACTCTTGGAAGTTGTCCTCTGACCTTCCACATGTATGTCATGACACACAGAAACACCCTCACAATAATAAATAAAAATAAACCCACTAGCCGGGCGGTGGTGGCGCACGCCTTTAATCCCAGCACTCGAGAGGCAAAGGCAGGCAGATCTCTGTGAGTTCGAGGCCAGCCTGGTCTACAAGAGCTAGTTCCAGGACAGGAACCAAAAAAGCTATGGAGAAACCCTGTCTTGAAAATTTAAAAAAAATAAAATAAAATAAACCCACTAGAAAAAGTACAAAATTTTAAAATCACAATTCTATCTTTGTTTCTTTGTTTTCTCTGTGTAACAGCTCTGGAACTTGCTCTGTAGACCAGGGTGGCCCTAAACCACAAAGATCCGCCTGCCTCTGCCTCCCAAGTACTGGGATTAAAGGCGTGTGCCACCATGCCCAGCTTTTAAATCATAATTTTTGACTCCCAGTATAACTATAGACTTAGGAAGATACTCAAAACTAAAGGTACTGGGTGAAAGGTTATTGGAGGAAAAGGTACAGGGTCTCAAGACCCACAGAGTCAGGGCTCTAATCACAGTAGGAAGGGTTTAGGGAAGCGCAGCCGAACACAGGCAAGTGACCACACAACAGCAGGCAAACCCACCCTGTCTGTGCCTCATGTGCTGCTGCAGAGATACCCAGGGCCTGGGGCATGCAACAGGACCCATATCCACCTAATATGGAGGAAACAGACAAATACAGTGTAGGACAGTCTACAGGGCACCAGGCTAGAGTTCTCCAAAAGAGTCCAGTGAGGCCAGGCATGGTGGCACACACCTTTAATCCCAGCGCTCTGAGTTCAAAGCCAGCCAGGGTTACATAGTGAGACTGTATTGAAAAACAGAGGATCTAATCCAGATTAAAAGAAATTTAAGAGTAATCACAACCAATGCATTGTGTGCACTCTACTTGGGTCCTGGACATTCTAGCAGCCATAGGTGCATGCAGTAATAACTGGAGAAGCTGGCACACTGAAAGAGTGTTGGAGCTGGAGAGACGGCTCAGAGATGAAGAACGCTGGGCTCTCTTCCAGGGAACCCAGGTTCTGATCCTGACATCCATGTGGTGGCTCAGAAGCATCTGTAATACCCTCTTCTGCCCTCCATGGACACGGAATGCAGGTGGTGAACACACAGACACATGAAAAACACCCATACACATAACATACAAATTTTTTTTCTAAAAAATTTAAAGATTGAACCCTGGAGTAGTGGTACATGCTTTTCCTCCCAGCATTTGGGAGGCAGAGGTTGGCGGATCTCTGTGAGTTTGAGGCCAGCCTGGCAAACAAAGTGAGAAATTCCAGGACAGCCAGAGCTGTTATATAAAGAAACCTTAGTTTAAAAAAAAAAAAAAAAGAGCAGATTGGCTGGAGAGATTGCTCAGAGGTTAAGATCACTGACGGCTCTTCCAGAGGTCCTAGGTTCAATCCCCAGCACCTACATGGCAGGTAACAACTGCCTGTAACTCCAGTTCCAGGGGACCCAATAACCACGGCAAAATACCACTGTACATAAAACAAAAATAAAATAAAATCTAAGTGTTGATTTGGAAAATTAAAAAAAAGAACAGATGTTCAGTTTCTTAAATTTAAGAATACACCACTTGCATGAGGTGTGTTTGTGTGCACGCGTGCGTGTGTGTTGCTAGGGATTAGAGTCAGGGCTTTGTACATGCAAGATAAACACTGTATTGTTGAGCTGCATCCCCATCCCTGAGAATGCTGATTAATTTGCCAACACAGCCAGAGGTGGCTTTTGTGATGTCGGTATTTTATTTCCAAACAGCTCAGAAAAAAAACAGGTGACACACTGTATATTGAGAAACAACACAAATCAGCAGAATGTGAACTATGGGATAGAGAGGTTTGTGACATGACTCAACAGTTCTGTAAATTAAAAATGTCACAATGAAGCCTTGAAAATGCAGTTGGTTTGGATGCTTCAGGACTCCAGACACCCACTTCACAGGGCACAGAGGCTCACAGGTGAACTGTCTTGGAAGCAGGACCAAAACGCCCAGTGACAAGAAATCTCCAAGGTTGCATCACGGACACCCAGGCAGTGGTGGTGCTGCCACTGGCTGAAATGGTGACCCCTTGAAGAAGCCAGGTTTTAGGTAAGGTGATGGGATGAAAGAGGAAATGTTCAATTGAGTCTTTAACAAAGTCCCCAAAGTCCACACCAAGAATGAGTCATAAAGTCTTGATGTAAGAGAGGCACAAGCTTAGGTGGGCAGCAAGACAACTCAGTGGGCAAAGGTGCTTGCTGCCAAGCCTGAGTTTAATCCCTGGGACCCACATGGTGGAAGAAGAGGACTCCATGGTGGTCCTCTGACCCCCACCCCAACCCCTCAAACACACACACACACGGATGTAATTTTTTAAAAAAATCAGAGAGAGAGAAAAATGTACAAAACTCTGGGGTTTGCAAGAACTACAGATTTCACCCCTACCTATGAGGTAGTGCAAAGCTAGGTCACCTTGGGGGGGATGGGCTAGAACTGCCTTGGGGGCAGGACTAAGATGCCCGGGTGACAAGGCATCTCCAAGATTCCAGCATGGACACCAAGGCAGTGACAGTCTGACATGTCTCGGTGCTGTGCTCCATAGCACTTGCCCCAGCAGTCCCCACTGTATCTGCTTGGACCTCGCCTCAGATGCCCTGGAGAATGCATATGGGAGCGCTCTTGGGTTCTTTCTTCCCAGATGCTCATTCCCAACTGGAGCTTTCCAGGGAGAAGGCAGGCCTTAGGATTTCTAGCATGCTTTTTCAAAAAAGGTCAAGAGCCATTTGGTGTCCTAACAGCAAGAGATAAGCAATAAAAGGCTACAAAGGCAAGTCCAAACCTAACATTAAAAGCAAGAAAGATCAGACATGACCACATCAGAGACATCCATCACTGGGCAGATGCTGATCTCCACGATATGAGAGTATGTAGCTGGGAAGGGGAAAGTGGGAATCAAGGGGCAGCCCAAATGGGTATGATGTCACCAGGACGAAGCCAGATTGTCACCAACTGGAGAAAGCCGACAGTGGGTTCTACACCATCCGCAGATGCACCACCCTGAACAGACCTACCCAAGTCAGCATTTCTGCCCTCCTATCAAGCTGCTTTGCAGACACACCAGCAGATCATCATGGCAGAAATAAAGTGTTCTCTCACGCCCGTCTCCCTCGGTTAGAGTCTGACCGCTGCCAAGGGGAAAGCTGAGAACTTTTCATCATTGAACACATTTGCGAAACTCATTGGCTTTTACAAACTCTTCCCCCCACACACCTGGCCTGCATGGTCTCCTCTGACCAGAGCACGCTATATCATATCCAGAAAGCGCTTACAGGCTCCCACTGGCAATGGAAAAACACCGGCAGCTGACAGAAAAGTGAAACCCCGTCTTGGCTCTGGAGAAATGGTCCCGCCAGGGAAACGCGTAAGACTATTTGATCAGATTTAATAAGCTTTAACGAAATCCAGGTGAGGGGCTCTATCTGGAAAAAACACATGACTCTCGTGAACAGCTCCAGGAAATCACTGGGGAAAGGAAAAGGATGCAGAGAAGCCCCGTGTTTGTCACCACAGGAATTGGCAGCCAGGAGTCAGTCTCCACGGAGCGTGTTTGTGTCATCCCAACTGAAGATGTCCGTCTCAGGTGTCCTGTTTTCTCTCATGTGCGGTCACACTGGACTTAAGATAGTTACATAAAACCGTGTACGTATATATTAAATGAAGTACAAGTGAAACCGCCTAGGGAATCGATGGGGCTGGGGGTGAAGGGAGGAGAAGGAGGAAGGAATATATTCAACACACAACATAGAAAAACATCTTTAAAAAACAGAAATCTCAGATGTCTCAAGGTTGAGAGGACTTTTCCCATTCCCTCCATGCCTTGAAGCTGCCTGCTTTGTCTTAGATGTAATCAACTTTAAAATCCCCCTCCCCTTCTCTAAGACATGGTCTTACTATGTAGCCCAAGCTGGAATGAAACCCGGAATCCCCTTTCTACATCTCCTGAATGCTGGGATTACAAGTGTGTACCACCATGCCTGGCCCAAAACATTAGTTTACAACCCTACATACACAGAGACACACAGACGCACACACATACACACACACACTCTGCAAACAAGATCATCATGAAACCAACCCTAAATAAATCTAGTCTGTAATATTCTGAAGGTGGGACACAGCGACGCCAGTCCTGAGAAGCAGTCCCTTGTCCCAGTAAGGCCTGCTGCATTTTTTGTGCAGAAGCACAAGGCCGTGTCTGCCACTCAGGAGAGCTGGGTCTGCCATGCGTGAGTACTCAGTGACATATAGGCAAACTGTTTATAAAGCCCTAATGTGCCCTCGCTGGATTTAAGCCTGAAACCCTAAGCCCCAGTATGTGTCCCTGCTAAGAATAGGGCTCTCCAAGCCTGCGAATGCTGAGATCCAGGAAGGGAATGGTTCCCACTGTGGGAAAACCCAAAAGATGGCTCAAGGCTGCAGCCTGAGCAAACAGATCCACTGGAAATACTATTCAAGTCACCCACAAGTTCTGCCATAGAGTCCTAAATACCCAGCACCTGGGACACAGGGGCGACCCCACCCACAAAAGCACACTAACACTTAGAGGGGTCTGCATGAAATGAAGGATTGCATTAGGTCCTTCAAGGGAGGTTTTAGCAGTTGGTGGCTAAAATCCAACTCAATTATAAAATGAATCTTCAATCTTGGGGGAGAATAAGCTAAGGGCTGCAGCATTGTGGAATCTAATGGTTTTTTTTTTTTTAATTTAAATTCCACTGCCAAACATCTGTGAAATGAAACCAGCACTCCTCGATGGGCTTGCATGAAAGGGACCACCCCTGGGTTAAGATGAGAGGTGGGGCTCAGGGGTGAGAGCTTGCCTGCACAGTCAAGGACCTGGGTTCTATACCCCCCCCCCGCTAGCCCTTTGCATGTAAAAAATAAAACAAAAGAAACACACAAAAGCCAATGATCACTCAAAACCATCAACCCTGGGCCACTTTTTATCATAATATATTTGCCACTATCAAAGAGACAGATCTGCAGGGGTAAATTGCCTGTTCACAATTCTTCAGAAACACAGAGAGGGCTGAGGGACGAGCGCAGTAGTGGACAGCAGATGACATTTTTCAGCCTCCCAGGCAAGAGGTTTTAAATACATCAACAATTAAGGTACGGTTTCAGTAGATCTTTGTTTAAATCTATGCAGTCTCTTATTGCCCAAGCCTCATCCCCATCTCCCAAACGGAAATAACAAACCCAAGCAAAGTTTGACACATCTTTTATGTACAAACAGGCTAGTGGTACAGATGAAATCCATCTTATAAATACCTGGAGCGAATGGGAACTCTCAGCTCGAAGGATCCTAGCCTTCCTCCCTGGTACTGCCCAGGTAACCTTCTCTTAACTGAAGACTTGTGGGTTCTCCTGGGATGCCAGAAGCCCCTCTGGACCTAGGTAGGAACCCTGCCACCTCGCCACAGCGGAGAGGTGATATAACGGTCATCTGCCACCCAGGACGTGGGTGCGATTAAATTGTTTCTTCCCAAAAACTTGAGTCTGTTTCCTATCAGTGGCTCAGAGGGAGGGGAAAAAGGATCCCAAAACAGTATGAGGAAGTAAAAAACTCCGGGTATTTTGATTTAAAAAAAAAAGAAGAAAATAATAAGAAGAAAACTTGATAATCAGTAGAACCCTGTCAAGCCAATGAATCAAATTCACCAGAGGGAAACATTAGCGTTCCCTGCAGGAAGATCATTGCTTAGCACCAATTTCTCTGACTAGAGTTTTTCCTTTGAGCCCTTGGCTGTGAGAAGGCTGTGGGGCTCACTTTAGCCTCATCAATGCTTTTAATCAGGAACTGAGTGTGAGGGGCGAGTGGTCACACGCCATAGAACCAATAGCAGCTCACACCAAAGAGGCCCCCTGGAGGTTATGCTGCCTTGGGGACCATGAGTGACCCCAGGTCGTTTCTTCCTGGCCTCTCCAGGCTGCCAGCGTCACTCAAAGCGACGCAGATGGTTGTAGAGAGACTGCACGTAGGTGAAGACGCACATGGGGTCCGGCTTGCGCCCCATCACCATCATATCCTCCACTTCGATGAGGCGCTCACAGTTGGCCAGGTTCCTGAAACACAAAGGCCCCATCAGGACGCGGTCCCAGAGAACAACCAGCTCCACACTGGGCTACTGTCACTGTCCCCAAACAGAATTCACCAGGAGCCTGTGGTGCACACCAAAAGAGAATGGGAACGCTCCAGAGAGCCTTGGGAGCTGCTGAGCTGTTGCCTCACTCCCAGACTCCCACAGCCACAAACCCCCTATGTAGGTCACACGGAAGTAGAGCTATTACATGCACACCACATGGCAAGTCAGCAAGAACGGAGATGTAAAATTAAAGAAAAATGATAAATTCACCCATAGGCTTCCTCAAACAGTATGCATTTATCTATTTATTTATTTAGTTGGTTGGTTAGTTAATTAGTTAGTTTTGGTTTGGGGGGATGGGAGCTTGCTGTGTAGCCCAGCCTAGTCCTAAACTCATGATCCTCCTCTCTCAACCTCCTAAATGAGGGGATTATGATCATGTGCCTTCATGCCCATCTCTGAAATAGTCTTTTAAACTTAAAAAAAAAAAAAAAGACCCAGGGGATGGAGAGATGACTCAGGGGTTAAGAACACTTGTTCTTCCAGAGGACCTGAGCTTAGTTCCCAGTGCCCACATCAAATGACTCAAAACCCATCTGTAACTCCAGGGTATCGGACACATAACCACATGCAGACATATAGACAAACACATCTATACATAATTTTTAAAATTAATAAAAAAACCAAACTTGATCCAGTCAGGCATAGTGGCCCACAACTTTAATCCTAGCACTTGGAAGGCTGACACAAATGGATCTCTAAGTATGAGGTCAGCCTGGTCGACATAATGAGTTCTAGGCCATCCAGAGTTACACAATGAGACTCTATCTTAAAAACAAAACAAAAACAGATATGACTCATGGGGCTGGAGAGATAGCTCTTTCGGTGCTTGCCTTGCAAACACAAGGACCTGATGAAATTCCCAAAACCCATGTGTTTTTTTTTTTTAATCAAAAACAAAAAACAAAAAAACAGGCATGGTGGTGCATACTTGTAATCCCAGCACAGGGGGAGGGGGAGGGGAGAGGCCGTTAGAGACAAACAAATCCCTGGGGCGCACTGGCCAGCCCAGCCTGCTTGATGAGCTCCAGGCACCTGAGGAATGACACCTAAGTTGTCCTTTGGCCTACACACATGCGTGCACACACGCACACACATGAGCCACAGTAAGAAAGGTGATGTTTAACCAGGACTCAGCAAACACATAATGCTGTTGACCCTCTGTAACCACAGACTCTGCATTCAAGGGTTCCACACACCTTATATCAAAAACACTGAAGAACTAATGCCCTTCCGTCATCTTTGGGCAACTTGCGTACATATAAACATGTATACACAGACACATACATACACAGAAATAAAAATAAATCTTAAGTACATATCTTAAAGAAAAAAGTGTCAAAGTACCACTAGAATAGCTCCTGGGGAGATGGCTCTGTGGGCCTTTTCTATGAAAGCGTGGAGCCCTGAGTTCAAATCCCCAGCACCCACATAAAAAGCTGCCCATGCCTTTAATCCCAGCACTGCAGGAGCAAAGCCAGGCAGATCTCAGGAGTTCATTGGCTAACCAGCCTAGCTGAAACCGTGAGCTGCCAGTTCAGCGAGAGACCCCGTCTCGAGTCACTAAGGAGAAAAACACCATCGTCTACCTCGGGCATCAGCATGCACACACATGGGCACACACAAGCACACATTCATGTGTGTACCTCCCCCCTCCTCTCTCTCGCCTCTCTGCAGAGCAGATAATGGGAAAAAGAGGCCTGGTTGTGAACTATAAACTGCTAGCTCAGATGCCAGCGCCGACATTCCTTCCACCCATCCATGTTCATTTCCTGGGCAGTCAGTCAGGATCCACCTCTGCTCACCCAACTCCAGCAGGCTGGTTGGGAGGTTTATGTACCTTGCTCCCCAGAGCCCAGCCAGATGGGAGACCCCAGCAGGCAAATCAGGGATCCTCAGACCCATCCCAGAACTTGTAGCCAGCTCAACGCAATTCATGCAACACTTTTACAGGCTGGCTCCCTGACTTGCGTGCCACCCAGACAAAGACTGTAACATTAGCACGGCTGAGCTCTGCTCTAGAGAGCTGGCCAGAGACCAAATGTCAAGGCGAAATGGAGACATCTGTTCCGGATCCCATCCCTGCCTCTCGCCTCCCCCGGGGGCTGCAGAGGGTGACCTGGATGGGAACCCAGAGGTTACATGGAGGTGACAAGTGAGTTTGGCACCCTTTCTCCCCAAAACAGACAAAGGCTGGGCTTGGTGTCAGAGATGGAGGCATGCAAGGGTGCTCCGTGGCCAAGAATTGAAACTTCTTGAGTTCTTCAGAGGCTGGGGACCTGAGTTCATCTTCCAGTGCTATTACTTGTCATCTGGCACCCCACCCCCACATTGCCAGGGGAACCCCAGATTCCCACATACTCTCTCTCTAAAGCCTGCTACTCAGAAACCCCCAGGTGAATTCAAACCAGCCCCACATGCGTCTATAGGATCATCCCTGTCAGTGGTAGCTTCAATGGTCACTTTGATGGTCTCTCATTGTAAGTGACGACAGTCCTAGAAGGACCTCTGCTTTGGAAGAGAACTCACACATCACCTTGTCCCCATGAAGGCTCTCCTTCCACGTGTTCCCCCTCCCTCAGGTCCAGGACTGTTCTGACCCCTCTGCAGGAGGCTGTGGTCACCAGGAACTCGTCCCTAAGGCACAAACGCTCCTTCGCTTCCTTGTACATTTTATCTCTTATTCCCACAAGATTGTCTTCGGCTAACTTCCCCACCACAAGAAAGCCCTTCACATGTTCGAATAGAACTTCTGCACCTGTGTCTTTCCCTAATCTGAAATTTGTTTCCTTAATTGTCCCTCCCAGGGCACGGAGGAAACTCGAGTGTCTTCTGACGCCTCTCCGGCCCACTTCATGGTTACTCAGAGTTGCTGGCTTGTTCCAGATGTTTCTGGCCTGTGCAAAAGACACCAAACAAACCCCTCCTTCTTTTAGAGGCTTCGAACACGCTCCAGCCAACACCCCCATGCCCTCCCCAGGAAGCAAGTCTTCTAAATAAGGGTAGCCACAAAAATGGAAGGCAAGGCCTCACCCTGGTGTCACCCTCTACTGTCCCGATGGCAAGGCATGGACAAGACGCTGGTCCTTCCCTGCAGGCAAACAGAGAACCAGTCCCCACCCCATCCCACTGCTGTCTCTAAGTTGAGCAGATGCGGGCGGATGCAGTTTCTAAGAAAGAGATTCTCAGCATGCAACATCAGCACTTTCTCCCCTAACCCACCTCTGCCCTTCCCTCTCTTCCCTCTCTGAGGAACTCCAAATCCTCCAGCTTCCAGGCCCAACACCTTGTCTTTGATGCCATGGTCTGGCCCACAGCTGACCCTTAGGGACACTTTCCTTTCACTCCAACTTGTCCCTGCTGATAGAACATGCTCCTTCAGGGACACTGCGGTACCAGCTACAATGGCAACAATACTCCTCCAACTGCCAAATAGGAAAGCACAGGACACTTGCTTGAGTGGCAGCCAGCCACCTATCTCTCAGGAGACGGAATACAAGACAGTGACAGTTACTGCTGACTTTTTTATCAAAAGATACAAGTCTCAAAGTCATAGAGGCCCCAATTGGCCTTTACATTTCTTAAATGTGCTTTTGTTAAAATGGCCCGTGCTTATTATAAATAATCCAAACTACATGGAAAAGTCCACAGAGCTCAGGTGACGTCTGAAGTTACCTGAAGCAAGGATGGCACTAGCTTACTAATATGCACCTTGCAGGGTTTCGTTTACTCTTTATTGTATCTTCAGCTACCCCAGGCCACGGAGGAGGGGCTAGGGGTAATTTTTGAGACTGTCCTAAATGCAGACCAGAGGTGGGACTGCTGCCTCTTGTCTTGTTTTAGACGGAGACACATGGGCACTACAAATAGCGCTCAAGCCCCTTCTGCTGGGTGTAACCCGAGAGCAGGCGCATTCCGCATTCCACGCAGGGCAAGTAGGAAGCCCTGGGCTGGGAGTGCTGCGGCTTCCTGCGCTACGGGCAGGGGTGGGAAGGAAAGGTGCAGAAGGGTCAGCCACCCGCCCTGCTCTGCCCCTTCCATAAAAGGAGCTGGTCTGCCCCTGTTCCAGGCCCTGAACACCTGTCAGGCAAGGGATGCTGTTGCTGTCAGCAAGGAATCACTCACACAGATTAGGATTCAAGGAACCGCTGGGCCCAGAAACTATGGAGGGGAGGGGCGAGCAGCATTTTGTGCCCTAAAGATACTTGCTTGTAAGTTCTGGAAGCACCTCCTTTCCTAGATGAATAGTCTGAGAACACGAACAGGTCTTTTCTCTTTTGAGGGGACAAAGGGGGGCATTGAGACAGGGCCTAGCTGTCCTGGAACTTGCTCTGTAGACCAGGCTGGCATTGAACTCACAGAGATCCACCTGCCTCTGCCTCCTGATGGCATCCACCACTACACCCAGTCCAGTCCTTTCTCTTGTAAAGGTCATGCCTTGGTTGGACACCAGGCTCCTCTCAGCTGCCTGCTCCTAAAACAGTCTTTTCGAGCCATCCTCCGCATTAGTGGCTCCTGATGACTTTCAAGGGTACCATGTATTCACTGAGATGTTGCTGGCTAACCCAAGGTGCTGACGTTGGCTCCAATAATCTCAGGCAGGTGTCCCATGCAGTTTTTCCAGTTAGCTACTGTCCAGGAAACTAGGAATCCAAGCAGCTGCCTTCCCAGGAGGCCCTGGGGAGCAAGCCCACTTCCACAGACTCTCCCTTATACCTGAGAGATAATCTCACAGATGACTCATAAGGGGACGTCCCTTCCCAGGCTTTGAGTAAGCTCCCCACACAGACCTGCCTCTGATGGCCCTCCCCGCTCTTTGCAGTCAGCAAAAACAAAAAACAAAACAAAACCCAGAATTCACCTTAGAGGTCCCATCACACCCTGATCCCCTCCCCAAATGGGAGCAGACTCAGGCCACAGGGAGGCAAGGCCAAGGTCCTATCCTGCTGTTTGCTTGCTGAGAGAAGGGAGCCAAAGCCTGGCCCAGCCACCACCCTCCCCCCAAGTTGAGAATAGAAGAAACATCTGTGTGGAGTCTGGAGCCTGTGCTCACAAATCTCCTGCTGGGAAAACAAGTCCTGGAGACACTCTGCCTAACTGCCCAGGGAAGCTGTGTTCCTTAGAACCTGGGGCACAGGGGCACCAACACATTGCTCAAGACTGTCCCTCTCCCTACCACAAGCCAGTTGGGTCCTGGGATACAGGTGACCAAGGGTGGCCAGGGCATGCTGGCATTGCTTAGCCTTCTAGGCTTCAAGAATTCTGTAAGTCAAGCCTGACCTCTCTGACCAAGGTTGAGTTTTGGGTTACCTATGAGGAGCCCTGATCCCATACATTCTCATCTGATTTTTGACAGCCGCCATTCCTGAGTTTCAAGCAGCTGGGCCTCTTCCTATGAACCACCCCTCCCAGCATCATGCCACGACACTTGGCTTGAGTCCACCATCGTCTGGATCCAGTTGCATAACACACTCGCCCAAGCTGTTTCTGCTATTAGGATGACAGCTAATCCCAAGCAGCCAAGAAAGGGAAGGCTTTGAAAGTACACAAGGCGTTCCTCTGACCCCAAAGGGACCTAGAATCCAAATCAAGACAGCAGGCATGGGGCCCTATCCCCAAGCCTCAGGTTGAGGAGCTCCAAGCCATGGCGACCATTCTGCCCCTATAGTGAGCATTTCTACCCTAGAGAGGGACAGGGGCTGTGGCTCCAGGCAAGCTTCCAATACCAAGCATGGGTTATTAGGCCCTTTGTCTCCATCCCCTCCTTCCCTGTCCAGGCTCAGGTCCTAGTTTAGAAGACCAGGACTAGGTACTTGGGCTGGAAACAGAATGAAGATAGCAAGGAAAACCTGAGCTGGAGCATGCTTCAACCCCATCACTTGAGGACAAATGAAGATGGGGAACCAGAGGGCTCAACCAGGACAAACGTGGTCCCTCAGAGGCCGCAACATGAGGCACAAAGGCATAATGAACAGTAACTCCAGAGCTGCCTTTCCTTCTCTCCACTCTTCAGAAAGAGACAGGGAGCCCTCAGGATTATTATCCCTGTCCATGATCTCAGGAGCCTGCGATGACGCCCTGGGGCATGGACAGAGTTTCTCTGAGCAGGCCCCTCACAGCAAGGAGCTAGATGCATCCTCACGTCCACAGCTTAGATGGTCTCAGGCAGTCTCAACACCAGCAACAGCGGGCCCAGGGTTTATAGCACTCTCTCCCAACTAACCCCCAGAGTACTACACGGAAGGCAGATACCAGGGTTTGAATATGGTTGGTGTTCACCCGAACTTACCCCAAACTGTGCTGAGACACAGTCCTTAAGGGAATGGTGTTGAGAGATAATGTGGCTTTGGAGAGGGTGCTGCCCCACCGCATCTGCCCCCGTCTCCTATTCCTGCCCCCACCCTCAGAGTCTTTAGAATAAGCACACCCCATGACTGTTCTCTGTTGTTAATTCGACTGGATTTAGAGTCCCCACGGCAGCACACCTCTGGGTGTGTCTGTGAGAATGTTTCCACAGAGGTATAACCGAGAAGAGAGGATCCATCCTGAATGTGGGTGGCTCGGCCTTACAGGCTGGGGGTCCCCAGACCAAGTAAAACGCAGCAAATGCATGGAGGACCAGAATATCTATCTCTCTCTATCTCTCTCTCTCTCTCTCTCTCTCTCTCTCTCTCTCTCTCTCCTTCCTGCCTGTGATCACGTGACCAGCTGCTTCATACCCCTGTCGCCTTGCCTCCTTCAAACTGTGAACCAATAAATAAAGAAATAAATAAATTTTGAAAAAAGAAAAAAAAATCCTTTCAAACCTTCTTTCCTTGGATGTCTTTATCAGATATTTTGTTGTTGCAATAAAAAAGTAACTAATACACGCCCTGCCCACCTGGAATACACGCCCTGCCCAGCTGGAATACACGCCTGTGTCCCACAGGGTCCTGACAACTCTCATGAGCTGAGGGTTGTTGCTCTTAGCCAAAAACCAGATCCCAAACGGGTTTTCCAAGCACATCCTGATTCCAGAATTACACTGCCTTCCCCCGGGTCCTCTCCTATGAGTGGGACATACAAGACAAGTGTCATGGTTTGAATATGGCTTGCCCCCACCCAAACACATGTTGAGGCCTGATCCCCGCTATGATGGTGTTGAAAGGTGGTGGGGCTCTTCAGAGTCATTAAATCGTCAGGAATCCACCCTATGCAGGGATTAATGTGGTTCTCACAAGTGGGTTAGTTATCTCAAGAAGAGGTTGTTACAAAGTGCCATATGCCCTTTGTCCCCTCCTGTCTGGCACAGGTGACACCTGGCCTTTGGCTTTTCCATCAGGAGCTGAAGCAACATGAAACCTTCACAGAAGCCAAGCAGACCCCAGCACCATGATCGTGAATGTCCAGCCTACAGCCAGGCACCAAAATAACCCTCACCTAGCTTCCAATGTTCTGTTACAACAACCAAAAAACAAGAGGTAATCTCACAGTCCGTGCTATGACAGTATTTAGGGAAACATAATCTACTTTTCAAATATACCAGGCAATCCCAGTTCCCTGCTGAGGACCTTCCCAACACCAGCCTGAGAGGATGTACACAGTGCCCCGGCCCCACTGCCCCTCAAGCTCTGTCTGTGGCTGGTTTTCCACACTGTACAGCAGAGGTTAAACACCCCAGCAAGGAGCCGGGAACAGCAGAAACAGCTCCAGCACCGATTAATGTGTGAGCCTGGGCACATCCTTCACCAACCTGTCTTCCCATCCAGATAAGAGACAGACACACTGGGTGGCCTCAAGGTCCCTCGGTTCACTGTAAAGTGCTGTCCTGTGTGTCCTGACCTTACCCAGGGCAGAAGTTGTGCTCAGGGTCTAGGCTGGGACCAATAGCCAGCGGGACCGGCCATACTTACTCAGCCATGGTGAAAGCCAGTTCAAAGTTCTTCTGCCGCTGGGTGGGGCTCAGCGCATTATAGTCAAAGGCATCGGGAAAGAATGAGTGCACCAGGGCACAAAAGGCCATGCCATCGCTCCAGCTGGAGGAGAAGTTCTGCAGGTCCACATGCTGCAAGCAGGGAAGGTGGAGGTCAGCAGGGACCCCCACTCCTGACAACCCCATTCAACTCTGAGCAGATTCTCCAGCCTCAGCCCACTGAGCAACAAACAGTTGCTGCTGCATTCACCCTTGAAGTGCGCTACACCCGTCTGCTCAGGTAGAATTCCTAAGCATGTGTTGCGGGTGGCTTGGGTACCGCTCAGAAGGCATGAGATCTCCGGCTCTCATCCCTCCCCAGCCTGGCAGGATCTTCCCCCGCCGGCGAGATCAGGCGAGATGCCCGGCTTGCCTTGGCCCACTCACCTGGTAGCCCACGGTCTTGCTACGGCACCACTCTAGCAGGATCTGCTTGATGCTGCTGGCACTGGCCACACCGAAACTCTGTGACCGCTTTAGTTTGGCCCTGGTCTCACCTTTGCCCCTGTGGAGAGAGGGCAAGCCTGCTGTGGGAGCCAACAGAGAGGACATTCCTATACCTTCTGGTCAGTACTCAATCCACATGCTACGGCTGTGTCCACAGCCCAGTGCCACACACCAGCCATGCAGCCTCCTAGCCGCACCCAGCTTTCTAGGACCCCTGTGAAGAGTCCCACATGAAGCAGGGATTCCTGGGTAACCCTGAGACATTTGAATGGCATGGACCCACCACCCTCTTCCTGAACATCCTTTGCATCCCTTCCATCCTGCCTTCCTTCTAGGCTTCCGTAGTAGCCAAAGGAAGGATGCATCGGGCTGAACAGCATCACAGAAGCACAGGCAGTGGCCTGCACTCAGCGGGCATCAACACTGACAAGAGCACTGAATAAACGTGCAAAGGAGGTGTGGTCTAAGGACCTCATCTCTAGTAAGGAGCAACTGGCGAGGGCCTGGGTCCCATGGTGTCATTTCCTCAGTCCTTAAGCAAAGCCAGCCCTGCAGCTAGGCCTCCCCTGTCAGGCTCCCAGGTCATGCCCAGAAAATGAAAAAGCAACAATTCAAGGGCAAGGGTGGCCTAGGAACACAGAGGGACCAGAAGACGGGGCTGTCTGCAAATGGAGGGGAGCATCTCTCCCTAGCCTGGCCTGGTCCCAAGCCCACAGCCCTCTTCTCCCTACAAAAGGAACTCCTCAACCTCAGTCACCTCTATAAAATAGCCCTGACCTTGAGTTCTGCCTGAGAAACCTGATCTCAGAACACCCCACCAGGAAATAGCCAGAGCCCAGCAAGACTCGCTATGCCCTGCCTGCGTGACCACGGCTGTGGCTGGGCCCACTCTGGAAGCCCATCAAGCTAGTTTGGGAGTGAGTATCCTTACTTGCTTGCTGTATCCTGTTCCCATTTCTCAAACAACGCCTTCCGAGCCTGTGCCCCTGAGGTACGAGGCAGTGTCTGCGACCTCACCAATTCCCTGCGACGCTCTCCCTGGCGAGGGGCCTGAGTCATCGCTGGAGGCTGCGAGGATGGGGGTGACTGTGGTGGGGTCACCAGTGGAGGGCTGCAGAGAGAATCATGAAGTCAGGAACACAGAACTGGCCCTCACTAGGCCCTCCGCTGGGCCCCAGGTGGAACGCAAATACTGAGTGTCCATCAGTGAGGCAGACAGCCTATACCTATGACAGACCCCTAGACCTCGGAGGGGCAGTGGGGGGAGCGGGTCCCACCTGCTCAGGTCCTAACTGGTTTTGCAGGTTTTCTGAACTGAGCAGCAATTGGTGGCATACCTGGCCAGCGAGCCCAACTAGGGAGGTAGAGTGGGCCCCTCTCAAGGCACAAGAGCTACCCCTTGGTGTCAATGCCTGGGGAGGGCAAGGGGTATACTCAGAGTCAGAGCCAGGCCCCCTCCTCCTCCACATTTAGATAGGACCCTCTTTGTTCTCACCCTGGAACAATCTGCCAGGAAGTCTCAATTCTCCTTTTATTATTTAAAAAAAAAATCCATCTTGCTTGCTATCCTGCCCCCATTCTCACGTCCTGTGAGTCAACTGAAGTTAGGCTTACCCCAAAGGAAGACCCTGCTCTTCCTATGGCAGAAAGTAACTCATTCAGAGCCCCCAGCCAGAATGGAGAACAGAAAGTCAAATTTCATCCTTCCCACCTCCCAGAGAAGCTGAGACCCCGCCACACACACCACACCACACACACACACACACACACACACACACACACACACGGATTTTAGTGGATTTGCTTTGCAGACCAGAGAAGCTGACCGATCTGCAACTGAGCCTATGCCTACTAACCTCCTTGGTCACCTCCCTCCCAGCTGCAACCCCACCTGCCAGTCCACTGCTCTAGTTCTGCAAAGTGAGCCCAGACAGTCAGCCCAGAGAGAGCTCCATAGCTCAGTCCTAGGCAGAGCAGAACAGCCGGGGCAGCCACACACTCACCTGTCCTTGTGATTGCCTGCTGTCACCGCTCCATACCCAGAGCCAGACAAGGACCTCATGAAAGAGGAATTTTTCTCTATAGGGCCAAAGAAAGACAGAAACAGGGAATGTGGTGGCAGAGGTGGGCTGCGGTCTGACCTGAGTATCCTGCCAACCCCCACCAGGGCACTGTCCTCTCTCACCCACCCTGCGGTGGGATTTGGTCCCCAAACCACTCTCCCTTCATACCAGTGGGACTAGGAGTCCAGGGGCTGATGGCCTCGCTAGGGCTGGGGCTGAAGGCACCCTGAATGGCGGCAGATGTGGGTGACAGAGCTGAAGCTGAGGTCTCCCCAGAGAATTTCTCAGAGACTCGGGTGACAGCTGTGACCGGCTGGTGGGGCAGCCGCAAGGAGAGGCTCACAGGACGTGGCCTAGGGGGCTCCGGGGCTGAGGAGGTTTGGACCTCCGAGGATCCATTGGCTGAACCTGTAACGCGTGACCAAACAAGATAAGTCAGCTAAGGCGGCCACAGGAGCCTCAGATTCCCCCACTTTCAGGCCAGGAGGGTTTTTTTTTTTTTTTGGCTCTCTTGAGTCTTCCTCCCAGCACCTTCAGGAAGCCTCTGACTACTCCAACCTCGCTCACCTCCGTTACCATGTAAGTCTTACAGAGCCGCTCAGACCTGATTCTCCTCAACTTCCCCAGATGCCAGCTCAGTAAATCTAAATTGCCTGTCAGTCCACCCACTTCTGAGAACAAACGGCTTCTCAGCCTCTCCTTGCTTTCTTCCAGAAATAGGGAAGCTCGCTCCCTTGAACTCCCGTTTCTCTGTATGTTTTATTTACTTTTTGTTTTGTTTTCTGAGACAGGGTCTCACTAGGTAGCCCCGCCTGTCCAGGAACGCACTCTGTAGACCAGGCTGGCTTCAAGCTCACAGAGATCCGCCTGCCTCTGTCTCCTGAGTGCTGGGATTAGAGGTGTGTGTCACTGTGCCTAGCTCTCTTTATTTTAAAAGTTTCCCTTGCAGTCTCTCTGCCCGGTGGGGTTTGGTCTCAAGCACCTGCCCCCAGAAGCAATAGATGACGGGCACAGACGCCTGAACCGCAAACCTAGCCAGCCACCTCCCTTCTGCCGTGGGGTCCTACCTGCACCCAGCTGGTGTCCGTTCTCCAAGATGCACGAGTTCGAAGTTCGTCTCACCTCGAGATCACAGGCTTCATCCTGTTCCACGCTCTGTGGAGGCACCAACACCACTACCCATCAGTGGGAACCAGCTGCCCACCACAAAGCCCCATCAACTGCCCACCCTAAAGGTACTTCCCCAAACCCCTTCTGGCTTGGTGGTGAAAACCTCCTTTATTTGGGGAAGAAAGGATCCCCCCAGAAAGTACAATGGTGAGCAATGGTTCAGAGGAAAAAGATGAATCCATCCACTTTCAGAAACTTCCACAACCTGAGAGGCTCATCTCAGAGCCCAAGAAGGCTGAGGATAAAGGCTGCAAGTTCAGAAGCAGTGTGTTAGGGATGAATGCACACACACACACCAGATGATTAGTGGGAGGCACAGGCTTCTGTACCCCCCCAGCTAGGACTTTCCACATGGAAGAAGCTGATATAGTAAGGTGCAACGTTCTTTAGGACCAAAGACGGACAAGGAGCCAAATAAGGCTCCCTGAAGCTTTTCTCCTAGACACAGAAACATAGGAGTTCCCAAGACATACAGAGTGTGCAGATCTGGTTGGCTCTACACACCCTCCAGCCTCCCAGGGCTACAGCAGGACTGGGACACAGGAACAAACACCAAGAGAAGGGTGTCAGAGGAAATCCTGGGGTCTTGGCTTAGCTGCCGGGGCCATAGCCCATCTTCTCTGGGTCTTAGATCAAGAGCAGGCACAGACTATGCAAGTGGCATTTGGGATTTGGGCATCTAGCAAACATAAGTCCCATTTTACAGATGCTACTACCCTCAGGGTTCAGAGAAGGGTAGCCACTGCCTATGGAAGTTATTGGGGTGGTGAGCAGCCAGAAAGTGTAGCCAGAGGAGAATACCTCCACCTCTTTCCAGCAAAGGTGTGACGTGCTTAGCAAGTCTAGGGACCTGAGGTTAGGGCAATCAGCCCAGCAAGGGGGACAGAAGCTGTCTCTAACCTGGAGTTCTGCTAAAATCCCATACTGGGTAGCTTGAGTGGTGAGCTAGCTGGGCCTCTCCAACCCTTCCAGGCTATTCTATTCCCGATCCACAAGCTTCCCAGACAACAATCTGTCCCTGACTCCAGAGGAATCAGGTCCTCCTCTAGCCAGTGTTGGAGGTGCCCACCCATCCAAGTGGGGAACTGGGCAAGCAGGTACACAGATGGTACTGAGTCTGCTTGGGATACCTAAAGCAGTCTGCCTCCCAGGGACAAAGAGGGTTCTCTGAGGCAATGTACCCAAAGCAAGTCCTCAGGGAGCTAGGTACTAATGACAGAAGCTATTCCCAGGAGAATGATTGGTGGCACAAAAGCAGGGAGGCATAGAGGCCCCAGTGTTGGGATCCAGCATGATTCTGCAGCTCAAGCTACTTGTCTAGGGTCTTTGGACTTAAAGCGGTGTGACTTAGGAACACACTTCAGAAGCCAGCAAAGGTGGCATTAAAGAAGACAGATAACATGTCGACCCCGCAGTCCCTGAAGAGGAACTGGGGACAAAGGTGTGAGAAAGCCAAGGGCGATGCTTTGGAGAAAAGGGAACCTGGCTGGCAGAGTGAGCCAATGTGAAGGGAGGCAGGGCACCAAACCTCTCCCGAGCTCAGGCTCAGGGCTTGAGGGATGATAAGGTCTGCTGAGGAATATTGGAGAAGAGTGGACAAGGATTTCGATTCTGGGCAAGATGGCGTAAGGGGCACCTGAGACATCAGGTAGCGTATCTGAGACCAAGTGTAAAACAAAGGAAGGATGGGTGATCAGGAAGCAGTTATGGCCTCCACCAACTCCTGGGAGCCTTGCAGATAAGCACCTGCATGTCAGGGAGCAGAGAAGGCTGTCAGCCAGGAGAAGAGAGAGCACAGCCAGGAGGTGGGAAGAAACCCAGTAGGAGGCTGAGAGAGCCAGGGAAGGAAGCAGTTCCAAAGGGAGCCTGAGGTCAAGAAAAGGAAAGTCAAGCTGAGAGAAGGTGCCCATTGTGTTTAGCCAATGGAGAGGTCACTGGTGATGGCAGAAACTGAATCAGAGGTGTGGAGGGCAGGGGAAAAGATAGGTTGGGGAGAAGCTGAGGGAGGGATCCACGACCTTCTGCTGCATATACTCCCCCAATGGCAAGTCCTGATCACGTGAGAAGCTAGGGAAGGGGACCCCAGTTTTCCCAGGGTGGACAGGCAGGGCCACACTCACAGGCTACCAGACTCTGGTAAAATGAGGTAACCATCTGTAGGGTGGAGTCCTGGGGAGGCAACAGAGGACGGAACCCAGTGCCCCAGGTTTTAGACAGGAGACCCCCTCAATCGCTGATCTAAGAAGGGAGAGGCAAGCCCACCCTCAGGATCACAGGATAGGAAAGCTGGTGTCTCTTGCACTCCAGAACTTGTGGGGAGAGGCACCCCTAGAAGCCTGGTGCTAAGTCAGCAGTGGGAAGAGAACCAGCCATTCCAGCTGGAAGCCCAGCCTCCAGTCACCAAGGCCAAGCAAGATGCAGCTCTGGGGTCTCTGTATCCCCCACCCCACCCACCCCTACCCACCCCACTCTTGTTCAACAGGTTCCGCAGGTCTAGACAGGGGCCTCAAAGGACAGATTGGTGGTGAAATCATTTTCCCAGGAATGTGAGTATCTACAACCCCCCCAAAGACACCTGTCATTGTACACTGCAGGTCCCCACCCCCCACAGTACCCCAGAGGACTGGACAGAAGTAACTTTTCCATCTCAGAATTGGCCAGAGTCTTGCTAAGGTGTCGCTACAAAAAAGGGGTGGGGTTCAGGGCTGAGCCAGGACTCCCAGGTTCCCCTGCTTCTGACTCCCCTAGTCCCAAACTGCAACCACATCTGGCCTGAGAAAGGGCTCTGCTAGGCTTCAGGCCAAGGGGCTATTCTAATACAACCTCTAACCCATCACCACACAGAGGGAACCCAGCCTGGTGTAGTAGAAAGAGACTCTCAATCTCACACAGAGGCTGAAGGCAGTGATCAAATTAACATTTGAGGTCAGGGGTCTCTTCCTGCCAACCAGGGCTCTGTCCACAAAGCACCCTGGCCTTGCAGAGGGTAACTCGTGACAAGTGTTATATCCCAGGGGATAAGCCCCACTGGAGGCATCTCAGCCAGATGGCAGGAAGAAAAAGGCACAAAGCCAGAGATGAACACCCAGTGGACTTCCACAGGTGGCAGGCCTGAGCCCAGCTGGGCTGAAGAAAGCTCTTCTCCCAAGCCCATGGCCACCCTGAGGCTGCTAATCTGTTCCCCAGGTAGCCACCGCCTTCCTCTGAGGCAGCCTGGCCCAGTAGCGGCTGCGGGAACCCACTGTGTGCTTACACCAGAGCAGAAATCCCAGTAGAGCCCCAGGGCTGGGGATGGGTCCTGTTGCGCTGGCCTCCTACTCCCCCAGTCTCAGCTCCGTTTTAGGGAAGGGGAGGTGCCCGGTGAGGGAGCCCAGGCCTGGGAATTCGGCGGGGGAGGTGGGGATGAGATAAATGTGGCTTCAGGAGCCGAGAGATGGGACCCTCTTGTTGAAAAGTTGTTGACAGTTCTTTTGAGGGGAAGAAATAGCATTGCAAGAGAGAGCCACGGGGACACAGGAACTCACATGTGGGCTCAGCACAACCCATATAGGGCAGAACCCCTCTCTAGGATGGATAAAACTACTGCCCCAGCCCATCTCCACTCACGCCACAGCTTTTGAGGACTCCATCCAAAGTCTCCCCAAAGCATTAAGCCCCCTTATCACACTGGCTCTGGGAAAGGCAGGCAGATAAGGGGAGTCTGCTTTCTCTCACCACGGAGCCTCTGACACCCGGCTCTTGGCAGTTATTACCGAAGGACTGTATTGCTTTGACCATGGGGACCCAGAGGCTCCAGCTTAGCCGAGGATGACATCTCCAGGGAACAATTCACTGCCAGCCTCCTGGGCCTATGTCTGACCTCGGGTTGCAGCCATCCACCTCAGCCTTCTTGGGTCCCTCCTCTCAGACGGACAACAGCAATGGCTCTTCAGACAGTTTTGTTAACCAGATCAGCTAGCCGGTTCACTGCGCTGGGCCAATAGGCTAGGCCAATTCCCCTTGGCTTATTATTTTACTTTTGATTATATGTATGGGGCGGGGCGGGTGCCAGCGCCTGCAGAGGACAGAGGCATTGGATCCCCCTGGAGCTCGAGTTACAGGCAATTGTGAGCTGCCTGGTGTGGGTGCTGGAAATGGAAGTCAGGTCCTTTGCATGAATACCATGTACTCTTTTTTGTTTGTTTTTGTTTTTTTCTGAGACAGGGCTTCTCTGTGTAACATCCCTGGCAATCCTGGATCTCACTCTGTAAACCAGGCTGGCCTCGAACTCAGAGATCCTCCTGCCTCTGCCTCCTGAGTGCTGGGATTAAAGGCATGCGACGCCACCACCTACCCAGCTCACACTTTGGTTTAAACACAGGGAAACTGAGGCCCAGCTGAGAGTAAATGTCTTGAAGTCTCTCCTGTCGGCTCTAAGCAAAGTGCTTGTCTCTCAAACTTCCTGCAGAATACCCCCTGGTAGTTTCACCAGACCGCCCTGTCCTCTCCCTCCTCCAAGGCTTCCTTGATCATCTCACCGGTGGTCTGAGCCACATGCCGGCCATCAAGGTTGTGTGTTCAAAAGTGGATGTACTGATCAACCCCTTCAGCATATTTCCATGCTGAGTACAACCCACCTCTTGTCCCATTGCTTCCTCGAGAGGAGGATAGAATAACTGCCTCCACCAGGTCTGGCCACAAACCAAGAGGGGCAGCCACCATTGGCATGTAATTACCGGATGAGACCCTCACACCAAGGCCCCTGCCACAGACATGGAAGATAAGAAACTACACAGCCCTTCTTCAAGCACCCATTGGGGACTCTTTATCATCCTTGCTCATGACCAATCCGTACTCTCTACCACCAACTAGCTCAGAGCCTATGTGGGTGTTCCTGTAAGGGTGGACAGTCATAGTCCATCTGGGGGTCAGACAAAGGCAAGTAGCCTCCGGTCTAAAGAGCTAGTGACCAAGGTCTGTGCAGCCTCTAGGGCCATGGTCCACTCAGGATGCTCAGTTATACTTGCTGTTTGCTGCCCCAGGGCCTTTTCTCGGGTCCTCAAACTATTCTGCAGCTCCTGGGCCTTTGTCCTCAATCCCAACAGGCTGAAGCATCCTTCCAGACCCCAGCCTCTTCCGAAGTCTCCCCAGCACAAGTCTCTGCCTCTGTTTCATGCCTGCTGACTCCTACTCTGGGACTCCCGTCCCAGAGAGCTCGCCCACACCACACAGCCTCGACTCAGACTCATCCTTTCTGCTTGGACCATCGCAGTTGTCCATGGGGGCTTATTTCCTAGAACTGAGATGGTCTCTCTTAGAGGGAAGGGGAAAGCTCATAAAATTTGGGAAAGTCTCTGAACATAGGAGGCTTGGAAGCTAAGAGAGTTAAAGACGCACCAGGTCCTTCCCTGAGGTTGTATGCACAGTAAACAACTGAAGAGGAGAGGAGTCTCTGGTGGAGCCGCAGCCCCGAGGAGGCAGCTTTCATGAGTCATCACCCATGCTAGTGTGGGCTTTTGATGTTACAGCTGCCTTTGAGTCACCCATGCGCCACGCTCCTGTAAATAACCCCAATAAACTAATTGGTCCGCAAGCCAGTCTTGGGTGCTCTCTTTTGAGACAAGAGATGTTGTTCACGCCTCCTGGGGAAAAGTCACAGGCTCATCTCTGTTCACCCTCCAGCCCTCCATCCGTCCCTGAGGGAGGGTACTAGGTCCAGGAGGACCCTGTTCCTCCCCACCCAGCTCCCCACTGCCCGACCTGATGGATAAAGGCAAATTCCCATTTTAAAAAGCCATAGCTGGAGAAACACACACAAACGTTCTTGCACACACACTCACATGGGACTCGGATTATTTTTTCTTAGAACTTGAACAGCTGCCTCTGCAGTTACAAAAGAGTGTTAACACTTCGGAAGCAAATGACGACGCGGTGTAGCAGGCACACGTGAACTCAGAGTGGCAGTTTTACTCTAGGGACATGTGACTCATCCCACTCCGAGGACAGATTTCTAGACATTTGGTCCTGAAACACTGGGACACCAGCGTTGCCCCCACACAGCCTATCTCCTCTGCCTAACACCAAGGGCTCTCAGGACTCAGGCCTTTCTTACACACCTGAAGGCTCCGCTCTGGCATGTGAGCACTTTTGGCCACTCTGAGGCAACATGCACAGAGCCCACTTGCAGCAGGAGAGCAACACCAGAGCCTCCATCATCAGGCCCACCGCAATACACACTGCAGAAGGACAGAGTCTGGACCAGGGCAGCTCCGCTCACACTATTGCCGCTGCTCAGTCTGGGGCCATCTCCACCCAGGCTGAGACCTCCAAGGGCAAGGATTTATCTGGTCCCCTCCTGACCAAAACCCACACAGATCTGAGGACCAATGAGAATACACTAAGGCAGGGGACAGGCGCAGGGTACCGAGACCCAGGCCCCAGAAATCCACCCCCAAAGCACATGCCGGGTCAAGATGGAATATCCCACCTAAGGGTCACTGTACACACCATGGAAACATTCTAATCAGGCCCTGCCACTGCAGGAGGCCGTGCCCAAAGTAGTAAGACTGGTTCACGCCGGCCTCTGCCCAGTCACTGACCCCAGAAATCTAGACACAGCTCAAGGCCAGTTCCCCCCTCTCTGTTACCAGTAAAGGATCTGCCCCCTGCAATGTGAGTTTTCCAAACACAGTTGCTGAGCAGCCTGGACCAGACTGCAACCCTGCATACCCACACACACCGGCAACTCAATCGGGGTTAATCTACAACCTAAGCGGTCAGGCCCCAGTGAAGCAGCAACACCGGACGCGTGAATAGAGCCGATGTAGGGGGCAGGTAAGGGGTGCTGATCATTCCAACTAGCAGGTGAGGGCTCAGGCGACTGTGAACCATGAAGGTCCGAACCTTGGTGTCCAAACTCTTAAGGTCATGGGACAGAGGAGTGAGGGCAACTTTCAAGGCAAACACCACCTGGCTCCAAAGAAAGGGGCGGTGCAAGACAGGTGCAGAGGGCCGACTAAAACAATGTTTCTCCTGTTCGTTCCAGCTCCGGGGAGCTGCTGTAACCCCAAGTTACCAAGACCCAGCGGCAGGTGGAGGCATAGCTCTCAGACCAGAGGCCGCTGGCGAGCGCACGCACTCGTAGACCAGGGGCGGCCCTAACCTACCCCATCCCACTCCCCCAGGCACGCTCCCGTACGCTCACACCCTGCGCCCTGAGCCCAGGGAGATCACCTGGCTGCGACCGGACAGCGAGAAGGTGGCGTGGCTGGAGAAGCGTGCGGTGCCCAGGCGGGGCGCGCGGTCTGTAACTGCGGACGCAGGAGGGGGACTGGGCGTGCCGGGTGCAGGGGACACACCAGTCGCCAAGCCCAGAGCCTCCACCTGGCGCGTCAAGCGTTCGAGCTGCGCCTGCAGCCTCTGGTTGTCCCGCTGCAGCTCGGCCACGGTGCGAGCCAAGGGGCCGGCTAGGCGCAGCGCCTCGGCCACACGCCGCTCCACGCCGCGCTGCAGCCCCTGCATGTCCTCGTGCAGCGCACGCACCGCACCCTCCAGCGCCGCCTCGTAGCGGCCCAGCGCCTCGCGCACCGTGTGCGCCTCCTCGGCGTCGGGGGTCGACTCCATGACCGAGAGGCGCGCACTGATCCGACAGCCGGCAGGACGTGGGGGGAGGACCAGCGATCAGCAGCTCCTTACGGCGACTGGCGGGCCGTGGCTGGCTGCTCCTGAGGGGCGGCCAGAGGGGCGGGAGCAGGGCGGGGCAGACCCCGAGAGCCCCGGGACTGGGCGCCGCGTGGGGAGGCGGGGCCGAGGGGGAGGGAAAGCCCGCTCCCGGACACCCCGCCCCTAGGGACTCGCCCCGCTGGTGAGAGATGTCTGGCCCTAGAGGCACCCGTGGCGAGCTCACTATCTCTTTTGCTGGAGTGCAGATACACGGAGGAGTAAGGATTTCCATACATACTCCCTGGCCCGAGAGGAGTGGTGTGCGACCAGGGGAAAGAGCTGGGACCCAAAGGAAGAAGGCCCTCAAATGGACGTTGTTTTAAGAACCACAACCAAGAGAGCTAAGCATTCCCTCTAGGTTCTCATCAGCAGGAATTCTCATTAGCAGGACATGGATTCTGTTTTGGTTGGTACCTTTCCCCCTGTTCAAGGAACAGCAGTAACTGCGCGAGCGCGCACACACACACACACACATTCCCGGTATAACCGCTCGGACTCACCTTTGTATGCATCTCCAGTGACCTACCCGGTACCGTTCGGTTCGCAAATACCTGTGAGAGGTTCTTTTTGTTTTTTATTTTTAACAGCATTTTTTTTATTTTAACTTATTTTATGTGCATTGATGTGAAAGTGTCAGATCCCCTGGAACTGGAGTTACAGACAGTTGTGAGCTGCCATGTGGGTCCTGGGAATTGAACCATGGTCCTCTGGAAGAGTAACCAATGCTCTTAACAGCTGAGCCATCTATCCAGCCCCAGGATTTTTGGTGTGTGTGTGTGTGTGTGTGTGTGTGTGTGTGTGTTAATTTTTATTTTATTTTATGTGTATGAGTGTTTTGCCTGTTTGCATTTGTGCCTGGTGCCCACAGAAAGCACAAGAAGGTGTTGGGATCCTTTAGAACCCGAGTTTCCAATGGTTGTTAACCACCATGTGTGTCTTGGAAGCCGAGCTCTGGGGGTTCTCCGTAAGAGCAACTAGTGTTCTTAGCTACTGCTGAGCCATCACTTCAGCCCCTCACCTGTGAGACTTTCGCCTGCAATTTTTTGCACCAATTCTGAGATCTCAGGGAGAGGGAGGTAGATGGTGAAGTGCCCTCCCATCCTTCCAGGACGTGTGTGTGTGTGTGTGTGTGTGTGTGTGTGTGTGTGTGTGTGTGTGTATGCGTATGTGTATGTGTGCGTGCATGCATGTGTGTGTGTGTGTGTACGTGCGCTCACGTGTACGCGTGTGTGCTCCTCAGCAGCCAGTAAGATTCAGGGTGACAAAGGCCCCCTGTTAAAGAATCCAGGAGGGGTTGAGAATACACAGGGAGACGCTTAGGGCCAAATTTCCAAAATCTTTCTATGAGGAGATCAAAACCTAATCTGTGCCCCACCACCACCACCACAGAAGCCACAGAAGTCAGTCAGGGACCTCTACCCACGTGCCAAACTTCAACCTTTTTCTCCAACACTCTTCTTATCCCTGATTCCAGAGAGTCCCGTTCCTACAAACCCCAAACACCACCAAAGGAAGGAAGACTGGGGGCAACTGTTGCTTAGGATAACAGTATGATAGATGCTGTAAACATTTAGAATAGAAATGAGAACATCTTATTCTTTGTGCAAAAAAGCTTTCCTAATTAGCTTTCTCTGGGCCTGGGGAAGGAAGCCCAAAGCCTGGACAGGCTTAGTGAGCCGGTCCACAGGAAGAAACTGGAAGGCTTGTTCCCATAATCATGTTCTGCTTCCAAGGGCATCTGGGAGCCTCCAGACCCTCCTGAACTGGCCTCCTCCTCCCCCTTAGGAGCTGGGTCAGCCTACCAGATGCTAAGGGCTGGTCCCCTCCCCCGAGCAGGGACAGGAAGGAACACTGGGTTACCTAATCCAAGGAGCTTTCCAGCAATTATTTCATGGGAAAGTCAAGTGCCAAAAGGCGAGCATGTTGCATGTCTGTGTGTGTGTTCCAGGCAGCCGTCTGGACAGGGTGAGCCAAACCGCTCCTTGCATTCTTTCTCTGGGTGGAATCTTTGATAGAGACCTGGAGAGGGGCCACTACAACAGCTTATGCCCCAGATAGAGCTACCCACCCTACAGGTCTGAGCCCTGGAGTCAGAGAAGTTCAATCTTTCCTTTGCAGAACCCAGGCAGGAAAGGATGACTCGGAAGGACCAGGACAGGTTAGTCCCTGACCTCCTGGGCGTGCCTAGGGTAGAAGATGATCAGGGGTCCAGCCTTCTCTCCGATCTCCCAGGAGAAAGTGAATGGGTCTCTGTGATGGAAACCCCATGAAGATTAGGTCAAAGATGCAGAGACCTGCGAAGGATGCAGGCATACTCTCCAGCCTCAGCTAGGTTATCTGGTCCCTCCGAGACACTGTGAGTTGGTTGGGCAGGAGGGCAAAGCAGGACTTCTGGGACCAGAAGTCGGGACTCTATCAAAGGCAGAAATTAGGGCTCCCTGTAGGTTAGAGGGCACAGGACTCAAACCATCGCTCCCACCCCCAGAGTCTTGTCCCTCAGCAGTCAAATTATCATCAGTAGTCACTAGAGATAAACCTGGGATGTTAGTGGGGTGAAGAAGAGGCGGGGGGAGGGAGGAGGAGGAGAGAGGGGAAAAGTGAATCTTGAGCCTGACGGACAGCACCCTGAAGCCTGGCTCCAACACAGATGGGGGAAGCAAAGTTTGGCTCCCAGCCCTAGGCTCCTCTCAACCCCTCCTTAGAAGCCCCTATCTCACCCTCCCCTGGACAGCTCCTGGCCTGTACCAGGCTGTGCAGGAGGTGAGGGCAGACCTATCTGACTGAACTCCTCCGCATTCACCAGCCCTGAAGTCAGAGCGAGTGGAGGCCGACCTCCCAGGGAGTGCTCCCCTCACTGACCCCACAGCCTGCTAGTCCCTCCCTCAGCTGGGGTTCTAGGCTGCATCTGAGTTCCTCCTGTCAGTCGCCTCGCAAAACGCAAAATCAAATCCGTGCCAGGCCCAAACCACAAAGTTAGAGAAGTTAGAGTCATGAACCTGATATGGGAAACTGGGGCCAGGAGATGGGCAGAAGCTGGCTCAAAGCCATTCGGCAAGACATACAAAGACACAGTAGAACTAAGGAGGGCCCCGGCCTAATTGGAGAACTTTGCCCTCACCTCTCAGGGCATAGTCAGACTCAGTGTGTTCTAAGCATCCTTTCTCTTCTCTCTAGTTGGCTAGAAGTGCAAATGCCCCACAGTTGCTCCTCTTATGTTTCCCAGACTCTGCCCACCTGGTGGCACGCCTCCCCTCCCTAGCTTCTGTATGAATGGGTGCATGCGTATGTACCTGGGGCGTCCGGTCACACTGCATAGAAATAGGTCTTCCAACAGTTCCTCTGCCTCCACACCTGGCGTGGCAACTACCATAAATAACTGCTTTATAAGCATTGGGAGCCAGGCAGTGGTGGCGCATGCCTTTAATCCCAGCACTTGGGAGGCAGAGGCAGGAGGATCTCAGTGAGTTCAAGGTCAGCCTGGTCTACCAAGCGAGTGCCAGGACTGTTACACATAAAAACCTCGTCCCCGGAGAAAGAAAGAGAGAGAGAGAGAGAGAGAAAGAAAGAAAGCGTTGGATGATGGTGTGTCTGGCAAGAGGGGACCGAGCAGGACTGTTGACTGTCGGATGGGTGACAGTGGGGGTGATAAAAAAGGACAGAAAGCAAGGACAGTTTCCAAATCCTGGCTTTGGTGAAATAGGGCCATCAGTCACTAAAATGAGTCCCAGCGAAAGTGCATTCCAGGGAATTGTGGAGGCCTGTGAGTCAATCTCCAAGGTCACACTCAGCCTGAGCACAGGGTCAGAGGCAGCTGTACAGCTCCCTGGAGCTTTCCGAAGCCCCACTGCGAGGGAAGACTCTGGAGGACCGTGGGCCAGGATAGACCTGTTAGGTCCCACATAACAGCTAACAGTCTAGGGAGCAGGCTTCATACCTGGGAGGTCCACGCAGTCAGCCAGGCCCCACTCCTCACAACCTGCAGCTATATAAGTGCAAAGTGTGAAAGGGGCTAACTTCAAGGCTAAGCCCATCACTCCTGGCAAATAGACAGCCCCCACTCTTCACGAATCCCCAGATTCATCCTCTGCCCCTGGAACCTGGGCCTTGTTATGTGATCCATACTGATGGGGAGGTGGGAATTACATTTATCTTTTCCTGCCAGGCTGCTGGGTTCAGGAGCCAAGTGGAGGGAGATAAGGAGGGAGGTGAGCTGTGGTGGAACCCAAGTAGCAGAGGCCTCCTCCTGGGAAAAGCCTTGGAGTCTCTGGGTCTTATCACCCTCCAGGAGAACCCAGGCAGCAGACAGGAAAGAGACACATGAATCTTTGCTCTCTTCCCCTCAGTTCTCCCTACCTAACACAGAGCCTTGGAGACTGAGTTCAGAGCCCATAGACCTCTACCTGGGCTACTGAGAAGAAATTCCCGCATGCTAGCAAATCCGTCTCCTTCACCAAACCTGCTAAAGCTTCACCGCTCCCTCCTGAGGAACACTCTACTGCACAGTAAGGGACACGTTTTAATATTTATTTTGATTTTCAATTGTGAGTTCTCTCTCTCTCTCTCTCTCTCTCTCTCTCTCTCTCTCTCTCTCACACACACACACACACACACACACACTGGTTGTGCACGTGAGTATAGTGTATAGAGGTCAGAAAACGGCATCAGCTCCCCTAGAGCTGAAGTTAGAGGCAGCTGCCTGACAGGAGTTCAAGGCACTGAACTGACTCTCTGTGGAGCCCTGCCTGTCCTGGAACGCATATGTGGTATGGGGGTGTTGTACACATTTGTAAGAATACATATTTGTAGGAGAATTATTTTTTCTTTTTTCCCTTTTTTTTCTTTTTGAGACAGGTCCTCTTGTAGTCCAAGCTGTCCTTAAATGCTCTACACAGCTGAAGACAACCTTAAACTCCTGATCTTTGCTTCCTAAATGCTGGGATTACAATCAAATTCCACGCTGCCCATCATTGTAGGAGAAATTTGTTCATAGGTGGTCAGTATGATACGCACACATATGTAGGTACGTCAACAGTGCATAAACATCAGACGTGAGAACACACATAGCCTATGTTGCCCATGTGTTTGGACATATGTGAGACATATATGTGTGTGCGCGCGCATTATATATGCATAGGTTTACATAAATTACGTGCTTGCCTGCGTGTCATTGAATGAGCCTGAATTTAGACATACACACCACATATCCTCTTTCTGGCTGACTCTAGCCAGAGGTGTCACTGGAAGGCTCAGGTTCTGAGTTCTATGGGACCTGCTCTAAAGAGATTCTGGCCTGTCAAACTCTAAGGGAAAACCTGGTTTGGAGAGGGGGAGTGAGAGAGAACTGAACTTCCCTTCTCTCCTGAACCCACACTGGGCTTCTTGGCCCAAAGGAGGACGAATTTCCTACAGGCCTATCCTGAAGTCCTGGTTACACTGCGGACAAACACCGCCCATTCCAGGCTGAAGTGTGAGAATTGCAGTATGTGCCACCCGCCCCCAACACACACACACACACACACACACACACACACACACACACAGAGGAAGGGACTGCGCAGGGTGTGGAGACAGCTGCTTCCAGCCCAGATAAGACTGTTGGGCTCACATTTTCCACTTCCAAGATCCTCGGTTACTTGGTCCCAAGTGCTGGCCCTGGCCCCCTGGGCTGGGGAGGTCCCTGTACTAATTTACCTCACTTCCTCACCCCCACCGCCCTGAGAACACCAGAGCCAGGAACGGAAACTGAGGTGCAAAGACAGGATGGGGCAAGCACCTACTTCAAAGTCACCCTGAGCCTCTGAGGACTGGGAAAGGGGTCTCTAGAGCAGGCCAAGCCTGGCCTAAGAAGACCCACAGCTCAAATCGGGACTCTTGGGCTTCTGGAAAGCTGCCCAGAGATGGGATGAGACTCAGCCCTCCTCTCACACCGGTAATTCCTGAGTGTACACACTGCCTGCCCACCCAGCCTGACTGCCTTAGCCAAGAGGCTCCTGAAACCAAGGGCCAAGTGGTCACTGGTTGAGATCAGAACCAAACCTCAGACTCTAGGCTCCAGTTGCCCCTCAGCCTTATCCTACCTCCTCCACAACGTCCTACAAAGAACCTGGTCCCTCTAGCCCCACATAAGCCTGCCTCCCCTCCCCCTTCCCAAGGAAAGGGCCGGGGGAGGGGTTATTTATAGGGCCTGGCTCAGTAACCTCCAGGACAAGAGGAGCCAGGCTGCAGGGCTACAGCTCAGCAGGCCTTCCCTAGGGGCCCAGCAGGACGGCCAGTGTCTGCTTTCAGCCCAGCAAAAGGCCGTGTCAGTCAGAATGGGCAGTGGGGGTGGGGAGGCCAAAGCAGGGGGCTGGGCTTCAGCATGGCAGGGAGCCTTTTACAGAGAGTAGACGAGTTGGTCGTGCTCAGATGCCTTTGGGGAACTCACCGGAGCTGGGAAGTGGGAGTTAGGAAGAAAAGTCTAGAGGACACAGGTCCCTCCTCAAAAAAAGCCTGTATGTGCCATTATACAGTCAGCCACCTCCCCCACAAACCACCTAAGGACCCCTCCTCCTGACCCATGCTTCCTTCTGGTTACATGGGCCTCAGGAATCCACTTAAGGCTCTTTCTGACCAGCCCCAAGTGCCCCTCTCTCAGCTGCCCACATGGAACTCTGCCATAGTTCTGCGCCTATCTCTTAGCCGGTCAGTTCCCAACCCCCACCCCCACCCCATCCCCATGCGCAGAAGCAACCCTTCTGCTTGTCACGCTGTGTGACAAATTGCTGCCCGTCTCTCAGGGTCCCAGAGCCTCTCACTCACTGCCTCTAACTCACACCCTCGCCCCCTCCGTCTCCCTACTCCGTCTTCCTGGTTATTTCTCTCTAGCTGCTGTCTGTTTCAGATGTGGTTGGATGCTTCCCCACCAGGATGCCCCTAAAGATCGTAACTCTGTCTCCCTTATACCTCTGTCTCTACCACTTAACAGAAGCCACCCTTAGTCCCCAACAGCGCTTGTTGAATGCATGAAAAGACGGAAGGGAGAATTGAATGAGGAGATGAATGAGTCACTTTGAGAAAAAGGGGGTTTGGGAAAGCAAGGAAGCCCCCTTGCTGGCCCCTAACCCAGGCAACTGCTTGGTGTCCCGTAAGTGGAAAGGTAACAGGGGCAGCCCAGGCCAGGTCTCAGTGACACGGCTGGGCCTTGGGCAGCAGCCAGATCGGTCACTCTCATTCTTTCCAGATCAAAGTTCCCCCAGGGAACTGCCCGGAACTTGACACTGGCATGGGGAGGGTGGGGGGAGCTGGCCTTGCACAGAGGAAGGCAGAGAGAGACTGGGCACCTGTCCTCTGCCACAAGGATACTCGCAGACACGTTCACATTCTCATCCAGCCCCAACTCCCCAAAGGAGCCATACAATGGGTATGGGATCCTCCACTCAAGGCCTGAGCCAGACTCCTGGAGGCCTCCAAGCCCCTGGTATCCCCAGGGGCTCATACCTTGTACTGGAGCCCTCCTGTATGAACCTTGATTCCTCCTAACCGTGTATCCCGGCCGATTTACTACTAAGTCATCCTTAGACACCTTTCTGTGTCTCCCAAACCCTGAGTCCCTCTGTGCTTTTTATTTCTGAGTATTCATCTTTCCTCTCTGGATCCTTGTGTCCCATGTTTGTTTCTCTGAGCACTGATACGTGTGTTGTTTGCGCTTTGGGTTTTGGTTTAGGGCCTTGTTGTAGGGGATGGGGTTTAGTGCTGTGGAGGGCCTTGTGCAAATACTGCAGGCAAATACTCTACCTCAAAGCTACCCCCCCCCCCCGCACATGAGTGTTTCTCTGATGAAGAAACTATGTGCACACTCCCCCTCTTTTCCAGCCCTGGTACCCTCATGTGTGCACAGATTTTTTTAGATGGTAGGGCATGTACAAGAGAAAATGGAAAGAGCAGACCCAAGGCCTCAGCTGCAGCCGGGCCTCCTTTATACCCTCCAGTAGACAGGTAGGATGCCGGCAAGGCTGGGCGTCAGAGCCTGGCACCACTGGGTGAGTTCCCTGATTTTCCACCCTCTATCCTTCACCCATCCAGTCCTTGGTGCAGAACAACACCCCACAGTCAGAGCTTGCTTCCTTTGCGTTCTTTTGTTGCTGTAGTTTGGGGTTTTTGTTTTTGTTTTGTTTTTGAGACAAGGTCTCACTATGAAGTCCTGCAAGGCCTGGAATTCACTATGTGGACAAGGCTAGCCTCAGACTCACAGAGATCCACCTGTCACTGCTTCCCAAGTGCTGGGACTAAAGGCATGTGCCGCTACTCCTGGGCCAGAGCTTAATTCCACATCGGTTCCCACATGCAAGCCAGCACGTGTGCACACACAGGACACACGCCACTCAGAGAAATAGAGAGGACCGCCGGGCGGTGGTGGCGCACGCCTTTAATCCCAGCACTTGGGAGGCAGAGGCAGGCGGATCTCTGTGAGTTCGAGACCAGCCTGGTCTACAGAGCTAGTTCCAGGACAGGCTCCAAAACCACCGAGAAACCCTGTCTCGAAAAACCAAAAAAAAAAAAAAAAAAAAAAAAAGAAATAGAGAGGACCTCTGGACTCAGATCTTGGTAAAGTGGAGAGTATGACAACATCCGGAACTCAGACTGCAAGGTTAAATGACTCCATGCTGTGAATCCCTTACAAAGGCAGTGGTGGCGCACGCCTTTAATCCCAGCACTTGGGAGGTAGAGGCAGGCAGATCTCTGTGAGTTCAGACCAGCCTGGTCTACAAGAGCTAGTTCCAGGACAGGCTCAAAAACCACAGAGAAACCCTGTCCCAAAAAGAAGAATAAGAATAGAATAAGAATAAGAATAAGAATAAGAAGAAGAAGAAGAAGAAGAAGAAGAAGAAGAAGAAGAAGACGAAAGAAGAAGAAACCATCTAGAATTCAGGACAATCCATGTGTTTTTAAGCACCCGCCGACAAGACAACCATTACAGGTGAAAGGGAACTTCCATATCCATATGAAATGGGGACAGAGTGTAACTCAGTAGGGCAACCTTCCTTGTGCACTTGAGGCCCAGGATCTAGCCCCTTGCATCACTAGAAGCAGAGATCTTGTTGCCTGGGCTACGCTGGACCCTAGTCAACAGCAAGTCTAAACAGTCTTGAGGTGAGTAATTGTAAAGACAAAATGTCGCAGGGGTGACATCAGCTTGAGGATTGGCTGAAGCTGAATCACATTGATTCCGGTCAACGATGATTGAAGCCACCTCCTGCTTCAAACACATAGATATAGGATTGCAAGAGTTAATAATCACACAAATGTGATCCAGAGAGGGACACATTCGCACTCCTATACACACAAATAAATAAATAAACAATGAATAAATGCAATAAAGTTTGTAAAGGGCTGATGAGATGGCTCAAGAGGTCAAGGTGCTTGCCACCAAGTCTGGGCCCATGGTAGAAGGAAGAACTCAAACTCCACAAGTCGCCCTCTGACCTTGGCACGCATCCCTGGCATGTGTGTGGACATACACATGCAAAAAGACACAACTGAATATAATAGTTTAAAAAATAAGAAGAAGAAACGTGTGTATATAAGAAGTGGAGATTTCTGGTTTGTTTTGTTTTTTGACATGGTTTTGCTACACAGCCCAGGTTGACCTCAGACTTGGAGAAATCCTCCTGTCTCAGCTTTCCAATTGCTTGGATTAAAGAGGGTTGCTACCACACCTGGCAAGAGATGTCTTAAAAGGAGGCAGAAGCCCTCAGGAGAGGTCAGAGACAGGCAGCCTCCTGGGCTGGGACTAGAAGAAAGCTGAAATACAGGTATGTATGGGCCGTGCTACAAATGGGAAGCAGGTCTGAGGCCTCAGCCTGCCGAGCATGGGGACCTGTGCTCTCTCTTGGGGAACATAAACCAGAGAAGCCCACAAGTTCACCACAAAAACTAAGCCATGTGCCTGTGGTTGGAGCCTCCGCTAAGCCACCACCCTCATGGGGACTGTCCCAGAATTAGGTCACTCAAGAAGGTGGAGAACATAGTAGACACTTCTGAGAAAACCCTAGTCTGGAATCCAGTTGAACAGAGACCAAGCCAAGGACCCTAGCAGGCAGCCTTGAGTTTTATGGATTCTATAGAAAACTTTAAAGTGAGGAACTAGGGTCAGCAAGATGACTCAGCAGGTGATGGTGTTTGCCACCAAGCTCTTCGGCCTGAGTTCAATCCCCAGGATTTGTATGGAAGGAGAGAACTGTCACAATTTGTCTTCTGATCTCTACACGTGCACTGTGACATGCACACACCTATACATGTACATTGTGCGTGCGCGCACACACACACACACACACACGCACGCATACACAAATCAATTCAAAGGTCTTGTCTGTTTTTGTAAATTAAAAAGTAAGACCAAGGACTAGAGAGATGGCTCTGCAGTTAGGTCTGGGAGTTGGAGAGATGATTCAGCAGGAAAGAGCACTGGCTGCTCTTCCAGAGGATCCTGGTTCAATTCCCAGCACCCACACGGTGGTCCACAACTGTCTAACTCCAGTTCCAAGGGATTTTGGTGCCCTTTTCTAGCTTCCTCTAGCATCAGGAATGCATGTGATATACAGACAAACATGCAGGTAAAGCACCCAGACATATATAAAGAAAGGAAAAGAAAAAAAGGATTGCTTATTTTAATCCCAGAACTCAGGAGGCAGAGGCAGGTGTAAGTTCAAAGTCAGTCTGGTCTACGAAGAGAGTTCCAGAACATCCAAGGCTGTGAGAGATTCTGTCTCAAAAACAAACAAATGAAAACAAAGTAAGGGAAAAACCATGTACACAGCTGTAAGCCTTTCTTTCCTTAAAAAAAATGTTTTAAAGATTTCTTTATTTTTACGTGTATTAGTGTTTTGCCTGCATGTATGTGTGCCACATGCATACAGTACCCAGAGAGGCCAGAAGAAGGTATCAGATTTCCTAGAGTTGGAGTTAAAGATGGTTGTGAGCCATGTTATGGATGCTGGGAATTGAATTCAAAAGTAGCAAATGTTCAACCTCTCCAGCTCTTTCTGAGCCAGGGCATCTGTCGTTGCCATCCATCACTGACATCAGACTCCAGTCTCTTCAACCTTCACATAAGCTCACTACGGGAACTCTACAGGCAGGTTCCAGGCTTTTAGCAACTGGCAGGGATTTCTGAGCTTCCTAGATCCAGCAGCTATGCGGTTCTTGCCACTCTAGAGTGTGGGTGGACATTGTTGCATTGTCCAGCCCTTATCAGGTAAGACAACATAAAGAAATTTATAATATACATATACAAATTCTGTTGCTTATATTCCTCTAAAGAACCCTTCCTAATATAGTCTTCAAAGAAACACAGGGGCAAGCATGAAATAAGAAATGAAGATCATGAGATAAAAACAGGACAAATGACAAACACCACTAAAAATCTGAAGAATTAAATATCACAGAAAAACAAAACCTCAGGGCTGGAGAGGTAGCTCAGTGGTTAGGAGCACTGACTGCTCTTCCAGAAGTCTTTTTTTGAGACAGGGTTTCTCTGTAGCTTTGGTGCCTGTCCTGGAACTAGCTCTTGTAGACCAGGCTGGCCTCGAACTCACAGAGATCCGCCTCCCGAGTGCTGGGATTAAAGGCGTGTGCCACGACCGCCCGGCTCTTCCAGAAGTCTTGAATTCAATTCCTAGCATCCACCTGGCAGTCAAAACCCATCTATAGCTGTAGCCCCATGGAATCTGGTGCCTTTTTCTGGCATTCAGGCATACATGTAGGCAGAGCACTTGCCCATAAAAATTAAAAAATAAATAAAACAAAAAACCATAAATAACTAAATATTAAAAAAAATACCAGCATCCAGGAGGCAAAGGCAAGAGGATCAGTTGGAGGCTGGTGATGGAAAAGTTTTGTTAACCAATTATCTTTAAGAGGTGGGACCAAGTTAGGGTGTGGCTTTTTGGGACCCAAGAAAATCGGGGTCATGGCCCACTTGCTTTCTCTGTGGTTCCCTTGCAGCACAGCTGAGCTCGGACTTCTCGTTCCTGTTTTGTGAGTTTTTCCCCTTATAATAAATAAATATATAATTGTTTTATCTTTTAGCTAGCCTGGTTATTTCCTGAATTGAGCTAACTTCTACAGTTGGCACCCGAATGGTGGGGCTCCGGTCTCCAGTGGCTCTAACCAGCCACCGTCAGGCTCCTCGTCATTCATTTGGGTATAGAATTCCCACGCAGTGGCCCTGAGTAGTCGTGGTCCTTCATATTTTCTCATTAAACACCTCAGAGCCGCACCAAGTCCTCAGGCACCTTGGCCCTAAGCAACTGCACAGCTGACTTCTGGTGTGAGTTACACTAAATAACTGTTTTTAATCTGAGCATATCTTTCAGTAACTATACTGGACTCCAGTAATCTTGAAACTTAACCATCACTTTACTTTTGCAGGATCCCATAAAGACAACATTGCCCCTATGACAGCGGGAAGCAATTCTAGAGGATGACGTCCTCTCTCCCAAAAATGTTTGTCCTCAGGGTTGGGAACACCATTTAGGGGTTGTTGATTATTACTTGTATAAGGTAGAGGGTTGGGGTGGAAACCATGTAGGTTCAGAGATTTTACAAAAAGGGATAATAATAATAGTGGGTAATAGAGTAGATACTTGTGAGCTATTATTTATGGATAATTTACATTGGTATAGTTTTGTATATTAATACAAGTTCAAATTATATTTGCTATTTCTGTTTACAATATTTCTACACTTATGCAAAGTTATTTTGTCAGATTGTATATATGCATGTTTCTACCTCTGTTTAGGACATTTTGTATATTGAAACAACTTTAAGGATATATTTTCATATTGCATTATATATTATTCTTACCTCTGATCAAGATACTTATATATTATTTACATTTTGAGGTCATTGTCTTGATTTGCTGCACATTCGTTTACAGATTATTTAATATTCTGACATGAATTCTTAGTTATAAGTTATACAGATATTAAATATTATAGGTCAATAGTTGTTTATGTTTGTTATACATATAGTCAGATTAATTAGGTTCTTTAGATACATAGAGATTGTATTCGGTCTAGATAGCTAATCCTTGACCACTTCAAGGAGCTGTAGAACATGTCATTTAAATAACTTAGGGTCCTGTTGACATGAAACATGATTGCTTCTGACAGCACCAATCTATTCCCGAGAGAATCTTGAGCACCGACGACACTCCACTCGGAGTTTGTTTTCTTCTTGGCACAATTGGCCTTTGGGCAAGGAACTGCCCATGTCTCAACCACTGACAAAGTACATGGTATCCGTACTGGATAAGCAGGACACAAGAAAAAGGACTGCCAAACCTTGCCAAGACAGGGTAAGACGGTTCTAAAAATTCCCTGCCTCTGAAAATGGTCTGTCAGTTATGCCAGGCCTTAGCCAAAGTTGGTTGCTTCAATGTTGCAAATGAGACTTTGGGTGATTGCTCAGGTAGCCGGTTGTCTCGGTCATATATTGCCTGCTTTAGGAAGCTGCTTGATTGCACTTCCTACCTACTCAAGTAATATTATCTCCCCTCTCAGGCCTTTGAGGGAGTTGAAGATTAGATAGTCATAGTTATCTTCCTCTTATGATTTAGCCAAGCTTATTTCCGATGCAAGACTTAGACTCTTTGGAATAGAATGTTTATTAAAACATTTGTCATGTGTTTCTTGCTTAATATTGTTTATGTTGGTTGTAATTTTATACTTCATATCTGTTCCCATTGTATATAGTTTTGTATTGGGTTTGGATCACTCTTGTTTAGACAAAAGGGGGAGGTGATGGGGAAGCCTCGTTAACTAATTATCTTTAAGAGATGGAACCAAGTTAGGGTGTGGTTTTCTGGAACCCAGAGAAAAAACAGGTGCATGACCCAGGTGCTCTCACTCTCTCTCTCTGTGGTTCCCTTGCAGCACAGCTGAACTGGGACTTTTCATTCCTGTTTTGTGAATTTTTTCCTTATAATAAATAAAAATATAATTGTTTTATCTTTTAGCTAGCCTGTTTATTTCCCAAATAGAGCTAACTTCTACAGGCCAGTCTTGATCTACCTGGCAATTTCAGGGCAGATGATGGTGTACCCAAGGCTCTGGGTTTGATCCTCTATGCTACAAAAAGGGGAAAACATCACTCCTGTTTCATATTTTAGTGAAACAGAAAGGAGCAAGGGGGCGATTAAAATTATAGCATCAGAGGCAAGGATGGGGTGGGTAAATTATATTAAAGGCAAAAGACAAAAATCTAACATCTGAATCTTTATCAGCAATATTGGAAGAACAGATAATAATATTTACAGAGCTAAAGGAAAATAAACTCACACTTAGAGTTGTATACACAGCTGTATGCTCCAGGAGCAAATGACAAATTAAAGACATTCTCAGTCACCTCCGAGAAGAGAAGAATCTAGAAGGAAGCAAGGAACTGCAGAAGCAACAGTGATTGAGGACCTCCGTTGAACACATCGGTGAGGCTCAGTACCTGCCAACTGTGATTACTGATTTGGGGGTGAGTCTGCTGACACTAAAACCACAGCTCATGGGAGTTGGGAGAACAGTCAAGGTCCCCGCCCAGCAGAAGCTGCAGGAGTCCTAACTCAAGGTGTCTCAGCTTTGCCCTGATTTCAGCCAACAGACATGGAGAGCCTGCTTTCACTTTCTTCTCCAGGACTTCGGGTAAGGCCTCAGCTGATAGAGGGGTGTGACTACTCTAGCTGCCCCACGGAAAGGAATCATGTAATATTTGTGGTTTCGTGGCTGGCTTACTTGACTTAGAGTAATATTCCCAGCCTTCACCCACATTGCCTCAATGGTCAGGGTGTCTTTTCTATTTAAACCCGAGCAACCTGCCACACCTTTTATCTATTATCAGTCAATGGGCACTTACGTCACATCCGGCCCTTAGCTGTCGTTGAAGCACTGTTATGACCATGGGTGTGCTTGAACATATTAATTAGTCAGTCACCAATCATTTACAGAACCCTTCCTGTCTTCTAGGGACTGTGGCAAGGTCTGGGGAAACGGCAATAAATAAGGCAAACACCCTGGCTTTGAGGAGTTTGCATTCCAATGCAGACAGGCCGTGTTCATACAAGTCACTATCCTCTGACAGCAGGTGCCAAGGTCGGGCCAGGGTATGTGGTTCATAGTAACAGGAAAGGGTAGACCCGCTTTATCCAGGGTGGTCTGAGCATGGATGTCCATAGATGGATGTAACTGGGAGAATCAACATAAGGCATGAAAGGTTTGTGGCTCATGGTTTCATGGGATTTCAGTTCTGTATAGCAGGGAAGGCACAGCTGTGCATGGCAGCGGGTGCATGAGGTAAAAGCACTGGATCAGAGTGAATCATGGTGAGCTATGACCTTCAAAGACCGGCCCCTCTTAAGCTAATTCTGCCATGTAGAACCCACCTTCTAATGGCTTCAGAACCTCCCAAAGCAGTGCCATCAGCTGGAGAACAAGTGCTCAAAACATGAGTCTGTTGTGGACATGTCACATTCAAATCATAGAGCACAGGACATTTCTCCACTTTCCAAGTGGTCTGTTAAGTTGCCTGGCCAGATATGGGCACAACACAGACAAGGTCTCCGGTGGTCTCTACCACCTCTAGACCAAGTGGGAAGAAAAGGTGAAGTTGTCCAGCTCTTCCTCTTCCCACCCAGGTGGGACAGCCCTTCCAGCAACCAATGAGGGTCTCCGAGGTGGTAACTCACACAGCCAGAATGAATGTGGCATCTGCTGTTTAGAAGGATGGTGACTTTGTAAATGGGCTACCCTTGTGCTCCCCTTTTCCCACCCATCCCATCATTACCCAGTGCCCTAGATGCCTCTCTCATTACAGCCAGGTGCCCCCCTTCCTCCTAGTCCCGCCCATGCTCTCGGCGGGACTTCCCAGCTTCTCCTTCACCCTTGGACCACTCCTCCTGCCCTCCCTCCTACACCTTCACAAAGGACAAGGACACCATGCCTTAAACTTTCTTCTGCACAAAAGGAAATACAGAATAGAGGTGACCAGTGACTGAATGGGCAAGAGAGAATCCTTATTTGATGCTTACGGAACTCATGATACTAGTCTCTGGCTCTTGTCTGAAAAACCTATTGAATAACTTCCATGTCTGCTTTTGAAGAATTAACTGTTTTAGGAATCTTCCAACTGAAAGAAATTAGAAATCTAGAAAAATGCCTAACACCAAAGGAAAAAGAAAAGTAAAGAAATCTGGAGAAAACCCATAGCCGTGTTTTGAGACACTGAACAAGTAACCCAGATCCCTGAGAAGACAGGAATTAATTGTGTGAGATCCTAGCTCAGAAAATGTTTGATCACAATACATGAAGAAGACCCCAAACCAACCATGCAAGTCTCACTGAGCTGTGGGGAAAAGACTGAGTTCTAAATGTAAAGCAATTTATAAGACAAGGTACTGAGAAAATGCAAGCATCACAGAAAAAAAGTTCCAGATGCCTACAGAAGAGTATCCTAGAGGGTTGAACCAAGAACTGATTCACTCATGTGTTAAAAGAAAATACCCAAGGCTAGGAAAAGAGCTGCCATGAAATCCTAGGCCAAACAATGTCTGGAATTCACACAAGACTAGAAATAGTCTAACGAAAAGCTCTTGTCACCCATCAATCACTGGATAGAGTCCTCAGAAAGATCACACATTAGTAGCAGAGTTAATTAACCTCAAAATAAAGTCCTCCTACCATAATAAGGCTTCCAAGGAAGTCTACATGGATCAAGATTATTCACGAGTGTTTTGCTACATGCCAGAACAAAACCCAACACTCTACAAAGGAATATGTCAATATACAGCACTCACCAACATAAAATTTACAGCCTCTAGTACCCATTTAAAAATCACCAGCCAGGTTGGGTATGTAGCTCAATTGGTACAGCACTTGCTTAGTATGCACAAAACTGCATTGTGGGCTGGAGAGATGGAGAGCAACTAAGAGGACTGGTTGTTCTCACTGAGGACCCAGATTCAATTCCCAACACCCACGTGGTGGCTCACAACCATCCCTACCTCCAGTTCCAAGGGATCCAATGCCTACATCTGGTCTCTGTAGGCATTAAGTACACACAAGGTGCACAGACATACATGCAGGCAGACACATACACATGAAATGAAGTTTAAAGCACTGCATTTATTCAATCCTCAATCCACGGACTGAGTGTTGGGACACACGCCCGTAATCCCAGGAAGTAGAGGCAGGATTAGAAGTTCAAGGTCATTCTTCCCTGCCTTGTGAGTTTGATACCAGCCTGGGATAAAGGAGATCCTGCCTCAAAAAAGGAAGGAAAGGAAAAGAAAAGAAAAGAACCACACACACAAAGAAGAAAAGGATTACCCATTGCCTGGAGAAAATACAGTTGCTGGGCTGAAGAGATGGCTCAGCAGTTAAGAGTACTTACTTGCTGCCCGTGCAGAGAACCTGAGTTCAGATTCCTGACCCACACTGGGCAACTCACAAACCCCTGTAACTTCAGCTCCAGGGGATCCAACAGGCACCTATGCACACATGCATACACATATACAGACACACGCAAAGAAAATAAGACATGTTTTTTTTTTTCAGGTTAACCAGAGCTACTACCAAGGCATGTTTCATTGACAACAAACAATTGACCATGAGAGAGACCATTTCTGTACTCTGTCACATTCCATTGTCTTCTCTGTGTATACATGGCAAACACTATATTGATGACTAAAATTTTGTAACATCTCAAAACTGGATACTTTGATCTCATATCGTCTTCAAAAACATTTGGGACAGGATTTTAGAATCAGTTTGGTCAATTTTTAAGAAAGACAGTTTGCAAAAAGAGAGGGAGAGAGGGAGAGAGAGAAATGAAAAGAAAGCCAGCCATTCCCATGAATTTTCATCAAGATGAGGATTCCTTACTGAGTTTCAAGATCCATGAACATGGTACATCTCTTCACTCATTTAGGTGGTTTTTGTTTTATTTTGTTTTGGTTCTATTGCTATGAATTGACCCTGGGGCCTCACTCATGCTAGGCCAGCACTCTACTGCTGATATATATATGGCTAACTCTAGCTCTTCTTTTAATGTCTCTCAATTTCTTTTTATTTTTTTATTTTTATTTATTTTTATTTTTGGTTTTTTTGAGACAGGGTTTCTCTGTGGTTTTGGAGCCTGTCCTGGAACCAGCTCTTGTAGACCAGGCTGGTCTCGAACTCACAGAGATCCGCCTGCCTCTGCCTCCCGAGTGCTGGGATTAAAGGCGTGCGCCACCACCGCCCGGCTGTCTCTCAATTTCTTAAAGACTTTCTATTAATTGAAAGAAACCAGACATACCAGATATACCCAAGTACACACTGCATGACTTTTATAATACTCAAGCCCTCAAAACATGATTCCTATAAGCATGTAAGGATAGAAATAAGATCAGCAGTTTTCAAAGGTTGGAAAATATTAATAAAAAGTGAGGAAAAGGTTATAAGAAACTTATAAGAAAATGGCTGTGGAGTTGATGGTTAGTTATACAGGTAAACACTGAATTTTCCATTATGCAAAGTATACTTCAATAAATTTGATTTTAAAAACACAGGTCAGGTGTGGCACACACCCAGCATTCTGGAGGCAGAGGTAGGTGGATCTTTGTGGGTTTGAGGACCAACATGGTCTATATGATAAATTCACTGGGAACGTGGTGAGATCATCTAAACAAATAAACAAACAAAAACTTCAACTCCTGCCTGGCGGTGGTGGCGCACGCCTTTAATCCCAGCACTCGGGAGGCAGAGGCAGGCGGATCTCTGTGAGTTCGAGACCAGCCTGGTCTACAAGAGCTAGTTCCAGGACAACAGGCTCCAAAGCCACAGAGAAACCCTGTCTCGAAAAAACAAAAAACAAAAACAAAAAAACACAAAAACGTCAACTCCAACGTGTAAATACTTTTTAGCTAGTAATGATGTTGGATTTTCGAGACAGGGTTTCTCCGTAGCTTTTGGTTCCTGTCCTGGAACTAGCTCTTGTAGACCAGGCTGGCCTCGAACTCACAGAGATCCGCCTTCCTCTGCCTCTAGTAATGATTTTGATAATAAAATGAAGAACGTTGCCTGATTGAAAACTGGCACTCCTAAAATCTGCCCGGGGCGGAAATGGGATTGTACCCTATAAAATGAATGTGAGCCAGGGGCTCAAAGATTCCAATCCTATCAAAGGCTTCTCAAGAGCGCCACCTGGAGGCAAAGTAGGCCTCAACAGCAGCCTCTTACAACGGGTGATCCTGAGTAATGAACCCGGTGAAGGCTGGGGCTGAGGCGAAGCGCCCACTAGTGCGCTCCACACACACACACAAAGCTCGAGAAGTCGCTGTGCCAGCTCACGCGGGACCCGGGCTTGGCCGCACTTCCACCTCCTGCCAGTTTCAGCGCTGGGGAAACAAAAGCCACCAAGTAGGAAGTGAAGAGAACCCAAGAACAGATAAATAAATCCTCCCCCCCCCCCAGACACACACACACACACTTTCGATTGTTGGACCCTAGTGTCCAAACACCGAGGAGGAGGAGGCTCCCCAAGAGACCATCTCTCATCACAGCTGATGTAAAAGCATGAGGATTTTATTCATTCTGTCATGACAGGGTCTTCCAGCAGTCGGGAGGCTAGAAGTCCCTGAATGTCTGGTACAGGCTATTTTTAAAGGGAAGAACCACAGGAAGAAGGGGTGTCTGGGGGTTGTTCTTTAACTATTATGATTGGCTTATTCAAAAAGGCTATTACCAATAATTGGCTGGAAAGTCGTTGCCAGATCAGATGAGGTAAAGGGAAACTTCTGAGGGTCACTTTGCCTCTTTCCAGGGACTAAGTCAAAACATCAGTAACTGAGTCAACACCTAAGGGTTATCTTGCCCCTATTCAGGGAGATGGAAAGTTCCCAACATCTCAGTACGTGCATGCATAGCTGTTGTCCTTGGTTCCCAGGGGAGGAGGGGAAGTACTGAGAGTTGTCAGAAAAGGCTTCAGAATTGTCTTAAAGTTCTACACTATTACCTGCTGCCTGCTCAAACAGAACAAGGAGTTGCAAAAAAATACTTCTTTCTTTTTTTCTTTTTCCTTTTTTTTTTTTAACTTTAAGTAATCATAAGGTTGGGGAAATTTGGGATGTTTCTTGCCTGTTGTCTTTAAGTTATTTATTTTCCTTGTGCTTTTTTTTTTTGGCTTGTTTTATTGTGGTAAATATACACCCCACAAAATGTACTGTTCTAACCAAATAACAGTTCTAGAGAGCCAAGGGCACTGCTGCCCTCAAGTTCTTTCTTCTCTTCACCCACACATGTAAGTCCCCTTTCTGGTTCCTCTCTCTTCCCTTCTCTTCACTTTCTAGGTGGTGGCCCTGAAGTGCTTTCTCTGGGAGGTTCTTCTCTTGGGCAGGCAGGTCTACCTTCCACCCAAACCAAGCCTCAACGTGTGCCACTGCCACCTTGTGGTCGATTTTCATGTGAGTTAGTGTCCCAATTTCTAGAAATGTCACCTCTCATTCTTGTAGGCAGACTGGCCTTGTTGCTGTCAGGGAGGAGACCAAAGAGGAGGCGGTCAAAGCCCAACAACCAGCTGCTTCCACAATTCAGACGGAAAAGACAGGAAGATTTGAGGTGGTAGGGCACACCTATAATAAACCCAGCCCTCAGGAAGCTAATGCAAGAGGATCACAAGTTCAAGGCCAGCCTATGCTGTGATAGTGAGATCCTTTCTCAAAAGAACAAAGGAGGGGCTGGATAAATGGCTCTGTGGTTAAGAACACTGGCTGTTCTTTCAGAGGACCTGAGTTCAATTCCCAGCACCCACACGGCAGCTCACAACTGTAACTCCAGTTCCAAATCTGCCATCATCATACAGACATGCATGCAGGCAAAACACAATACATAAAGAATAAAGATAAATGATTTTTTTTAAAAAAAAAAAAGCCAGGCAGTGGTGGCGCATGCCTTTAATCCCAGCACTAGGGAGGCAGAGGCAGGTGGATCTCTGTAAGTTCGAGCCAGCCTGGTCTACAAGAGCTAGGTCCAGGACAGGCTCCAAAACTACAGAGAAACCCTCTCTCGAAAAACCAAAAAAGAAAAAGAAAAAAAAAACAATAAAGGATTTGACAGATGGCTCGGTGGTAAAAACATACGGTTCTTTTTTTTAATATTTATTTATTTTTATTATGTATACAATATTCTGTCTGCATGTATGTCTGCAGCACCAGACCTCATTACAGATGGTTGTGAGCCACCATGTGGTTGTCGGGAATTGAACTCAGGACCTTTGGAAGAGCAGGCAATGCTCTTAACCACTGAGCCATTTCTCCAGCCCCAAAACATACGGTTCTTACAGAGGACCCTAGGTCAGTTCCCAGCACCCAGGATGGGTGGCTCCTAACCACCTATAACTCCAGCTCCAGGATAATCTGACACCTCTGGCTTCCACAGGCACCTACATGTGCATGCACACAGAGAGACATACACATAAAGCAAAAGAATAAAAGGCTTAAGTAAACAAATAGTTGGATAAGATATACACCTCCAGTGTATACCTGAAGATCTGAGTTCAACCCCCAGAATCCATGTAAATATGAAAGGAGACTGGTCAAAGTTGTCTCTGACTTCCACACGCATGCTGTCATGTGCAGCTCCCCACGTGCGCATGTGCATATACATACAAAAATAAATACGTAAGTGAAAAGGAGAGGAAAAGGCAACCTGGAAGTTTTGGATAAGAGCTAAAAGCAAGGTTGGAAGCCAGGCCCTTTAATCCCAGCACTTGGGAGACAGGCAGGTCGATCTCTGAGTTCAAACCCAGCCTGATCTACAGAGCGAGTTCCAGCACAGCCAGGGCTACCCAGAGAAACCATGCATTGAGCCCCCAGTCCCCGCAAAAAATAGCAAAGCTGGAGATGGTTCAGCAGTTCCGAGCACCAAGTTCAGTTCCCAGCACCCGCACAGTGGCTGGCATCATCTGCAACTCCATGCCATCTTTTAGCCTTCTTTGGGTAAACACACACATATTAAAATAATTCTTTTTACATAACTTTTTAATTTTTTGTTTTACTGGTGCTTTGCCTGTATGTATGTCTGTGAGGATGTTGGATCCTGGAGTTACAGATAGCTGTGAGCTTCCATGTGGGTGCTGGGAATTGAACCCGGTTCCTCTGGAAGTGCTGTCAGTGCTCTTAACTGTTGAGACATCTCTCCAGCCCCCAACTTTTTAATTTTTGAGATTATGATATAATTACATCATTTCCCCTTTTGTCCCTCTAACTCCTTCCATGTACTGTCTATAAAATAAATCTACAACAATGAATGAAGAACTAGGTACTACTGGGAGAGACTCATGGGTGGGGTGGGGTCCATCCCTTCTGCTTTAGACATATAAAGGAGAGAAACTGACAATTTTATGCCTCCTTGTTGCGTTTTGCGCCCCCCCCCCCCCCGTCTGCGCTCTATGCGCTAGAATCCAGTTTGTGAGCTTTGGGCAAGGGACTGGAGGTTGAGGAAACACACGCAGAGACAGACCAACACACGGACCTCCAATCGCTGGTTCAAAGGCCCTTTAATAGCACCATGGAGGCTTAAATACCCTGCAGTCAATGGCCAGCAGGTGAAAATCCCATCCTCTGATCCTCTAGGCAAAGCACAGCTTTTAGTTTCTTCAATTAGATGGTTCTAGCAGGGAAGAGCAGCTGAAGGCCAGGACTCAATTATTCCCAACACCTCCTAACTGGATTGCAACGTCCATCCTGTACGGGTCTAACACACACAAGCAAGGTCAGGATAGGGCAATGTCTTTGCTGCCATCTTGAAATTCTCAATGACCCCAGCCAGGATCAAACAGTGCTACAACACTGCCTCCACCTCCCATATGTGTATATATATATATATATATATATATATATATATATATATATATATATATATTTGTGTGTATGAAATTTTGAAAGACTGTCTTTCAATTGCCGGGTATGGTAGTTCGCATCTATAATCCCAGCACTCAGCATACTGAGTCAGGAAGATAGCAAATCTCAGGCTACTGTGGGCCACACAGTGAGTTCCTTGCTACAAAGTTAGTCCCTGTCTCAAAACAAAGGAAAACAAATTGCCACACATGCATACACTACTTGGATACCTCTTCTAAAAGACTGTTTTATGTGCACGACTATTTTACCTTTATGTACCTATGTGCACCATGTGTATGCCTGAGCATAACCTCTCAGGAGTTACAGGTGGTTGTGAGCCACCATCTGGGTGCTAGGAACTGAACCCAGGTTCTCTACAAGAGCAGCAAGTGCTCTTAACTTCTGAGCCTACTGACAGATCTCTCTAATAGCCCTGGCTGTCCTGGAACTCACTATGTAGACCAGGCAGGCCTCGAACTCACAGACATCTGTCCGCCTCTGCCTCCTGAGTGCTGGGATCAAAGGCTTGTGCCACCGCAGCTGGCTGTTTGGGGAGATTTGAGAAAAGATATTACTATGTAGCCCAGACTGCCTGAGCTCACAACCTTCCTATTCCATCTTCCTGAGTGTTGGAATGACAGGCATGTCTGAAAACATAGGAAAAACACTTTTTTCTAGAACTCAGGACAGAACTCAAGGCCTTGTCCATGAGAAGCAAAACCTCCTCTGCCTCACGTTTACAACCCTACTTGTTTTAGTTAGTTTGTTGTTGTTTTGTTTGAGACGACGCCTTAGACAGCCCAGGCTGGCCTTCAACTCTTGATCCTGCTGCCTTCCAGAGTTCAATGAAGGGATTGTATGTCTATGCTACCATGCTTGGCTTCCCGAGTTTACTTTCTTTTTATTTTAATTATGTGTATTTGTGTATCTGTGTATGTACATATGGGTTCAAGTGGGTACAGGTATCCTCAGAAGCCCAAAAAGGAGAGAAGAGGGTATTTGATCCCCTAGAGCTAGAGTTGTAGACAGTTATGAGATGCCCGATGTGGGTGCTGGCAACGGAACTCAGGTTCTCTGCAAGAGCAGGTTATGTTCTTGGCCGCTTTTAACCACTGAGACCCTTGTTTTTTTTCTTAACACAGAGACTCACTAAGTAACCAAGGCTAGCTTTGATCTTATAATTCTCTTGCCGGGACCTCCTGAGTGCTCCGATTACAGGTATATGGGACTGTACACCTTTTTTAAAAAGACTTTTTAAATGTATATTAGTGTTTTGTCTGCATGTATGTATGTGCACCATGTGCAGTGCAGGCCTGGTGCCCAGAGAGGTAAAAGAAGGCATCAGATTTCCTGGAAATGAAGTTATGGGCAGTTGTGAGCCACTATTTAGGTCCTGGGAATCAAACCCAAGTCACCTACAAGAGCAGCAAGTGCTCTTAACTGCTGAGCCTTTGCTTTAGCCCCTAAGATTAAAAAAAAAATATGCTTAGCTGGGCATGATGGAAGGAACAAAGGAAGGAACGAAGGAGCAAAGGAAGGGAAGAAAGAAAGAAAGGAAGGAAGGAAGGAAGGAAGGAAGGAAGGAAGGAAGGAAGGAAGGAAGGAAGAAAGCTGTCCACGAAGTTCAGTGACAGCGGATATGTTCAAGGAATGTTGCAAGGACTTGATCCTTTGATGAATCTTGTATAAACAGTGTGTAGGAATAGCAGCTGAGTGGGCACCATGCGGGAGAGTGTTGATTTTATAATGTCAGAAAACACTGTAACAAATTGGGTGGTGGTGTCACATTGCCTTTAATCCCAGTGCTCGGGAGGCAGAGGCAGGCAGGTCTCTGTGAGTTCAAGGCCAGCCTAGTCTGCAGGAGCTAATTCCAGGACAAGCCCCAAAGCTACAGAGAAACCCTGTCTCCAAAAACAAAAACCAGGGGCTGGAGAGATGGCTCAGCGGTTAAGAGCATTGCCTGCTCTTCCAAAGGTCCTGAGTTCAATTCCCAGCAACCACATGGTGGCTCACAACCATCTGTAATGAGGTCTGGTGCCCTCTGCTGGCCTGTAGGAATACACGCAGACAGAATATTGTATACATAATAAGTAAATAAATAAACAAAAACAAAAACACTGTACAAATAAAAATAATGGCTGTCTAACAGAAAAATCCAGGCCCCTTCTCTAATGAACCTGCTTTTTTATGACATAAAAATTAAGCCATTTACATTTTGATATTAAACTTTTAATTAATTAAGTCAGGCATGGTAACATGTGCCCATAATCCCAGCATTGAGAAGGTAAAAGCAGGAGGACTGGAAATTCAAGGCCATCCTCCCCCCAGCTGAGGGAAGCCTGGGCTAAGTGATCCCTGTCTCAAAAAAAAAAAAAAAAAAAATAAAAAAAAAAAACAAAAGAAGGGCCTCTGAGATGTGGCTAAAGGTGCTCATTGTCAAGCCTGACCCCACCGCTTAAATTTGGTCACCTCCCACAAGACAAGTTGTCCTCAAACAAACAAACAAAAACCCAAAAACCTTTTAATTTACTAAACATTAGCAATAGTTTTGCTTGTTTGTTTTAAAGAATAAGACATCCACGTGTGGTGGCAGAGGAAGGTGGATCTCTGTGAGTTAGGGGCCAGGCTTGTCTACAAAGTGAGTTTTAGTACAGCCAGGGCTATGTAGACCTTATATCAGAAAAAAGAAGGGAGGGAGGGAGGGAGGGAGGGAGGGAAGGAGGGAGGGAGGGAGGGAGGGAGGGAGGAAGGAAGCAAGGAAGGAAGGAAGGAAGGAAAAACAGACATCTCTAGCTTCCCATATGGCCCTGTCACATTCTGACTCTGAAAGCTAACCGGTCCTGCCTGGTTTTGAGTCTTGCGTAAGACACACAATGTGTGCCCTTCCTTGCCTGGCCTCTCACTCACCCTGTTCCTTCTGACTCAGGAACAATATTACACTTGACTGTAGCTTGTTCATTTTGCTACTGACACCCCACTGCCTGAATAGTGGTTTTTGTGGCTCATTTTCCTGAGTGGTATATTTCCTGAGTAGGTATTTGGGTAGTTTCCAGTGTGGGACTGTTGTGAATAGCACTACTTGGCCCTGGAACACATCCTTGGTGTGAATGGGGAGAAAGAATTGGAACCACTTTTTCCAGACAGTTTCCCCACAGATGCCTCTGATGCCACCTGCTGGACAGGAGCCATATGACATATCCAGGGTGGCCTTCAAAAGAGTCCTCTCAAGAACTCGCAGCACAAGACTGGACCATGACCCTACCTGGAAGCCACACCCCTGACAATATAACCTGGTTGGTGTTGCTAAGCCACCACCCAAACCACCCTTGAATCCTAGTTCTGATCACCTTCACAGTCCCTAGAGGTCTAGGTAAGTTAGCGATCTCAAAGGTTAAGAGGGGACTCTCCCCACTACACCCCATGGTCTATGGCTATAGTGTTGGGCTCATCCTAGACTTGGATAAACTGTGACCCCTGTGTGGCAGTTGTTTGGGGAACCTTTAGGAGAACCTCATGTCCTAATGAGGCAGGCTCGTCGCAGCCTTCCTGGCCCAGCCCCGCCCTGCCCAGACCTGTTCTCTCTTTCACCACCTCCCTTCCCCAAGGCCACCCAGCAGCAACCACAGCCTGCTTGCCTCCCTCTCTGGCAGTCTCAACTGTCAGGGTTCTCGGCAGGGACCTGGAGCAGCCCAGGCCATGGAGGCTACAACAGGGCCTGTGCTCTACCACAAGCTGCAACCCTGGGAGCCTGGCACGGAGTCTGAGGAGGAGGAAGAGGAAGAAATAGCAGAGCCACTGGTCCTCTCCCTAAGGAGATCCCAAAATACTCCCCGGTGAGTCACCAAGGGGCCTGGGAACCCCATAACTCAGGCTGGAAGGCTGGCAAGGTCCTCTCTCTGGAGCCCCTAAGCTGGGTCAGGCAACCCCACAGTGGCTGAGCTCCAGGGACTTTCTAGATGAGTGGGGGAAGGGGACTCTAGGCGGCAGACCCAACTTGGGATTGAGCCAGTCAATCGAAGGTCTATGTATCTGAAGGGACACTTGTACCAAGCCAGTCCTATCCTGTTTCATCTTTGCCAGCCTCCCCCTACCCCCATGCCACAGCACCAGCTAGGCAGGTTGGGACCTGGCTACACCTGGCTGAGCCCTGCTGCTCGGCCTCCTCTCTCCTGTATGCCAAACCCCTTCCAGGCCTCCCTCTGACTGACTGGCCTCTGCCTCTACCAACTCTTCTTTTTTTTTTTTCCAATCTTTTTTTTTTTAATTTATTTATTTATTAAAGATTTCTGTCTCTTCCCCGCCACCACCTCCCATTTCCCTCCCCCTCCCCCAATTAAGTCTCCCCCCCCCCAGCCCGAAAAGCAATCAGGGTTCCCTGTCCTGTGGGAAGTCCAAGGAACCCCCACCTCCATCCAGGTCTAGTAAGTTGAGCATCCAAACTGCCTCGGCTCCCACAAAGCCAGTGTGTGCAGTAGGATCAGAAACCCATTGCCTTTGTTCTTGAGTTCTCAGTAGTCCTCATTGTCCGCTATGTTCAGAGAGTCCGGTTTTATCCCAGGCTTTTCCAGACCCAGGCCAGCTGGCCTTGGTGAGTTCCCAATAGAACATCCCCATTGTCTCATCTGTAGATACTCTCTCGAAGCCAGCCTCAGTTTCTCCAGATTTTTCCTACCTCTGTGTCTTCGCAGTGCCCCGGACCTGGAATTTTCTCTCTCTCTCTGTCTCTGCCTCTCTCTGTCTCTGTCTCTCTCTCCTTAGCCAGTTTATACTCTTGAAAAAAATCAAACCTTTTGGGAAAACATTCCTTGGGTCCTCTCAGGGTACTTGGGTGCCCTCCACTCCATCCCTGGCTCAGGACTCCCCTTTCTGCAGGAACAAGGTTGGTGGGCTGCCAGGAGCCTGGGCCCGCCTGCTGGCAAGTCTGCTGCTGCTAGCTGTTAGCAGCTCCCTGGCTCTGAGGCAGCTGCACAGTAGGGACAGTCCAAAAGAAAACTTGGGCTCTGTGGCCCCTCCAGCCAGCAGACACTCCCATCACCCTGGTGTGTACCACCATGGAGCCATTATCAGCCCTGCAGGTCAGTGCTGGGGAAGGGGCTAGGGGGTCAATGGTCCAGGCCACCTGCCCATCACCCACAGACCTTTCCTTACTGCAGCCACATGTTCCCAGCTGGGCCAAGAGCTGCTTGTCGCTGGGGGGAATGTCGTGGATGCTGGAGTTGGAGCAGCTTTGTGTCTGGCGGTGGTACATCCTCATGCAACAGGGCTAGGTCAGTGTGATCGGTGGGCCCGGGACAGAGACTCCAACCTGAGACCTAGTCAGTGGCCATTACCTCAAGACTAGCTAGTGAGAAGGACACAAGATCTGAGCACCAACCCTAGTCTTGGGTAACCTTTGACCCCCAACCTGGTCAGTAACTCCTGTTTCTCCACCTGGGACTACTAGAGGATCCTGACCCCAGCCCTGGTCCATGCCTCTGACCCCTGTGTGGTCTCTTTGTCTCCCAACAGGTGGCATGTTCTGGGGCCTCTTCTACAACAGCTCCTCAGGAAACTCAACTGCCCTGACAGCAGGCCCAGTACAAACCCTGGCCCCGGGCTTGGGGCTGCCCACGGCTCTGCCTGCCCTTCATTTGCTTCACACACACTTCGGCCGCCTGACCTGGCCACAGCTGTTGGCCAAGCCCACCAAGCTGGCTCAAGAGGGCTTTGAGGTAGATGCGCCCCTGGCAAGTGCACTAGCAGCCCAGGGCACCAAGGGACTCTGTCCACTCTTCTGCCATACCAACGGGGCTCCTCTGAGTCTTGGGGCTCGAGCTACCAACCCCAAACTGGCAGCTGTGTTGCACCAGGCAGCCCTGGCCTCCAGCCCTGATCTTGTTGGGGATGCCTTGCTGAGTCTGCTGGTCAAAGACCTGGAGCTCGGGGAGCCTCCTGCTCAGCCCATGCCCTCCTTGGAGCCCGCGCTGCAGCTTTCCCTGCCGCAGGGTGTCCTCTTCACTACTCCAGGTCCCTCAGCTGGCCCAGAACTTCTGGAACTGCTGGAGTCTGCCCTTCACTCCAGGACACCCAGCCCTACTTCCTGTCTGTCTCTCCTGCAAACTGCCACGACCTCAGGGAATAGCGCCGTGGCCACCGTGGACAGCAGTGGTTCTATGCTCCTCCTAACCTCCTCAATCAACAGCTCCTTTGGTTCTGGACACCTGTCCCCAAGCACGGGGGTTCTGCTCAGCAACCTGGTAGCCAGATCGGCACCTAGTGCCTGGGCCTGCCCACTCATTCTCCGTGGCACCCTGGATGACATGGAATCCGATATGTTGGGGCTAGTGGCTTCAGGGATGCCCAGAGGGACGAAGGCCATCACTTGCACCTTGCTCAATCATCTGGCAACACCTCAAACCCAGCATCAAGCTCAACAAAGACCCACAGAAAGCCCTGGAGTTTGTGGCCAAGGGAGCCTACTCCAAGTGGCAGTCCATGCAGAACATGCCCATGTCTCCAGTGTCCCCAGTGGCTGCTGCCCCTTCCAGGGGTATTAACAGAGGGACGGAGTATGGAAAGGGCAAAGCTATCTGGAACCTGAGGGCCAAAACAGAGGCCTAGCAGCAAGGAGTGCAGACAGAGAATGTATCTGTGATGTGTTCGCTGCCATCAGCCCACCGTTCATCATGTTCTGTCACCTGGCTCTAGCTCTGTCCTCCAGGGCTAGTTAGTCCCACCGTGTTTCCTGGTACCCACACTGATGGAATTGCTGGGTTTTCTATCAGATCAGGACCTAGAGGATGATGAAAAAGAGACTGAGTGCACCTCAGCTTCAGGAAAGTCAGTGGAAGGTTGAGAGCCTAGTCTTTGGGCAGTATGGGCAGCGCCGTCTTCCACACTGGACCATGCCCTGCTGATCTTTATCAATTGCAATGGAAACTAATAAAGTCCAAATCTCCCAGGGGCCAAGTGCCATCCCTGTTTTTGGGTTAACTTTTTCATTATCCCATGAGATCTCTGATGCCAAGGCATCTGCCATGTGCAACACAGATGACAAAAACACCAGACACAGGTGGCGCCTGGCCTGGTGTCTTTCAGCTTTCCCCTGCTCCACCCACCTTCTGCGTCCTGGGGTTCTATCTGTGCAAGGTAAATCTTAGTTTCATAGGTAGGACAGATGGCAGAGTAGAGAAGGGTTGGAGAAGTGAGTAGGGGACACCACTGGTAACAAAGGTCTGAAACTAGGTTGCCCGTGAGCTTCCCTTTAGGGTTGCAATCTCCGGGCTACAATCCCCTAGAAATAGTTCCTCAGGCCAAGGGCAAGGACATCCAGTATCACTCCCCTACCTGACAAAGTAAAAGACATTTTTGGTTTAATGTTTTGAGGGTTTTAATTTTTTTAATTAAAAAAAAGATGTTTTTACTTTATGTATTTTGACTCCACATGTGTACGTGGACCACACGCATCTTGCATTTGAGGAGGCCAGAAGAGGGCTCTGGATCCCTGGAACTGGGGTTACAGCTATGAGTTGCTACATGGGTGCTCAGAACTGAACTTAGGTCCTTGGCAAGAGTAGTAAGTGCTCTTAAGCAATCAACATCTCCCCAGCCCTTATATATATTTTTTTGTTGTTGTTTTGTTTTTCGAGACAGGGTTACTCTGTAGTTTTGGAGCCAGCTCTGGAAGTAGCTCTTGTAGACCAGGCTGGCCTTGAACTCACAGAGATCCGCCTGCCTCGGCCTCCTGAGTGCTGGGATTAAAGGCGTGCACCACCACTGCCCGGCTATAATTTGTTTTTTAAGGCAGAGTCTCACTACGTAATCCAGTCTGACTCAGGCACCTGGACCACCAACACACTCAGCTGATTTGTTGTGCTGGAGATCAAATTTAAGCCTTGGCGTGCTTGGCGTATGCTCTGCTACCACAGCATAGCTCTAGTTCCAAACCAATATAACTCTTGATTACTCCATCTCCACCTCAGTGTCAAACAAAACACCCCTAGGCTCAATGATTCCACCATCTACTCAATTATTTTAGCCTTTAGCCTGGTGTCTTCTCTAGCTAATTCTCTCCTTTGACCCAGTTCAGCTCCCATCCTGCCCAGCTCCAGATTAGCCCAGGTCTGATTCTAGTCCAGTTCACTGTCTCTGTACTTACAGCCAAAGGCCTTGCCGACCCAGACAACAGTTGATCTTTTGTGAATGTAAATCCGATGTAAATCCTTCCCTTCCCCGCACACTCTGAAGAAAGTCTGAACTCTTGACCCTGGCCTGGGGTCCTATACAACCTTGCTCTCCCTGCTCCTGAGTCCCTGTCCCCACTTTGGCCTCAGTCCCTTATCTTTGAAGACAGGCCTTTGGTAGAAGCGATGTCCTTGGCTAATTTTTTTTTTTTGTCCCTCTTAGATTTTTGCCCAGAGGAACAGTTGAGTCCATCTCGTCCCTCAGCTGTCAGCCCACATGTCACAGTTTCATTAGTCTCATCCAGTGACTACTCTTAAACAGCATCTTAGGATCTACTGAATTTTAATTTCCAAGGCTTTTAACAGGTGATGTTTTGACATATTTTAACATTTAAAGGGCTCTGCTCCCTACAGTCCTTATTTTCATGATAATTATCGTTTTAAATGAATTTTGCTACTTGTTCTTCAACTAGAAAGTCCTCGGAAGCCGTGGCTTTGTTCCCGAGCACACAGTAGGCGGGGAATAGCTGACGCACGGGTGTCGGAAAGGCTCGCGGGTAGATGGAAGTCTGGAAGGAGACCGTATCGCTATTTTTCAGTGGATTTGTGCCGTGGGCCGTCCGAAACGCCTCCAGTATAAAGAAAGGGATCAAAGCAGCAGTCACCCCACACGCGTGAGTGAGCACCAGACGCGGCTCCACCCACGACCAGACAGGAAAGGCACGACGTCCCGCCCCACCACTCCCAACCACTCGGGACCTCCAGGCTCCGCCCCCAGCCGGCCGTCCCAGTGCGCACGCGCCGGGGCCTGACCTGGAAGAGACCGTCTTCCGAGCCCACGTGTTTCGTGCAGCATGGCGGAGATGAAGAGTCCCACGAAAGCTGAGCCTGCGCCTCCCGCAGAAGCGGTGCAAGATGACCGCCGCGACCTACTGGAGCACAGCCGCGAGTTCTTGGACTTTTTCTGGGACATCGCGAAGCCGGAGCAGGAAACGCGGCTCCAGGCCACTGAGAAGTTGCTGGAGTACTTACGCACAAGGCCGAGTGTATGATGGCGGGGCCCGCACACTCAGTCGCGGCTCTAGATGCAAGGGGGGCAGCGGCGGGCTCCCAGGTCACTGTTGAACACGAGGGATACTTTTGGTTCCGCAGGGTTCGGAGATGAAGTACGCCCTGAAGCGCCTGGTCACTGGACTTGGGATGGGCCGAGAAGCCGCTCGGCCCTGCTATAGTCTGGCGCTGGCACAGGTGAGGTGGCGCGCAGGCAAGGGCGCAACTACGCTGGTCAAAAGATGGGTGTAAGGATAGGGGGCACCGCAGCCGCTGGGTAAGGAGAAATCCGAGAGGATTCTGAAGTTTTCTTTCTGATACATGTTTAGTAGGCGTATTAGCTACAGTTATTGGAAGCAGTGAACTTTGAAGTTGACTCATGCAAGGCTGGGGACCCCGCTCTAGGTTAGGAACTTAACTAATGGCAGGCCGCTCAGAAATGCGTACCACAAAGAGCAGCAGTGAACACTAGCCTGTAGGGTCAACCTCAAGGCAGCTCGGCTTAGGATGTGTGGCTGAGATGGGTTTTTCAGGAGGGATAGATGAGCAATCGAAGCCTTCAGAAGCCCTGGTGGAGATGGGGCTCAGTGCAGGATTTGGTCCCATGAAAGCAGTAGGTTACCCCGTAGCACTTGTGGTGAGAGATGGGAGGAGTGACCAGGATTATGTAGAGGGAAAGCTGAATTGAAGAAGGGGAGTTGGCTTGGTCTAGCGTGGCTCCCCTGGGTCACTCCTCTGAGCTCCTTTGGTTTTGCTGGCAGCTGTTGCAGTCTTTTGAAGACATTCCTTTATGCAGCATCCTGACTCAGATACAGGAAAAATACAATCTGCAAACAGCAAACAAGGTGAGTGGTCCCAGACATAGCGGCCCCCGCCTGAACAGGCATGGGTGGGGTCATGGACCCTCTTCACCCGTGTTTGCCATCTTCCTCTAGGCAATGCTGAGACCTGCTCTCTTTGCAAACCTGTTTGGAGTGCTAGCTCTCTTCCAATCAGGCCGCCTGGTGAAGGTAAGAGTGTTGGGTACAGGAGGCAAGGGTTCGGGTTGGTGGGGAACAGACAGTAGTCATACTATGTTTTCTGTGGGTACTAGGACCAGGAGGCCCTGATGAAGTCAGTGAGGTTACTGAATATCCTCTCCCATCACAACAACCACTTACAAGGCCAGCCATTGAAGGTCCTGGTGGACATCCTCTCCAAGGTACGGGATCACAGGTTGTGTTGTATGGTTCTGGGAACGTTGAGAAGATTTCAGTTAGCACACGGGACCATTAAGACAGATGGCTTAACCATGCAGCAGGTGGAAAGAGCTGTGAACTGTGAAGATAGTTTTAGATTCATTTATTTTTTTGTCAGCAAACATCTTAAAGTTTTGTTTATTCTGTGTATACTGTTCTGGCTTCATGTGGGCCTGCAAGCCAGAAGAGGGCACCCGATCTCATTACAGATGGTTGCGAGCCACCATGTGGTTGCTAGGAATTGAACTCAGGGCCTGCTAAAGACCAGGCGGTGCTCATAACTCAGCAGTTATGAACCATCTCTCCAGCCCCATGTCACCAAATATCTTATTTTGCCTGTGTTTCTGGTTCGCAGCATGTCTGCATTCAGTTAGGCACTCCAAATGCTCCGTAGCTCTCTGGTTTCTGAGATCTGGAACAGTGTTTGTCAGCACCTGAATATGTAGAAGGCAGTCTGAATACATTTGCCATAGTTATGCTGTCTACTTGGGAGACCGAGGCAGGTTCACATTTAGAATCATTCGCCACTAGCTCATCCCTGTTTGGGCCTTTCTGCACAAACAGAGAACCAGAATTTAAGTTGCAGCCCCTCATATAGGGCTCTGTGTATAAGAATCAGGCTGGTCTTCTAAAACACAAAAGGAATAATTTTAAATGTAGCCCCCAGGCCAGTTAGCCATCTAGGATGCTGGGGATGGGTAGCCAGCACTTTCTTACAGGTCTGACAATTAACAAGTTGGCTAACTGGAGCTGTATCAAAAGCCCATGGGGTAGAGCAAGACCCGGAGGGAGAAACGAAGGTGCTAGGAGAGCCGCCCTCTCCACTTATGTTCTCACTCCAGGTCCCAGAGTCCATGTTCGAGGAGATCCTGCCAAAGGTCCTCAAGGATGACTTGAAAGTGATCCTCAGCTCCCCTAAGTACCTGGAGCTCTTCCTCTTGGCTAAGCAGAGGGTGCCAGCGAAGCTTGAGTCGCTGGTGGGCTCAGTTGACCTGTTCTCAGAAGAGAATATCCCCAGGTTTGAGGAGAGAGTGGGTGGGCTCTCCTTGGGGGTGTCCTGAACCCCAGACTTCTAGGCAGTGTTGCTGAGTCCCATCTGCACTCTGTAGTCTAGTGAACGTGCTGAAGATGGCAGCCAAGTCTGTGAGGAAGGAGCAAAAGCTGCCAGACGTGTCTCTGAGTCTCCTCCGCCTATCACTTAAGGAGAACAAATTCACACTGTTTTGGAAGGAGGTTGTGGAGCAGGGGCTGCTGAAGAAGCTAAGCTGGTCAACCAGGTGTGTATGAGACACTAACCTCTGCTCCAGTCTGGGTGGGACACGTTCTGAAGCCCACCACAAAGAACAGGGTCTCTGACCAGGCTCTGCCCCCACCCCTTCTTAGCTACATGTGCTTCCGCCTGCTGGGTGCATCCCTGCCGCTGCTGTCAGAAGAGCAGCTGCAGCTGGTGATGCGGGGAGACTTGATCCGCCATTTTGGGGAGCACGCGGTCATTTCTAAGGTAGGTATCATCCCTTGAAGTTCAGCAATGCCCAAAAGGGCCAGACAGTGGGTTCTTCCTCTGATGTGTGACAGGACTGGGGACTATAGAAGAGTTTGGCCAGTGATCAGGCCCTTTTGTCCTGGGGCCCACTCTCTAGCGGGTCCAACCAGTCATCTATCTGGAATGCTCTGCCAGGGCCATTGATGAGAACAGTTATTCCTAGTGTGTTCTGTATTTTTGTGCCTGCCATCCATAAGACAGTGATAACAGGGGCCCAGTACAAAGGGTTGTTGTAAGAAAAGAAGTAACCTGGTGGTGATCACATGAAAATCAGTGGGTTTTGAATCACACTGACAAAACTAGATACTGACCTATCAGGATTTGGGCCCTGCTTCCCCTCATGCCGCATTGAACTAGGGAAGCATCTTGTCCTCAGTCTTTGAGCCAGATTGGGGACCTTCTTGAGCTGGGATTGTAGGAATTTGAGGGGTCAAAGATTAGAGAGACCTTGGTGGAGCTGTGGCAGCACTGGCCCTACTGTGAACTCGGGGCATTCTAGCCCAGGGTTTAACCTAGAAAGGGAGAGGGAGGAAGGTGGAAATGTTGGCCACTTCACATTGGTGACCCGACCTCATGCTCATCTCTTGCAGCCCCAAAACCTGTTCAAGTTCGTGCCAGAGATAAGTAAATATGTGAGTATCTTCCTAGAGGGGTGCCAGGATGACCCCAAGCGACAGTTTGCCATGATGGTGGCCTTCACATCCATCACCAACCAAGGTCTCCCTGTCATGCCTACCTTCTGGCATGTCACACGGTTTTTAAGTAGTGAAGCCCTGCAAAGCTATGTGGCCTGGTTGCGGGACATGTTCCTTCAGCCAGACCTGGACTCCTTGGTTGACTTCAGCACTACCAACCAGAAGAGAGCACAGGATGCCTCAATCAATGTGTGAGTAGCAGGTGTCAGGAACATTGAGAACCCAAACCCCTGAGTGGGGAGGGAGGAAAGTTAGCTCTTGAAGGTAGCCTGTGAGTTTCCTGATTGGTATTTGGAGGTCAGGGCGGAGTATGGGTGGTCTTGCCACAGTGGAGCAAAGGAGCACCCTATTTTTATTGTGTTTGACTTATGTGACCTGCTCATGCTCCCAGGCCAGAGCGATGTGTGTTACGGCTCCGGAAGTGGATCATCCACCGCCTGGTCAGCCTTGTGGACCATCTGCACCTGGAGAAGGATGATGCCGTGGTCGATCAAGTAGCCAGGTGTGTAAGGAGCTAGCCCCTTGTGGGTGGCATGGCCATGGAACTAGGCTCTTTGCCTGGTCCGTGTTTGGGGGCACCCCTGGAGCCAGAAGCTTTCAGGTTATGTTGTTAGTAGGGAATGGGCCCAAAGGAATCACCAGGGTACTTTGCCTGTCATGGAAAGAAATCCAGAAAGTATAGAACTGTGGGACCCCAAAAGTTCAGGCTTGACCTATGGATTTTACAGGCAGTCTTTGCCCATCGGTATCTACAAGTCTTTTGCCCCACACTAGCAAGTATCTGCTGGCTCCAAGGGAGCAGCTCTTATTCTGCTGCTCCAAATCGGGTCACCCACTTGTATTCAGAGGGTCACACCAGAGAAGTGACCCTTCATGGTGCAACTGAGGGGAGTCTAACCATGCCATTCAATGCTGGTTGTGCTCCTAGGTTTTGCTTGTTCCACGCCTTCTTTAAGACAAAGAAGGCCACCCCCCAGATCCCAGAGACAAAGCAACACTTCTCCTTTCCCTTGGACAACCGGAACCGAAGTGTCATCATTAGTTCCTTCTTCAGGTAAGTCTGTGCCACTCAGCAGATGGAAACACTTGTTCTTCTCTGAGCTGTGAGCAAGTTTAGAGGGCCTGGAGACTGAGCCCCAGGGTTGGCAGGGAGGCTGGGTATGTTGGTATGTACAGTCTGTGAACCTTTCCTTCTCCTTTCCCAGCCTGCTGCAGACCCTCAGTGTGAAGTTTAGGCAGTCTCCAGACTTGAATGAAAGCGGGAAGCCCTGGACTTACCGCCTGGTGCAGTTTGCAGACATGCTGTTGAACCACAGCCGCAATGTGACCCTGGTGACACCCTTCACAACACAGCAGCGCCAGGCCTGGGACCAGTAAGGGCCTGGGAGTTCTGGGGGTGGAGGAGGGTACCCTGTTCATCAGTGGTGCCTGTAAACCTGCCTTGTCCTCTCCCCAGGATGATGAGTACTTTGAAGGAACTTGAGGCCCAGTCTTCAGAAACCAGATCCATTGCCTTCCAGCACTTGCTGCTTTTGGTGGGCCTCCACCTCTTCAAGGTATTGTGGTCTGCAGAGAAGGGGCATGGGGCCACCCCTACTGAGAGGCTTTGAAGGCGATGGAGATGGAGGGTGACGGTGGATTCCCTTACCATAACCCAGTCCTACATGAAAGTTACAGCTTAAGGGGAAAAGCCACTCTATCCACATGGGCCCTAGCCAGCATCCCAGCATTCCATGTAGGGCTTCTATGCGTTTGCCAGGTGCCAGAAGCAGAGTAGCCTGCTTTGAGCCACACCTTCAGTGGCCAAGATTTTAAGAGTCCCTAGATAGGATTTATTCATTGGAAATGATGGATATAAAAGAACATGCTGCCCCCTGCAGGAGGGAGGCCAGTTTGACACACAGAACACTTGTCATTTAATAGTCATTTAGAAACAGGTTTCAGGCTTCTATGTATAACTCTGAGGGCTTCCCCTCACTCCAAAGCAAGGGACAATCATGCCTGAGGCTGGTAATGTACCCAGCAAAGGCTCTGGCCTGCCATAGTTTCCCAATGTATCATATTCTGCAGTCCTGGGCCCTCAAGTACCTTCTCTCTCCCCCCCCACTTTCATTTTTCTTATAAGAAGCCTTGATTTTTTTTTTTTTAACTAACATTTTAAAATTTGTTTTGTGTGGTGTTGTGTGCCATAGCGCACATGTGGAGATCAGAGGACAACTTAGGGGTTTGGTTCTCCTGCCATGAGGGTCGTCAGGTTTGGAAACAGGTGTTGTTGTCCTCTCAGGTTATCTCACCAGACCCCTGATGCTCTTTTATCAAAACTGCTTCAGGTCTTGTTAGCCGCAAGCCTGTGGTTTCCAGACCCCTGCATCTCTGAATTTGACTGGCAGAAGAAATTGCAGTTTGGGTTTATCAAACCCAGGAGAAAAGGCACAGCCCAGAGGGCAGGCACCTCCCAGTTCTCAAAGCCAGGGAGATAGAGACCACTGGCTTAGGCATGGACTCCTTCCTCTCTGCCCATAGCATTATCAAGCAAAAGACTGCTTTCTGGGTATACAGGTTATTCCCAGCAAGATGCATTTAAATCTAATTAAAACCAGAGCCGGGCAGTGGTGGTGCACGCCTTTAATCCCAGCACTCAGGAGGCAGAGGCAGGCGGATCTCAGTGAGTTTGAGGACAGCCTGGTCTACAGAGCTAGTTCTAGGGCAGCTAGGGATGTTACACAGGGAAACCCTGTCTCAAAACAAAAAGCCCAATGGTTTTCAAGTTATCTAAAACCAGAAGTGCAAGGATAGCCCAGCAGTGTGAGATTAGCGTATTCTGTCCTGTGGCTCTGGGTGTGTCTGACTGTACAAGGTGTGAAAAGGTTCTTGGGTAGCTCTTAGGTGCCCAGTCTGAATGGTAAGAGTGATTGGCCAAGAAAAGGCTGGTGTGTGGCTTACCTGAGGACTCTGGCTCCAGTTCCTTTCTGACTTCTGCCTTATCCTGCCCACAGTCCCCTACAGAGAGTTGTGATGTCCTGGGTGACATCCAGACCTGCATCAAGAAAAGTATGGAACAGAATCCCCGTCGATCGCGCTCTAGGGCCAAAGGTGCATCATTATTCCTGGGGCAGGCTGGGCAACCAGGCTTTCTGTGTCCTGCTTAGCCTAAATCTGCTTTCCTGCTTGCAGCTTCCCAAGAACCAGTATGGGTGGATGTGATGGTGGAGATCTTGCTGTCCCTGCTTGCTCAACCCAGCAACTTGATGCGTCAGGTGGTCCGGAATGTATTTGGCCACATCTGTTCCCACCTTACGCCACGTGGTCTGCAGCTAATCCTGGCTGTGAGTTGGGGCCTTTGGAGAAATAAGATTGTAAGATGGGTCCACTGAGATATACTGGGGATGTGTGACATCTTCCCATCTTCTGTTTTCCTCCCTGGGGTGGTGGGGCCTTTGGTCAAGATAGAAGAGGCCACAGGAGTCACCTGAGGAAGGTAGGCAGTTGGGGCAGCAAATGCAATTGTATTCTGGGACTTCTCCTCAGGTGCTTATCCCTGAGACAAATGAGGATGAGGATGACAACGTGGTGGTCACTGATGATACCAGTGAGAAGCAGCTGGAGCATGGAGAGGTACTTACCAGTTAGGTACAAGGTAGGGTGACTGACTGGAGATAAGTCACATGGTATCACTGAGAAGTTATGACTTACCTGCCTCACCCATAGGATGAAGGCTCAGATAGTGAGGACGATAAAAACTCAGATAGTGACATGGATAGCGACGATGGAGCAGAGAGTGAAGAGGAAGACCGTGATAAGGATGTGCAGCCAGGCTTTCGTCAGCGGCTGATGGAAGTGTTGCAAGCTGGGAATGCACTGGTAAGCAGGAGCCAGGGGAGAAGGGGTTTGTCTACCTACCTAAGGCCAGGTACCTGTGCTTAGGCTGTGTTTCTGTACCTCAGGGTGGAGTAGACAGTGAGGATGAAGAGGAGGAGCTTGGCGATGAGGCTATGATGGCCCTGGACCAGAACCTGTCCAGCCTATTTGCAGAGCAGAAGTTGCATATTCAGGCCCGGCAAGAGGAAAAGAACAAGGTGCAGAAGGAGAAGAAGCTCCGACGGGACTTCCAAATCCGGGTGAGTGTGTGCAAGTGACTGCCAGACACCCTGAACTGCTCCTGCCTCCCCTGTGCTCCTGCATGGGCTCATTCCCAGTCCTCTGGCCACAGGTACTAGACCTGATTGAAGTGCTGGTGACGAAGCAGCCTGAGCACCCCCTGGTCCTGGAATTACTTGAGCCATTGCTGAGCATAATCCAACACAACATGCGCAGCAAAGGCTCCAGCAAGCAGGAGCAGGACCTCCTGCACAAGACCGCCCGCATCTTCATGTGAGTGCACATGCCCTGGTTAACACATAACCCTAACTGACTTTTCTTCCATTTCCTTCATGCTCCCTATGCCTGGAGCAGGCGCCTGAAGCTCTGGTCCTATCCCAGCCATCAGTGTTAAAATACTCTGGAATTCTGACAGGAGGTTAGGACTGTCTCACACAGCACTATGCTAGTCCAGATCATGCTATGTGTTCAAACACTGTTTTGTCCTCCCCCCTCACCCCCCACTCTGTCCCTAAGCACACATTGGCCTTAGGCTTGATTTACAGAGTCTGAGGCCACTGTCCCACAAAACAGGTACGGACAAGAGAGGTGTTCGGCCCCTGGGTCAAGTCCCTGTCTTGTCTCTAAAAGTCAGTTTTAACCTATGCAGTGGTACCTAGGGCTCTTCTTGCTGTACATGGGCAAGGGCATCTTTTGACCAGTTTGCTCCACCCACAGGCACCATCTATGCCGTGCCCGCCACTACTGCCACGAGGTGGGGCCCTGTGCAGAGGCTCTGCATGCCCAGGTGGAGCGCCTTGTGCAGCGTGCTGGCAGTCAGACTGACACCTCTGTGGCCCTTTACTGCTTTAACGCCTCTCTGTATCTACTGCGAGTCCTCAAGGGCAACACTGCTAAGAAGCACCAGGATGGTCAGGTGCTACAGGGAGCCGACACCAAGCCTGAACCCAAGGACCCAGAGGTGAGCCAGGAGCCAGTCTGGGCAGTTTCCAGAAAACTTAAACCAACTCTTGGCCAGGACTCGTCCTCAGTCTTCTATGCCTTGCTCCCTATCTCACCCCAGCTTTCTCACCAGGCTCAGACTGCCAATTGCTTGGACTTGAACTTTGTGACCCGGGTATACTCGGCAGCACTGGAATCTCTTCTGACCAAGCGTAACAGCCCCCTCACTGTCCCCATGTTCCTCAGCCTTTTCTCCCGGTATCCGGTAAGTACAGGAGCCAGCCCTCCTCTTTGGACCCCTGCCTGTCCCAGAACCCAGCTAATGGTCCCTGTCCTCCCCCAATCCCTAGGTGATCTGTAAGAACCTGCTCCCCATCCTGCTCCAGCATGTGGCTGACCCATTGCGACCCCGCCATCAGGTAAGGGTCTGTCTGAATCATCTTCTCACTGAGGCCTAAGAGACCTGCTTCACTGACCTTGGCTATTCTTACGCTGCAACATATGGTGGGCACAGAGGAACTTCAGGAGCCTTGCTGTCTGGCCTAAGGCCTCCAGCACTGCCGAGACCTATATGAGAAGTCATCCTGTCTGCTTAGATGCCAGGGTTGTCAGGCAGGCTTGAGGGAGACAGCATTAAGTCAGTAAGGCAAGAGACAGTCCCAGCATGAGGTTGGAGTCATTACCTCTTCGGATCTCAGCAGCCCTTTACCCATATAAGAAAGGAGCTGATGACTGTAAGGCCCAGTACAGGCAGCCTCTGAGCCTTTACTGGGCATGTTGGGGCTCTTGCTGGCTACATTCTCCTTGATGCAGGCCCAGGCGTGCACACTGCTCCAGAAGACCCTATCTGCCCGGGAGCTAAGAGTATGTTTTGAGGATCCTGAGTGGGAGCAGCTGATTGGCCAGGTCTTGGAAAAGGTCACCCAGGTAACACATAGCTGTGAGGCTCCCATCCATGAATTCACCCCCGGGTTTCTGGAAACCAGATTGCTTGGAACTTGAGGTTCCAGAGTGGGTTGTACAAGCTAACTAGTCCCCAGAGACATTTCCTCCCTCTGGGCCACTGCTATGAGAGGCATGCAGAAAGGCCTTGGGCAGTTCTTAGGAGTGCCTCAGTGTTGACCTTCCTCCTTAGACCCTGCACACACTCGGGGAGGCGCAGAGCAAAGGGGAGCACCAGAGGGAGCTGTCCACCTTGGAGCTGCTGAACAGTCTCTTCAAGACAGTCAATCATGAGGTAAGGCAGCTGCCCAAAAGTCAGTGCCCCAGATGGAATGGACATCACACCAAGACTCTGGCAGTGGTCCTTCCTTCCAGGGGGAGAATCTGGCCTTTTCAAAGACTACAGTGTGACTGGTAGAAGTGATTGACTTCGAGGTAGAGGGCCACATCTAGAGCTGGCAGACTAGGGGTGAGACGGTGTCACCTTGCGTCAGAAAACTGAAAAGTAAGACATAGTGATAGTGAGAAGAGCTAGAGTTGATCCCAGGCGGGCAGCAGTTTGGAAGGAGGCCAGGTTTCCAGGCAGGGAGGGGTAAGAGTTACTTATGGGCTTATTAGGGTAGAGGCTAGGAGGCCACTGGAAATGGACATCTGGGTTCCCTAGTCTGGAACCATCCTTACAGGGGACTGAGGCTGAAAAAGCACCTGAGCCCCTGGTTTTGGAAAGGGAAACAATGCTAGGGGCCTTAGTTTTTCCACAGTAGAGACTAGTAATTTAGAGACAGGAGTGGCTAAGGTTCCAGGAGCAGGTGAAAGACCCAAAAGCTGACAAAAAGCCATGTCACCACTACTACTCCAGCCTGCTTTTCCTCTGCAGAAGATGTCTGTGGACCTCACCTCTCTCTTGGGCATGCTGCAGAGCAAGCAGCAGAAGCTGCAGCAAAACTTGAAGCAGGGGAACCACTCCTCTGGTTCCAACCGCCTCTACGACCTCTACTGGCAGGCCATGAGGATGCTAGGAGTCCAGTATGTTCTGGGAGAGGGACCCACACCCTGGAAATGGGACTGAAGATGTCCTCAGTGCCGTCAGTATTGTACTCTCTCACTTTGTGTTTTACTACTTCCTTACAGGCGTCCCAAGTCAGAAAAGAAGAATGCCAGGGATATTCCTAGCGACTCCCAGAGCCCTATTAGCATGAAGCGGAAGAAAAAGGGATTCTTGCCTGAGACCAAGAAACGAAAGAAACTTAAATCTAAGGACGCCACACCAGAAAAGGATGCTGCATCAGGGCAGGATGTAGTGATGGCGGATGCCACACCCGCTGCTGGTGGTACAGACCAGCCCCCCAGCACAGGCAAAAAGAAAAGGAAGAGAGGGAAGGCCAACACCCCATCCCAGGTGAATGGGACACCTGTCACCAAGAGTCCAGCTCCCAACAACCCCACCCTAAACCCCAGCACCCCTGCTAAGACCCCAAAACTACAGAAGAAAAAAGAGAAGCTGTCACAGGTGAATGGAACCACTCCTGTGTCCCCCATAGAGCCTGAAGGCAAAAAACATTACCAGAAGGCTCTTCCCACAAAGGAGGTCTTGAGAAAGACGCCCCAGTCTTCCCTGCCACGAAAAAGGGCAAGGCTGTCTCTGGTTAACAGGAGCCCCAGCCTGTTCCAGAGTGGGGTCAAGAAAAGGAAAGTGGCCCGGAAGAAGGTGCAGACACCTTGAGTGTGGTGTGGTCTGTTTTCCCCTGTCTTGAGCAGCCCAAGAGACTTCTATTTTTCACCAGTATTTTAATAAATATTGCCATGGTATATGTATGACACCAATCTCTGGCTTTGGGCAGTGGGTGGATTATCAACCTTCCAGGGGCAAAGTTCATCTACTGCAGGCCTGGCTTCAGGCTTAGTTACTCAGTTCTGTCCCTCCCCAGGCTGTTTCAATGGAGAGCCACCAAAACATTTAAATAGGTTTATTTCTTCATTTACAAGAGGAATATATATTTGGCTTCTCTCTTAAGACTCTGAGATTCACAATCAGCAGCTCTAAAAAATAAAGGAGCGGTTCAGCTTCCGGAAGGAAGAGGAGGCAACACTTGGACCTGGTTCTTGTACAACAAGAAAACATTGCTGGGGCCCCTGCTGGGGTTAGGGTGGGAGCCAGGCTGGTCATAAGGGATAGCACCCTCTGCCCACCCACATCCAAACCCCCAGGGTGCCCCAGAGCTTGGGTGGGGTGGGTACCACTAACACCATTGAAGCCACAGCCAGCAAGTGGGGGATGGCCACGAGAACTATTGTCCAAGCTGGTTCTGGACATTTCCTGTAGGTTACAATGGTACCCCAGGACCAGAGCCACCTTGGCGTGCAAGGAGTGAAGCTGGGGATAAGTGTCCTAAGGTGACTGCAGGGGAATGAAGGGTTGTCTGTGTGTAGGTGATGAAAGGCTGAGGTGAAGGCTTCCTGCCCCACAGGCAGTTGGGGTATGATACCTACAGGCACTGGTGGGCAATCTCCAGCAGTTCATACCCTAGGCCAAGAAACAATGTGGACAGCTGCTAGGTACAGCTTTCTGCAGTCAAATCTGATCATCCTGTAAGTGGGGGTGGCTTCTGGGGTACAGTAGGAGTTGTGGGGGAGGGAGTAGGGCCTTCACCTCTAGTGCTGCAGCTTCCTCTAATAAGGGATGGTCCCACCTGGGAAAAACTGGGCAAAGAACCAGCTGAAGACCACAGAGGCAGTTATCTATTCTCCAGGGTGACTGTCCCAGCCAGGGAGCACCCAGCTCCATGTGTCAGGCTGAATTTGATGGCCCCCCAGGTCAGAGCCTAAGGATGGGGAAATGGTCCTCATACACCAGAGCCTTTGTGGGGGACCTCAGAACCAGAACTGAGGGCCTGAGACTTGGGCCATGTCTTCTGTGTACAGTCTAGGACTTGTTTCTTCAAAGCCATGGAGGGTGCCTTGCAAGGCACACAATGAAGGAAGCTCCAGCTCCTTGGCCCCACTATCTAGGGAGGATAGGGGCTCTCTCAAGATCATATGAGCTAAGGGTGGGCCAGGCTTTCCCCAAATACCCAGTGCAGGCTGGTTTCTCTCTTGGACCTTCAGCCCCCAACCAGGGCTTGAATTGTGTTCAACTGAGTGGCTCCAGCACACACAGCCCTCCATGTTAACTGAGGATGCAGCTTCTTCAAGATAGGGCCACTCAGTCCTGGGCCAAAGAGGGTGAGTACTTAGCTGTGAGTCACACGGGTAGCTTTGGGACAGTCCTGCAGGTCCAGGATGCTGGAGGACCTCTCCCAATCTAAACTGCAGATCATTGCTGTCCCAGCTGCACCTGTGGGAAGGGGTTGGATCAGGTGGAGCTTTGGGAATTGTTCCAAAGCTGGCTTCCTTAGCTTTCACCACTGTTGTGGTACTGGAGGCTATGACCTGTGTTTTACATTGACAGGAAGCTTTAGCTTCCAAGGGCTAGGCCACTGGGAAGGTCAGGGTGGGAGCTGTACCCTGACACATCTAGGAGGATTTAGGAGGGCAGCAGGAGTTTCTGGCAAGTTCCAGGCCTGACCTATGCTCTCAGCCCTCCTAGGGAAGGGAGGGCACTGATTTACTGGAAGAAGCCAGCTCCCACATATCTACAGATTCCATGTCAACATCTCAGAAGGAAGAGGGCAGACCCAGGGCAGTGGGGAATCTGCTCAGGAAGGAGAGGGTTCAGAAGGTGTTTTGTTCCCTGTTCCTTTGTGGCCAGTCCTCCCACAGGGCCTTCCTGGCCTGCACTCACCACCTCAGACTTTCACGGATGCAGGCGGCATCACCAGCTGGTTCACCCTGAGGGAGAGACGGGCGGGGGTCAGGGTGGCGCATCAGCGGGGACTGGGCCCAGGCACGGCTCTGGCACATCGCATCACTGGGGCCGGTAGACCGGAGGCGCTGGGCAGGGACCTCGTCAGCCCCAGGGGGAGGTGGGAAAGCCCAGGGGTAGGGAGAGGAGAAAGAAAGGAATAGAGAAAAGAGGAGAAAGAAGTCAGAAAATAAGAGGAGAAGGAAATGGGGCTCCCAGCTCTAAAACCCTATTCACTCCGGGGGGGGGGGGGGAGGGTCATTCCTAGAACTACCGAAGAAAGGCCTGGCATCTGCCAACCTGGGCTACAGTGGGTAGGGCTCACAAGATGCTGCTGGGGGCATGAGAAGACTCAGCCAAATATAGAGCTGGTCCTGGCCTCCAGCAGGTCACCCAGCCATAAGGGTACAAAGTAGCTCACTGTCTCCTCCACCCTTGTCTCAAAGAGCTGTCACAGTCCCTGCTTCCCAGCACACCCACCCTCACCCTACTCACTGCTGTTCAGCCTTGGCACGGTCGCTGAGGAAGAAGAGAGCAGTGGCAAGGAAGAACATGCCACCTAGGACCACAACAAAAGGGCACAGCATGAGGGCATAGCCCAGGCTCAGAAACTCCCAGAGCGGGGAGTCCTTGGTGCTCTGGCGGATAAGGTCCGAGATCTGTGGGGATTGGGGTACAGGTATCAGGACTGGCCTATCTTCCGAGCCCCACCCAAGGCAGACCCCACCCTCAGCTACTCACAAAGCCAATGAGGTAGGGGCTTCCAGCATCCCCCAGCAGATGGGAGGTGAAGCTCTGCAAGGCCACAGCAGTGGCTCGTCGGGTAGGGATGACCACGTACTGCAGGAGAAAGGACAGGTCAGTGCCAGAAGGGCCAAGGTGTGACCTAGGCTCATCCCTGTGGATATGATATTTCTGAAACCCCCACAGCCTCAGCTTTCTGTCCTGGTAGAACCTCCCACCATGTAGGCATGGCCTCTTCTCTTCTGCATCTGCCCCTCCTGTCTGGAGCCTCGAAGCTCCCACACACAGCTTCAGACTCCATCACCCCAGTGGTTCTGACAGGCCCCAGACCTCTACCTTGGTGATGGGAATCTGTACCTCCGTCCCCACTACATTCAGACATGGAACACAACTTCAGTATCAGTTGGCACAGGTCTTCCAAAGCCAGAGTTCTTGGAGCATGGAGGAACTGAGCTAACAGACCCAGAAGCACTTCTTTTCTTTCCTTCTTTTTTAAAGATATGGCCTTACTGTTTCACCCAGGCTGACCTCAGCTTGCTATGCTCCTCGAGAGAACCCTCATGTCTGAGGGATCACATGTGGAATTGTGCAACTCTGCCCTCCCCTTCTATAAGCTAAACACCTGGCTGGGTTCCCCTCCATGAAGACTTATTTAGCAAGGCTGAGGCTGGCTCCAGTGGCGAGGATATGAACTAGAATCCCACCCCAAAGAGCCTCTACTTGAACTCAGGCACCCTGACACCAAAGTCTAAGAGCTGCTGGGTCCCAGGTCCTCCTGAATCAGACAGATTAGGCTCTGACCTCACTTGAAGACATGTGGGCAAGACTAGGACAACCAGAACCAGGTGGCCCTACCCTGAGCTCCAACTACTCATACTGTCCACGACTCCTGTCGTTCCGGACAGAGGAGCAGCATCCTCACTGCTGGTGAGGAGACAGGGAGGGATCTGGATCCAAGGATATTACATGGCCCCATTTCCAGCACTAATTAGTCACTTAGCTGGGACACTTAATAAAACTGGGACATGATTTCCCTGGGACCCAGACAGCCCTCAGGGGCTGCTGGGGGTGGGGGTTGCCAGGGGAGGGCATGCTGCCCAGCACCGAAGACTCTTGATTCAGTCTTGCCACAGTTACGTAGTGAACGACTCCTGCCCCTGTTCTTGCCCAGCCCCTTGTTGAGGCCCTTAGCTGAGGCCTCCCCACACTTCTGCATAATGCATGAATGGGCAGAGAACAGACACTGCTGGGGGACACAGGTATTTGAGGAAACATAGGGTGGAGCAAGGCAGGCTTCCTGAATGGGAGGGACTACAGAGGGCCCCAGACTCTGGCCTGCCGGTCTAAGCACCAGTCCCTAAGCTCCAATCCCTCTATCTCCAGTCCTCTGCAGTCTCCTGAGCCTGATCAGGAGGTCCCCTGAGGACCAAGGGCAGGAAACATAGTCCTGCCATCTCCACCCCCACTTCACTCAGAGCTATAAGTCACTAGGCCCACAGCCCCTCCCCTGTTCTGTCCCCATCCAGGAACACAAGCCCAAGCAGACTGCTCAGACAGCCCTTTGTCCCTGGCCTGCTGGTCTGGAGGCCATTGTTGGTCCCCGTAAAGACAGCCTCTGTTTGTCCAGCCAGCCGCAGGCACTCGGCCGGCACGCCTGGGATCCAGCCTGGGACCCAGCCTGAGCTGGCAAGGCAGAATGTGAGGACACTCAACTCCAGAGGGAGGAGTGCTGGCAGGCAGCACCACCTCAGTGCCAGCCTGGCACCACCAGCCTCCTAGCCACAAACCTGAAACTGGAGACAACCCTGCCCCTGCACCCCAACATCTATCTGCCTGCTCTCCTAGCTACTAACTGGCAACTGGAGACAATCCTGCCCCTGTACCCCAGCATCTATCTGCTCAACCCCGTTTCCAGGCTCTTCCCAGATCTGACCCCCATGTATCTCTGAGCCACTCCCTGCCTCTGGGTTCACCTCTCCCACCGACAAGTAATGTTAACACTTCACTCGCCTGCCCAAACTACCCCCAATGAAATGTAAAAGCCTGGGTCAGTCAGCAGAAGGTGACTGTGGACTTCCTGGCTTACCATGAGGATGTCTGCAGTGATGGCCCAGTTAGAAAACAGCAGTGTCTCCCCAACAAAGATGCAGATCTATTCATAGAGAGGAAAGCAACCATGAGGGGTACAAGGCAGGGACACAGGACCCTCCCTATGGGGACAGAGGGTCCTGGAAGTCAGACTGCAACTCTAGCCCATCTCCCCATCCTTACAAGGACTCACATAAGCGCCCACAATGCTGGTCTTGGCAGCCACAAAGATGAGGCAGATGAAGATGGCAGATCCCAGCATGCCCACAGCACACACCAGTGGGTCAGCACGCTGAGTCCGCAGGCGGCACCAGCGAGTGGCTCCCGCACCTGTGACCACGCCCAGAAAGCCAGTAAAGCAGGTAATGGCCCCAAAGATGAGGCTGTGGGGACAAAGGACAGTAGAGTGTGATTTGAACAAGACCATGGTTGAGGCAGAGGCACCCAGTCCCTTGCATCCAGGCTTTACCTGTCTTTGGCTCCGCAAGGTGGGCTGTTGCACATCTCTGCTGTCTTTTGTACAACTTGAGCACGGTGCAGATAGAGAGGAATCCACATGCCTAGGGCTCCTGTGGCGAAGGACACGGCAGATGTGGCCAGGGAGGAAAAGACGTAGCTGCGGCTGGGAAGAATCCAGGGAGGGACACTGAGTTGGCGCAGCAGGCAGCCTTCACAAAGAGGCCGGGGAGTCAGCCTATTCCCCCACAGTCTCCCCCAGATAGAAATGCTCTTTCCAGGCCCAGGTGAGGAGTAGGGATGCAGGAACGATAAACTCTCAGACCAAAATGTCATTCAGCACTACAGGCAGTGGAGATGGCAGATGAGTGTGGGGACCGCTTGGGGCTCTCACCCAGGCCCCCTCCTACCTCGGTCCACACAGTAGCACTCACTTTCGGATCAGAGCCTTCATGTCTCGGAGCCACGAGGTCCGTGCTTTCAGCTGCCCCCCAAGTTGATCAGCATGGCCTCTCTTAGTGGCTGGGACCAGGATGAGGATGAGTGTTCCTGTGATCATGCCCAGGACAGGGGATACCTGGTAGGACAGGAAATGTGGAGCTTGAGTGTCAAATAGACTCTGTGCTGACCAGGAGGGCCCGGGCAACTGCTCTTATCTGGGCTCCAAGTCCTTTTCTTAGGCTAATATTTGCCCAGTTGAATAAAAGAAAGGCTGAGCAAAGCCGCTGAGGATGAGGCCAGGGAAGGGGACAGGGGGCTCAAAGTGGACAAACCAGACCAAAGGCAGGGCAGGAAAACAGGTTCAAGGAAAACCAACAGACTTCAGGGAAGGGGGGAAGAAGAGGGAGATAAAGAAGAAAGAGGAGGGGTGAAGGGGGAAGTGAGAAAGAGAGATGGCTCAACAGATGAAGACTAGATGGGAAAACAGATAGATGCACGCGTGCATGGGTGGATGGACAAGTAGGTGAATGGGTGGGTGGGTGGCTGAATGGGTAGATGGGTAAGAAAAGAGAGGTAGATGAAAAGCATGGGGAAGGATGTCTTTGAGCAGAAGAGTTTGTTTGTTGGGGTAGAGAGCCATATACCAAATTGCCTAACCCCCGGGGCTAGGAATATTCCAAGGTGTGTCCCTCGAACATGGACATTAGGTGGGGACTGGCCAGACATGTGGCCTGTTCTTTACAGGCCTCTGTATGGGTTTTGGGTCTTCCTTATGTCCAGCCTCATGTTAAGAACAGAATACACAAGGCCCCAGGCCTCTCCCTACACAGAACCAAACACCAGCCCAGGCGAAAAGAGAAGCTGGCTTCCCTCAGGCCTGGGAGCTCTGCTCCATGCAAGCCCTCTACCCTATGGCTCACCACCCCCACCATGAAATTCCACGGTGGCTGCTTCCTTCCTGCTTTTGAGGAAAAAACACTTTGTCTTGAGCTTCCGTTCCTCTGAGAAACGGGGAATCTCTGTTTCCTCCGATTGCACTGTCCTAGGGCCTTGGTGAATTGCCCCAACCCTCCAACAGAACAGGAAGTGGCTCCAGACCCTAAAGGCCCCCACACAGAGGTCCTGTCCCAACCTCGCCCTAGAACAGAGCCAGGGCTGGAAGCAGGAAGCTCTGCTGTGGACCTGGAATTTCCTGATGTGGTGAGAGAATCCTCATCCTCTCCACTCCCTGGGCC